>NW_006399772.1:5900295-5901085 GCF_000299155.1 Elephantulus edwardii
CGAATGGCTAGAGAAGCTGTGGTATATTTGCACAATGGAATACTATGCTGCATTAAAAAACAAGCACTTCATTTTAAATGTTTTGAAAATTGTATCATTTTATAAACGTATTTGAAGCAGCAATTTTTCCTCAGGGTCCCTCTTTCACCCTTGCCCTAGCTATCTCTTGTAATACCTGTCTTTTTCTTCAGTGTTAACTGCTTTTTCCAGTTGTTTTGGATAACCATTTATTAGTGACTTTGCTAATGGCAAGAGTCCAACTAGACTGACTGTTTAACTAGGTTAAGTGGGAAAGAATGTTTGAAGGGAGAATAATTGTATAAGTGATTCATTGAGGGAATGTTTTAGATTGTGATGGGGTTTTTGTAGCCTCATTTCTGTGGGAATTTAGATGATAGAGGTTTTTTGTATTTGCCTGTATGTTCTGTAATTTTTATACATAAAGATACACATTTATGTGCAGATTCCATTTATGGCTTTTTTTCTTTACCTGATCATAGAGTTTGTATGGGGGCCTCTGGCAGATTTTTCTCCAATACTATTTTTTTCTTGAGTGGTTTTGTACCACAGAGGTTTATCTGCCTAAAATTAGCTTTTTCTTTTCTTTTTTTGCTTTTTTTTTTCATTCTGAACTCATCAACTCTTTTATTTCATAAATTCTTTACATTTTTACATTCTTTAATTTTTTTTCTCCCATTCATTCATTGTGCTTTTCTCCCCTTGCAACCTTCCCCCCTAGGACACTACCCTCTTGGA
This sequence comes from Elephantulus edwardii, assembly GCF_000299155.1. Taxonomy (NCBI): domain Eukaryota; kingdom Metazoa; phylum Chordata; class Mammalia; order Macroscelidea; family Macroscelididae; genus Elephantulus; species Elephantulus edwardii. The sequence continues at coordinate 5,901,052 of NW_006399772.1, forward strand.
GAAGTAAAAGAAAAATTCTTTCATTGTTTTACAA
>NW_006399772.1:5901185-5908917 GCF_000299155.1 Elephantulus edwardii
CTGAAAGCAGGGAATACCAGAAGAATGTCTATCTGTGTTTCATTGATTATGCAAAGGCGTTTGACTGTGTGGATCATAACAAACTGTGACTGAGAAGAATGGAAATCCCAGAACACTTGATCATGCTAATGTGAAACCTGTACTTGGACCAAGAGGCAGTCGTCAGAACAGAGCAGGGTAACACTGCATGGTTCAAAATTGGGAAGGGTGTATGCCAGGGATGTGTCCTATCTCCATACCTTTTCAACCTGTATGCAGCGGAGATTATCTGAGAAGCTGGGCTCTATGAGAAGTGTGGCGTCAGGATTTGTGGAAGATCTATTAACAATCTGCGTTATGCAGATGACACAACCCTGCTTGCTGAAACTGAGGAGGACCTGAAATGCTTGTTGGAGAGGGTCAAGGACTGCAGCCTTCAGTATGGATTGAAGCTCTATGTCAAGACGATAAAGATTCTTACCACTGCACCAATTGGCAGCATCAGGATGGATGAGGAAGAGATTGAGATTGTTAACAACTTTAGTCGGCTTGGCTCCACAGTCAACACTCTTCGCACCAGTAGCCAGGAAATAAAAAAAACTATTGCGATGGGAAAGTCTGCTGTTAGGGACCTACCTCTCTAAAGTACTCAAGAGCAACGGTGTCTTTCTGGAGACTAAGGTGCGCCAGATACAGGCTATAGTCTTTGCAGTCATTTGTTATCCATCAGAGAGTTGGACAATGACTAGGGAGGATAGAAGAAGAATTGACGCCTTTGAGCTGTGGTGCTGGAGAAGAGTATTGAATGTACCATGGACTGCCAAGAAAACAGATTCATTCTCGAGAGGGTTAAACCAGGCTGCCCCTTGGAGGTAAGGATTCTGGGGTTTTGTCTGACATATTTTGGACATGTTGTAAGGAGAGACAGGTCCTTGGAGAAGGACATCATGCTTGGGAGGGTGGAGGGACAGCGCAGGAGACGAAGACCCTCTATGAGATGGATTGATTCAGTGACTGGGGTAATCGGGATGGGTGTGTCTGAGGCCGTGCAATTGGCACAGGACAGAGCCGGGTTTAGGGCTGTTGTACATAGGGTCGCTATGAGTAGCAAGTGACTCAAGGGCACATAACAACAACAACAACAACTCAAAGGCACTTAACTACAACGTTCCTCCCAGGTTCTCTTTCGGGGAGTTGTTGTTCCTATCAAAGTCACAAGGTGGCGCCCATCTTGCCCTCTGCGATCTAGATCCACGGCTGCCCCGGAAGCACATTCTCCAGCCTGTTCCCTAGCGGAAATGGCAGCGGTGGCCAGAACTTTGCTGTTTCCCGCGGCCTGGCGCCGGTTCACGGGCTTCACCAAGGGGTTCCTAGTGAGAGGTGCCGCCAGACAGGTGAGCTCCATCCACTTATCTGGGCCTGAGGGGTGGGATCGGATGAGAGCGGCTGTGTGCCGGGCTTCGGCAGCCGAGGGGGTCCCGGGAGGCGCGACCTCTCCCCGACCCTCGTGTGCGGACTCCGGGGTGGGACCAGCTTCTTCGAGGGGCGCACGGGGGCCAGGCGATCCGGGCAGAGTTACTTCATCACTCGGCACGCCTCACCTGTCAGTGGCGTGTGGGATGACCTTCCCTCCCAGCGTCGATCTGTATGTTTGGAGGAGAATGAACGTCTTGGCCCAGCGCTGCCCCTCGAAGGCATGAAAGCTGGAACCCGCCCCGCAGTCGAGCGGAAGAAAGACCTGGCGACCTGCCTCTGTTAAGATCGCAGCCCGAAAACCCAACGTAGAAGTTCTGCTCTGCACACATGCGGTCATCGTGAAACAGAATCAGCTTGAAGGCAGCTAGCAACGTGTTTTTACACAATAACAGTGGTTGCAGATTCGGTGAAATTGAAAGATGGAAATGGTTCTTTCCCCGCAGTTGGTTTTTGTCCCCAAGGCAAAATGTATGGACGAGAGATGTTACCATCCTCATTGCATTTTTCTCCTGAGAGGAACGGTAGCTCTCTGCAAGGACTGTGGGCCTGTAGTACATAAAAAAAAGAAAAACTGAAAAGATGGCTCTAGTGGGTAGTCAGTAAATGAGTGAGAAAGTTTAAGCATCCATCCTTCATTCCCTTACTTTTGCTATTTTCAGAAGTTACTTTTTTTAAAAAATAGGTTTTTTTAATTATTTGTGTGTGTGACTGTGTGTATATACCTTCGAATCAGATCTGACTGGTACAGGAGGAGATTGCCACTCCTTCCTTGTCCAGCAGACCATCTCTGCTGGATTTGAACCCTGCACCTTCGGAATTGCAACACAGCTTCTTGCCACTAGGCCACCAGAGCTCCCAAAAGTTACTTTTCTTGACCATTGAAAACATGAAGATTATGTTGTGTATGGATATTTTCCATTTCTTTTTAAAAAAAGCCTTTTCTTCCTCCAAAGTAAGTATGACACATTCTAGGAGAGGTTGTACTGAAAGTGGATAACTTGATGAAGCTAACTGCATCTTCCCTGAAGGCAGGAGGCTGCTGGCCCGGGAGAGTGGTTTGCTAAGGAAGTTATAACACCAGGCAAGGGAGTGGAGACCAGTGGGCCCAGAGTTCAAGAGGGCTTTATGTTATGGTAAGCTTTGAGATGGATTAGGGCTCCGGTGGTGTAGTGCGCAGTGAGGTCCACTTCTCACCCAAGGACAGTATCTCAGGGAGATGAGTAATCTCCTGTGTACAGCCTCGAAAACCTGCCCGACGGTCAGCTGTGAGTCAGTTCTTCCACAATGGCATGAAGGTTTTGAATCAGCATTTAGTGTCAGCATAGTAATATGGTTTCTTTTTTTCCCACCCACCCAGTCATTTTTTGTTGGAGGAAACAGACTGAGAAGTACACAGGCTGCCACACAGGTGGTTCTCAATGTTCCTGAAACACGAGTGACACACCTGGCAAATGGGCTCAGAGTGGCCTCCGAGGACTCTGGACTCTCAACATGTACAGTAAGTGATTCTGGCCACCTTCTCTGTTTGATGGGGCAGGAGCCAGTTGGTACTTAAAGGACTCACGGTTAATGGCTTAAAATGGTGGCAGTTATTTTGCCTTGTCGGGTGACTCAAGGTAGTGGACCTTTTCCCAGTGATAACTGCTGTATCCAGTACAGTGTGTCTTTTTCGCACAGGCTCTTGTCACCTAGTTTTATATTGTTACTAAAAACTTACCTCCTACCTCATAATTAGAGCTTACATTCTTGTTGTCATCAAGTTAGAACTGACAGCTCAAACCTCCAGTGGTTTTTCAGAAGCTGTTTATGACATGAGTGGAGATTGCCCGTCTTTCTCCCTGGAACAGCTGGTGGATTCAAACTTTACACCTCTAGATTGGTAGCTCAACACTTTACCTACTAGGCCACTAGAGCTCTCGTTAATTCTAGTAGTACTGCTAAAAATAAGAGTTATTTTGTGTTAATATTAGTTTTGTTGATAAAAATAAATTATATTTGCTGAACTACTCTGAATCGGGATTTTTTTTAGGCATATTATCTTTGAAATGGAAAACAATCCCCTATAGTATTACCATGCCTGCTTTCTAGTTGAGGAAGCAAGCTCAGAGGAGTGAAGTGGGTTTGCCTAAGATCACACAGCTAGAACACGACAGTAGAAATTGGCTATAAGTTTTCTGACAGACTGATTTTCTTGATACCACTGTTGTTACTTGGCTGCAGGAGTTCATTGGACTAAGAATCTGGGTCCTCAGTGAAGCTGTCAAGTAGATGGTTTTTTTATTTTATTTTATTATTTTTTTTTTTTTATTTTTTATTATTTTTGTGTGCGTGTACCGTCAAATCAGATCTGACTGGTACAGGAGGATATTGCGCCTCCTTCTCCGGCAGAGCATCTGGTGGATTCGAACCGTGCACCTCTGGGATTATAGTTGCAGCTTCTTGCCACTAGGCCACCAGAGCTCCCCTAAGTAGATGGTTTTTAACATCCAGCCGGGGCCTGGTGACCAAAATTTAAATCCCATTATACTTCATTGAGATAAACTGTCCATTCACTGTCAAGAAAAAACTTTAGTGTTACAACTAAAAGGAGGAGGAGACCAACCCCACCCACCACCACTACCACCCAAAAGGAAAATAATGTTTTTAAACCTAATTGTTCCTTGCTTGTGTTTAGGTTGGGCTTTGGATTGATGCCGGAAGTCGATATGAAAATGAAAAGAATAATGGAACAGCTCACTTTCTGGAACATATGGCATTCAAGGCAAGTTGTAAGATTTATTTTACAAAAATGGGTTTTCTGTAAGAGGCAGTTTGCGACAACTATGAGATATCATCTCACCCTAGTAAGACTAGCAAAATTTAACAGAACAGCAAGCAACAAATGCTGGCAAGGTTGTGGAGAGACTGGAACCCTTATTCACTGTTGGTGGGAGTGTAAAATGGTGCCACCAATGTGGAAAGCGGTGTGGCGCTTTCTCAAAAAGTTGCAAATAGAGATACCATTTGACCCCGCAATACCACTGCTGGGAATATACCCAGAAGAGACCATAACTGACACCCAAGCAGATATATGCACACCCATGTTTATTGCGGATTTGTTCACAATAGCAAGGAGTTGGAAACAACCCAGGTGCCCATCAACAAACGAATGGATAGAGAAGCTGTGGTATATTTACACAATATAATACTATGCTGCATTGAAAAACAAGGAACTAAAAAAAAAAATTAAAAAAACCAAAATTAAAAAATACAAGGAACTCATGCAATGTTATTCAAAATGGGTGACCCTGGAGGACATTATACTGAGTGAAAAATCTCAGTCACAAAAGGACAAATACTATATGGTGCCACTGTTGTAGAATGAGGCTGATATCAGGGTGGGGGTAAGACTGAGGAAAAACTGGATAAATTTTGTTTACTGCATTGAAGCCAATGAGGGAGAGAATAGTTTAAAAGTAATATATATTAGGGCATTACGATTATCATAAGAGTCTGGAATGAGGGTTGCAGGGTGGAGTATAGTCGGGGTGGAGGTGGGGGTGTGCGGGAGGATTGTGTACCAGTGAAGGAGTTTTTCTTTTCAAGGAGAAGAGCGAACTGGGGGTGGGGGTAGGGTGGGCGGGGAGAAAAGTGCAACAGTGAATGAATGGAAATCCAAAATCACTGTAGATATTCATTGAAATGAATTTTTAAAAAAAGAGGCAGTTTGTGTAAAATCTCATTCTTTAAAGGCAAGGAAAACCATGCTTCAATAATACAGCATGTTGTTATGTTATTGCTGTGCTTTAAAATCTTTTTTTCTGTCTAGGACAATATTCGGAACTAGTGATTGATAATTGCTTTGTAAAGTTGAACCAAGGACTTTTTTTCAGAATATAAGGATCATTTAAATGAATACCATTTCTGAAGCCTGATCAAAGCTGAAGCCTCTTACTGATGACCTCTTACATGAAACTGGTGTAGACTTGTTTTGTTTTTTGGAGGTTTTTTTCCTCCTTTAATTTTTCTCCTGTTGTGTATCATCTAGTTGGATCTGACTGACACAGGAGGAGATTGCCCCTCCTTCTCAAGGAGAGCACCTGGTAGATATGAACCTCATGCCTTTGGGATTGCAGTGCAGCTTCTTGTCACTAGGCCGCCAGAGCTACCTTGACATAGATTTATATCTTATGTATTTGTTATCTGAAGTGTTTCCACAGATGAAGGCATCCTAATCTTCCTCCTCCTTTTGTTTCAGGGCACCAAAAAGAGGTCCCAGTTAGATCTGGAACTTGAGATTGAAAACATGGGTGCTCATCTCAATGCCTACACCTCCAGAGAGCAGACTGTGTATTATGCCAAAGCGTTCTCTAAGGATTTACCAAGAGGTATTGTTAGTTATACTCCAAATTTTCCCTGGAACTTCAGAAATCATTTATCTGTTGTGAGAGAAATTTTGATAATTGCTGTCAAATTGGTACTGACTCAGGGTGACTCCATGTGAGAGAGGAAGGGGTTGACTGTCTTTTTTTCCTTTCCCCAATATGACAATTGATATCAAGTAGTTAGAGATTTGAAGACTTGTACAAACTGGACCCTAACACATAACCCAAGTTTGCTTCTTCCAGAGCCACACATGTATAGTAAAATTCTTTTTAATCATCTTGTTTCATAAAAATACTTTTAGTCCAAATACTTTAGACCAAAATAAGCAAATATTTACAGAGAAGAAGCAAATATTTGCAGAAACAATTACTGATTGTTTTCATATCAATAAAACAGAATGGTAATTTTATAGACATTAAATGACTCTTTTGATTCCATAGCACAACGGTTGTAGTTAAAATTAGAGTATTTGGAATTTCTTTTCTTTTTATTGTTTTTGAAAATATACACAGCAGAACGTACCAGTTTAACAGTTACTACATATAAAATTCTGTGACATTGATTATGTTCTTCAAGTGGTGCTGCTATTCTTTTCCTTGATTGTTCTTCCCATTAATTTGAGCTCATTCCCTCTTAGGCTTCATGTCTGATCTTTCAAGTTATAGTCAATTTGATTCCATATAGGTAGTTCTTTAAAAGAACATGCTGTCAAAGCAAACATTCTTTATTGACTAAGTTAACTTATTGTTTGGTTTACAGAAGTTTTCAGGGAATATTTTTGGTTTAAGATTTAAAGAGTATCCCAGAGAAACCATTTCAGAGGTTCATCTCACCTCACTGGCTCTGGAAGGTTTGAATGCCATGTGAATTTGTAATTTTGGTCCACATTTTTCTCCTTTTTAGTCAATATTCCTCTGGAATTTGATCAAAACAGGTTTTGTTTTTTGGAAAGAAAAATTATTACATACAATATTTCCCAGTAAAAGAATAAAATAAAAAAATTAAGCAGTTTGAATACTAACTGGTGAAATTATTCAGTTTTAAGGTTCTTGGCTACTAACCGAAAGGTTGTTGGTTGGAACCCATCCCAGCATATACACAGAAGAAACATCTGGCAGTCTCTTGTCAAGGTTACATACAGGACAGTGTAACGTGGTCTCACTGAGTCTCATGACCAGGTGATACCCGACAACAATAACAGTTTCAGTTAACTCTACTAATTGGACATTTTGGACATCTTTGCTTTTATTAACGTTTAACTGTACACAAGTACTTTTGTGTCTGTTAGTTCACCCTCTAATGTGAACATTATGTTGCTGTTGTTAGTAGTTGCTACCACATCACCTACAACTTACTGTGACCTGTGAACCACAGATCTAAAGCCTGCTCAGTTCTGTGCCATCCTCACCGCTGATACACTCTAGTCCGTTGTTACAGCCACGATGTCAGTCCACCTTGTTGAGGGTCTTCCTCTCTTTTTCTGACCCTCTACCTTTCCTACCACAGTGTCTTTTCTCCAAAGATTGGTCCCTACTAACATCGTAATATGTGAGACCACGCTTAACCATTTCTGCCTCTAAGGAGATCCTTAGGATTTAAACCTAAGGGGTTCTGATGCAAGGCTCCTTCAAATGAACTCACCATAAGGAACAAAACTCTACAGTAGAGTTTAAAAAAAAACCAACCTAAAACCACATAAAATTACAAGCATAAATTTATTAATACTTAATACAATTTAGATTGTGATTACAACTATATAAAGATCTTCAAGAATGAGTTTTGATTTTAAAAAGTCTTGTTTTCTGATAAAATGGCTTACTGATAGCATATTAAGCACTTTTTTTTTCCTATAATTATATTTTATTAATTTTCATAAACATTTACAGAGATTTTGGGCTTCCACTCATTCATT
>NW_006399772.1:5911752-5937986 GCF_000299155.1 Elephantulus edwardii
GCCCCCCAGGTCCATTCCACTATGCAGCCTTCACTCTGGACTCCTGTCATGACAAAAATACCTAATCACATATCCCTTTTAAATAGTTTTCTCCCTTATCTGTTTCAATGTAGTATACATTATTGAACCCATCTTTCTCAGTCTCCCCCCAACCCTGATGTCCATCCTGTTTTACAACAGTGGCACCATGCAGTATTTGTCCTTTTGTGACTGAGATATTTCATTCAGCATAATGTCCTCCAGAGTCACCCATTTTGAATACTATTGCATGAGTTACTTGTTTTTCAATGCAGCATAGTATTCCATTGTGAGTATACCACAGCTTCTCTATCCATTCATTTGTTGATGGGTACCTGGGTTGTTTCCAACTCCTTGCTATTTGAACAAAGTCGCAATAAACATGGGTGTGCATATATCTGCTTGGATGTCAGTTATGGTCTCTTTGGGGTATATTCCCAGTAAAATGAGCCTTTCAAGTATATTAAATACATAGAAAATTTGTTTCTTCTCAGTTTAATCATTATGCTTTCTGATATTAGTTGAATATATTTTAATATTGAAATATTTAACTTTGTTAATTAAGATTCTTAAGTGTTTCTTTTCTTTTCAACTAGCTGTGGAGATTCTTGCTGACATAATACAAAACAGTACATTGGGAGAAGCAGAGATTGAACGTGAGCGTGGAGTAATCCTTAGAGAGATGCAAGAAGTTGAAACCAATTTACAGGAAGTTGTTTTTGATTATCTTCATGCCACAGCTTATCAAAACACGGCACTAGGACGGACTATTTTGGGACCAACTGAAAATATCAAGTAGGTATCATCAGTTCTCAGGCCTTTTATTTATAATTTTTTTCAAATTCATTGTTACACATTTTCTTCCCCTCCCCCAGCCCCTTGCACAATGCATCCCTTGCTCCAGATTGTTCTCATACATTCCATTTGGATAGTTCTTTCCCTCATCTGATCTAATGCAGTGTTTATTATCCACTCTTTTTCACATTCTCTTCTCATGTCCTATTTTATAACAGCAGTTGTTATAGTAATATTTGTCCTTTTTTGACTGAAAGCCTAATGTCTTCCAGGTTCCCCTGTGTTGTTGGGTAATGTTTTGCAAGTTCATTGTTTATCAGTACTGTGTAGCAGTCCATTGTATATTCATACCATAGTTTTTCATATTCATATTCATATGTATATTCATACCATAGTTTTTCTATCCCTTCGTTTACTGATGGGCACTTGGGTTACTTCCATCTTTTTGCTGTTGTGAGTAATGCAGCAATAAACATGGGTGAGCATACAACTGTTTGAGTCATGGCTCTGGTTCCTTTGGGGTATATTTCCAATAGTGAAATTGCCGAGTCAAATGGTATTTCTATTTCCGACTTTTTTGAGAAGTGCCAGACCACCTTCATAGTGCTGTACCATTTTACATTCCCACCAGCAGTGAATAGGAGCTCCAGTCTCTTCACAATGTCACCAGCATTTGTTGTTTGCTCCCTATTGAATTTTGCTATCATTGCTGGGAATTTTCAGACTATTTGTAAAAATTTTTGAGTTAGGAAAATTAACATTCAAAAAATATTTCTCAGAAATGAATTTTAGCTTTTCTCCTCCCTCATAATATGAATGAAATTTTGGTTAGCTCTTAAACTCATTGTTGACTCATAGCAACCTCTTTGAGGACTTCTGAGGCTGTAAGTCTTAAAGGGGGAAACTGTGTTTTTTTTCTCCTGAGGATCCTTTAGTGGATTTGAGCCTTTAAGTAAGTGGTCCAGCTCATTAAAGACTAAACTATAGCAAAGGTACAGTTTAGCCAAAAGAACAAACTGTTCTGTTTTGGAAGTGGTACAGCAAGAATTCTTACACATGAGGGTGATGAGATTTCACTTCTCATAACTTGAGCATATTATGAAGAGAAGTCAGTTCCTGTAGAATGACATCATGCTTGGTACAGTCGTCGTTATGTGCCGTCATGTCAGAACTGACTCACAGGTGATCCTCCAGTGGGTTTTCAGAGGCTGTAAATCATATGGGAGGAGATTTCCCATCTTTGTCCTGCAGAGCAGCTGGTGGCTTCAAACCATCTACCAGTGAGTTGATAGCACAGCTCCTTACCCATTAGGCCATCAAAGATCCCTAACAGAAAAGAGGAATATCCTCCATGAGATAAAATTGACAAAGTGGCTTCAACAGTGGATTAAATCAGAGCAGAGGTTGTGAGGATAGTGCAGAACCAAGCAGTGTTTCTTTCTTTTGTACTTAGTGTCCCTCTGAGTTGAAGCTGATAAAATAATTCAGCCCCATCTGAACCCATCTCAGGTGTTTATTTGTTCTTGTAGCTTTTCTGGAATAAACAAGTGATAAGAATTAACTCTGCTTTTTTCCTTAATGTAAATGAAGTTCTTTTATACCTGCTGCCTGTATCTTTATGATGCAGTGATTTAGAGCTTGGCTGCTAACAGAAAGGTTAATGGTTTGAACCCACCCAGCAGCTTTCCAGTGGAAAGTCTTGATGATGTACCTTAGAAAATCCTATGCGGTAGTTTTAACTATGTTACCTGGATCCTTACATGTTAAAATCAACAGTACCTACGATAACAAATCTTAATTTGACTATATTGAATTCTTGGAACATCTTCAAGGTTCAATTTTAGTTCACGTATGTTATGCAAAAGTAATTATACTCTTGTTTCCTTCTTAAATTGACCTCTATTCTGTTTACAGATCTATAAATCGTAAGGATTTAGTGGACTATATAACCACACATTATAAGGGACCAAGAATCGTCCTTGCTGCTGCTGGAGGTTTGTCAATTTAAGTTTTTTAAAATTATCTGAACATTGTCATTAAAATTACTTTCCATGATACTCTTCTCCATTTGATCCTGTTGGGAGATGTTCTGAGAGTGTCTGTTTATAAAATAAATGGTTGCTTTGTAGAGCAGTGGAACTAGACTTTCCTTCTTCTCTTCAGTAGGTTTCCTTTATCGGATAACTTTACTATAAACCCTTCAGTGCCTGAATGTGTATGTATAATGGAATTCACTTGGAAGGAAAGGACACAGGAGTGAACTGGGAGACAAATACTCCTGGAAGGTAGTGATCAAGAGCTTGAAAACATCTTGAGATTTCTCATGGTTTCTTGAGTACCAGCTTATCCCTGTTCAGGTGTGAAATGGTACTTTGTTCTTTCTTTTGCCTGCTCACTAAATCTTATTCATTGCTTAGTAGAGAAAGTGTATAGGGGGCCATGAAAAAGTGCAATGAGACTCCAGACAGGCAAGGGGCGTGACTCCTTGGTGAAGTGTTTGAATTCAGTCAATGAGAGAAAGATCAGATCCGTTTCTACCAGTTTTCCTGGTACTCTAAATTTAAGTAAAAAAAAAAAAAACAAGAACCCAAACCACTTCATTGGTTTCCAGTTTTATTTTTTCTCTGACCCTCTTCCTCTCTTTTAAATCACTGTGAAGATAGGTAGAATGTTCTTTCGTTGTCTTATAAATGTACAATTTCTCTTTTTAGAGAAAAAACTAAGATTGTTGCTTCCTGCAGAGTTTTGAACTGATCTCTTGAGGGTGGGAAAGAAGATGGAGAAGTGGTAGTTGAGTTTGGAAGCTTCCAGCTGGGTATTTTCTATGGGACTTACTCATTTCAACTGCTCCTCAGTAGGAGGCCAGGTTTGCTTTTCCTAATGGACCTCATGCACAACCACCAGCCTCTCTGTCTAAAGAGGTTTCCTGTTGCTATGATGCGGAATGGTGTCAGAAAAATTTCTAGATTAAGAGTAGGAATAAAGGCCTGTCCAGTGGAAACTGGATCATACCTCTGATCCTGATGTGTAAGTAATAGCAGTGACCCTCATGAGGGCAGCTAACAGCAGGGGAGAAGATGAAGATGAGGCTAAAAATCTTAAACATGGTATTCATTGTGGCTCTTAGCTTAATAATACACTTTTGTATGGCTGACTGCATTCTCCAATTCTACTGGGTGAATAACATTGTTTTTAAAAATAACTGGTGCTGACTCGAGCAGGAGCTGAACATCTGCACTCCCCATCAATAAGCTGAGCATTTGCCTAGTATGTAGAAAGAGTTTACTAGATGGTATCTCAGCCACCATGCCATTGGAGAGATCTCTGGCCTTGTTGGGAACATATAGATAAAACACCTGGTTTTAATCATAGAGTTCATAAGTTCTAAAATAGATACACATTCACAATGTTATTGTAGAAATGGGAAGGATTTTAGAGTTGATGATCTGTCATAACTTCACTAGCTGTATTTGTCTTATTAGTACATAAATAATGATGTATCTTAGAAAAGTATTGCTATGTGATGTCAAGGCAGAACAGACTCAGCTGATCCCCCAGGGGGTTTTCAGAGGCTATAAATTGCACAGGAGAAGTCTGCCTATCTTCCTTGGAGCATCTGGTGGATTCGAACTATACCTGTCTTTAGGGTTGGCAGCACAATTCCTTACCACCAGGGCTCTTATAAACAGTGGTATCTCAAATTCTGTGATACATGCCAGTTTAAGTCTCTCCTGACCCTGAATTCTTATATGTCTTTATTACTATTCAACTCTTTTCAAGATGTATAGCTTTTATTCACTAATTACAAATAATCCTCTCTTGGTATTCTACTTCCATTAAAAAAATATTCTTGCTTCCCTGCCTTTGGGTGGCGAAAAGTAAGTAGAGGTGGGGTTGGAGCAGAAACTGCATGTCTTGGCACCTGCGATCAGGAAGGATGGTTGAGGAAGGTGCTAAAACAGGGCAAGCTGTTGTCATCCAGCACCAAGAACTGTGCGCATGTTTTCATTCAGTGGTCCAGCCATCTTTGTACTGCCATGGTTGTCTTGATATTTTTTGGTCACTTGGTGGGTCTCTTGCATATTATCTCTGAAAACAACCTAGAGTTGTATGCTGTCCCGTTTTATACTAGATTAGTTTGGAAAGTCTGAGTATAAATTGGGCTTTTCTACCGGAATGTTTTGTTTAAAGAAGTCCTGTGAAAATATTTTTTAAAGCACCTGCACATGTCCGACTTTGTTTGCTGAGGTTCTATTTGTATCCAGGAATCCTGTACTAATTCTGTTTGGTTCTTGATTTTGAGAATAATGGATATAGGATCTGAATGATTCCTAAATTTTAATGGTGATTAGTGAGGGCTTGGCTATAGATTTTCTCAGAAATTTAGCTGAGAGTATTTTCTTAGATTTTTGTTTTTGTGTTTTTTTTTTTTTTTTTTTTTGTTACATCTGTTTTTAAGGCCTAGTAACAAGAAGTCAGGAAGTTACAGTGATCTAGTGGTAAGAAGCTGCACTGAAATCCCAAAGACATGCAGTTCAAATCCACCAGTTGCTCTGTGATAGGATGGGCAGTTTCCTCCCATTCAATATACTGCCTCTGAAAACCTGCTAGAGGGTTATTATCAGTTGGTTCCAACTCAGTGGCACACAACAAGTAGGAGAACTTTAAAACTTTCTTTAAATGTGATACAGCTCATATTTTTATTCTTCTCTACTTTAAAAATTCTAGAACATTTTTTTCTTGATAGTTTGCATTTAGGGTTTATTATAATACAACATAATTTTGTATGGGGCCTGGTATCTTCAATCTTTTTATCTTTATGAATATGAATATAAATATATATATGTGAATATACTAGAATGTTGATGAAAATTGCAAACGCTGATGTAAACTCCAGGTAAGCGAATGTGTGATATGAACTCCTGAGTAGCTTTTAGTGCATGTCAGTAGTTTAGGTGTAACTTTTACCGCATTATACGGCCTAGAATTTATTGTATTCTGAGGTCTTTGCAGTTAGTTGTTTTAGATTGTGTGCTTACTACCAGATGACTGTGAAAATGTTTTCCTTTAATTTAGGAGTTTCCCATGATGAACTGCATGAGTTAGCACAATTTCATTTTGGCGACTCTCTGTCTCCACACATAGGAGACATACCAGCTCTGCCTCCCTGCAAATTCACAGGAAGTGAGGTAGGGCAAGCCTTTTCTAAGCTAGTATTTGATCTGGAGTTCCCTGTGTTGTATTTACAAATGAGTGTAAATGAGTAAAAGAGAAAAAAATGAAGACTGTAAAATAGAAACAAAACCCAGAGTGGGTCAATTTGCTTATTTTCCTTTCCTAAGGAAGCACATATTTTAAAAGCCGTTTTATAATTTACAATAGCTTTAACATTAATCTCATCTATGTGTTGTCAGGCATACTGGTTACCTTTCAATTTAAAAACACTCCAAATGTAGATCACTTTGGCTTCAGGTTTACTCTAAGTGTTGCTTGCTACAGTGTACTTCTGAGAGTAGCTGTTCAAGCCAGATCTTACAGCAGAACTGCTGCTTGCCAACTGTAGATACAGGGCTTAGATGGCTTGTCACATTAAAGTCGATGCTCAAAATAGTATCTGGAAAGAAGTCAGATGTTGACATCTAGCTAGAACGATAGCAGCAGCAATATAAAGATTAATCGGTAATGTCAATATTTGTTTTAATTAGAAAAATTCAGATTGACACATAAGATTTCTACCAGTGAAATAACTTTTTTTGATCAAGTTAAGGTCTAGTAACGCAATCTATAGTATTTTAATTGGAAATCTTTTGGCAAAAGTCTTAACTCCCCAACCCCTGTCCCATCTCAGAACACCTAATTGTGCTTATGCAAAATCTAATACTTAGACCAAGAAACAGTTGTTCCAGCAGAGCAAGGAACACTGCATGGTTTAAAATCAAAAAAGGTATGCATCAGGGAGTGTATCCTCTCTCCATACATATTCAATCTGTTGTTGTTAGGAGCTGTTGAGTTGGGTATGCCCCATAGCAACACCATGAACAGCAGAATCTGAACTCTGTCCTATACTGTGCCATCTTCACACTTCCTGACAAACTAGAGCCCATTGTGGCAGTCACTGTGTCACTCCACCTGGTTGAGGGTCTTCCTCTCACTAGCCGACTCTCCACCCTTCCCAGTGTCATATCCTCCAAGGAATAGCCTCCTAGCAGCATGCTTAAAGTATATGAGGCAAAGCCTCATCATTCTTGCCTCCAAAGAGCATTCTGGCTGTACTCTCTCGAAGACATACTTGTTTTTTTGGCTGTCCATGGGATGTTCAGTGCTCTTCTCCAATACCACAGCTTAAAGGCTTCAGTTCTTTTTCTGTTATCCTTACTCACAATCTAGCTGTCAGATGCATAGCAAGTAATAGGAAACACCATGGCCTGACTCAGATGCACCTTTGTCCTCAAATGACATTATTACTTCTCAGTAATTTGGAGAGGTTACTAATTGCGGATTTTTCCAAAGCAACATCTCTCCTGATTTCCTGACTGCTGGTACCATAGGTGTTAATTGTGGGTCCAAGTAAGATGACGTTGTTGACAGTTTCATTCTCTTCTCCATCCATCATGATATTGTCTATTGGTCTAGTGATCAAAATCTTTATTTCTTGACAATGAGTTGCAATCCACATTGAAGGTTGAATTCCTTGATCTTCTGCAACAAGTGCTTCAAGTCTTCCTCACTTTCAGCAAGCAAGGGTATGTCATCTGCATAACAGGTTACTGATGAGTCCAATTCTGATGCCATATTCCTTTAATATAGAGTCCAGTTTCTTGAGTAATTTGCTCTGCATAGATTAAATAGAGATCGAGAGAGAATTACCCTGATGGCACGCCCTTCCTAATTTTAAACCATAGTGTCCCCCTGCTCTGTTTGCACAGCAGCTTCCTGGCCCAGGTATAAGTTTCAGATGAGCACAATTAAGTGCTCTGAGATTCCCATTCTTCTCAGTGTCAGCCACAGTTGGTATGATCTAGTCAAATGCATTTGCATAGTCAGTAAAGCACAAACAGACATTCTTCTGGTATTCTTTAGTATGTTGAGTAAATCATTAGAGAAGCAGGACTATATAGAGAAGAATGTAGCATCTGAGTAGGAGGAATACTCATCAACAGCCTGTGATACGCATATGACACAACCTTACTTGTTGAAATTGAGGACTTAAAGTGCTTGTTGCAGAAGATCAAGGACTACAGCCTTCATTATGGATTACATCTGCCTCACCATCAAGGAGACAAAATTCATTCCCACCAGGCTGCTAGACAACATCGTTATAGATGGATAGATTGAAATTGTCAATGATTTCATCTTACTTGGACCCACAGTCAAAACTTTGGTACCAGCAGTCAAGAAATCATAAGACACATGGCATTGGGAAAATCTGTTATCAGGGACTTCTCTAGAGTAACTTTTCTTCTTTAATAAAAGCAACATCAGTTGAAAGACTTAAGATGCCATGGTTTTCTTATAGTTGCTTGGTGTGCAACCAAGTTGGATAGTTGTGACTCAAGATGACAGAAGAATCAGTCAGTGCCTTTGAGTTGTGTTGTCGGAGAAGAGTATTGAATATCCCCTAGACTGTCAAATGAACAAATTGTTATGTCCTGGAGAAAGTGAACCTGGAGTGCTTTTTGGAGACCAGGACAGTAAAATTGTCTTACCGTACTTTGGACATGTTGTTAGGGGGGGCCAGTCCTTGGAGGATTAGAAAAGAAGACCCTCAACAAGATGGATTGGCATGGTGACCAACAATGGACTCAAGCATGCTGGAGATGATAGGATGGCATAGGGGAGGGCAGGGCTTAGAACCGTTCTTTATACAAGCCATAGCCTGATCAACACATAACAAACTTCAAGATTCTTCTGGTTTAACGATAAAATACAACACAGGTTGACAATTATAATACAGTAATAGTGAACATTTTCACTGTAATTAGTATGACTGATGAGTTTCTCATTTAGTAAGTTATATGATGAGTATCTTTGTTTTAACTAGATTCGTGTGAGAGATGACAAGATGCCCCTGGCACACCTTGCAATAGCTGTTGAAGCTGTTGGCTGGGCACATCCTGATACAATCGCTCTTATGGTTGCAAACACATTGATCGGCAACTGGGATCGCTCTTTTGGTGGGGGAATGGTATGTTTTTCCATGTAGAAGCTCTTTAAAGAATCCAGTCTTTTTCCCCCATCCTAATTCTTCCTGCGAATCTACTTCTTAAATAGCAAAATGGAGCTCTATAATACTTTTATCTTTTTAGTAGTAGATTTAATCCTCAGCTATATATAATGTAAATTTACACATCAATTAAAAGATAAATATGCCCAAAATACACACATTTTTAAATATAATACAGATAAACTAAAAAACTAAACCCACTACCAGTAATACCACCTCAGCAAGTCTTCAGATTGCCGAGGACTGGTCATCTTTATACACAACCCAAACATGTTTCATACAATTATCCTAGGCTTCAGATACCATATAGTTTGAACCTCTAAGTGTTTCTAACCAACCATGCCTAAAAACGAGTTGATAAGTAGTGTATCGTTTCATTTGTTGATTTTTTTTCCATCAAGAATTTTCTAAAAATTCACTGGGATGGTGAGATGAGCATGATACATTTTAGTTATGGAAATATTGCTGGATAGAAATGAGAACTTGGTGTCTTTGCCAAGTGCTGTTTTCCTTCCTGCTATTTTGGATGCGAGTACCTAGCATTCTCTTTTTTTTCCCATCTGCAGAACTTATCTAGCAAGCTGGCACAGCTCACTTGCCATGGCAACCTCTGCCACAGCTTTCAGTCTTTCAACACTTCCTACACAGATACCGGATTGTGGGGACTCTATATGGTTTGTGAACCTTCTACAATTGCAGACATGTTGCATGTTGTTCAAAAGGAATGGTAAGAAAAACCTCTGAGTAATTGAAATCTTGTCTAGATGCATCTTTTAGGTTGTTTTATGATGATGATTTTTAGAATGTAACGGTAACAAAATATGGTTGTCATATTCTCGTTTTTAAAAAATAAAATTCCATTTTCTATTAATGGAGAAGAGCAGAGGTCTAAAAATGTTTTATAGTCACAGTTACTGCTCTTACAGTTTAGATCTGTGTATGTAGAATAGTGGGGACAGCAGGACTGGGAATTATTTCCTTTTGTCTCCATTATTCCTCTTCTTTCCTCGACTTAGGAATCATTAAGTACACCACCACTGCTCTGAAAACAAGTTATGTAGGAAGAGAGTTCCCTTGTTTGATGAAGGGTCTGTAGTTTGAGTTTTCTTCTAAGCCTCATGTTAGGAAACTGCCTTCTATTACAGAAAATTATTACTTTCTGAAACAGATGACTTCAGAAATAAGATCTCAAAAGCCTAAAATATTTAAATGCCAACTGGAAGGTGTTTTTTTTTTTAATTTTATTGTTTTTGTGTGTGTGTACCGTCATATTAGATCTAACTCCTCCTTCTCTGGCATAGCATCTGGTGGATTTGAACTGCATACCTCTGGAAAATGGAAGTCATTTCTAACTAGAAGTAATCTGGCTTGGAGAGAATGTTCTAAAAGTACATCTGAAGTATCCATTGCTAAAAGAAAAATGTTTCTGTTAGGCAAGTTTAGGGTTTACTAGAAAACTAGTTGCCTTTAGTTCTTTTCCTTTATTTACTCTCTCCCTAAATGCAGGCAGAAGGGGTACAATTAGTAACTAGGTTTAAGCCAGACTCACCTACTCTTTCTTTTTTTTTTCCTATAATTATATTTTATTAATTTTCATAAACATTTACAGAGATTTTGGGCTTCCACTCATTCATTGTTGCACTATTCTCTCTACCCTCCTCCCAGTTTGTTCTTGTCCAAATGCCACAGTGCTTGTCAAAGCCAGTTCTGATTAATCTTCTTTGTCAGTGTATCCTTTGCCATTCCCTATCACTCCTCCCTGAGAGAGACTTCACCCTGAGTCATAAGGAAAAGGGGACGGCGTATTCTCTTAGCTACTTCCTGCTGAAAAGGGACGCTGTGGGTTTCAGGGTGAAGATCTTCTCTCACTACTCTATAGGGCCCCTTTGGCAGTAGGAAACACGTAGACTATTATGGAGATTGATTTTGGAATTCAGATGCACTCTTATTGATTGTGCTTGGCTGTACATGTACATATCCTTCAAGATGTATCATGGGGGTGTTGCAACCTAGAAGACACAAATTTGACTAACAAGTTATAAGTACATGAGTCCAAAAATTATGGAAAAGTAAAAGAAAAGATTCTTTCATTGTTTTACAAACACTCCCCCAGGTCCCCTCCACCATGCAGCCCTCGATCTAGTCTCCTGTGATGACAGAAATACCCAGTTACATCTCTCTTTTAGACGGTTCTCTCCCTCCTCTGTTTCAGTGCAGTATACATTATTGAACCCTTCTTACTCAGTCTCTCCCAACCCCAAGGACAGTCCCATTCTACAACAGTGGCATCATGTAATATTTGTCCTTTTGTGACTGGGATATTTCACTCAGCATAATGTTCTCCAGAGTCAACCATTTTGAATAATATTGCATGAGTTCCTTGTTTTTTAATGCAGCATAGTATTCCATTGTGCGAATATACCACAGCTTCTCTAGCCATTCGTTTGTTGATGGGCACTTAGGTTGTTTCCAACTCCTTGCTATTGTGAACAAAGCTGCAATAAATATGGGTGTGCATTCACCTACTCTTTCTGAGAAACTACTGGCCCAGCAGATGAGACCCTAACAGATGGAGATTTGTTTAGTCTCAGATTACACTCTAAAAATGCAGAGTCTGTTTTTTATATTATTGGAACATTTGTTTGCAAATCATCAGACAAATTTATATATTGTTTTTGAGACATTAACAGTACTAGGGAGCCAGTTCTTGGAAACAGACATGCTAGGAAAAGATAGGGAAAGAGAAGACGACCTTTAACAAGCTGGACTGACACTGTGATTATAATAATTGCTTCAAGGACGTTCTAGATGTCAAGATGATGCAGGATAAGACAAGGTTTTGATTTATTAGGTCGCCGAGTCGTAATCGATTCAACAGCGCTAACAACAGGGAAAAGTACACATTAGTAATATGCAGCCTCCTACCTAGCTGTTGAGGGAGCCAATCCATAGGCACAAAATTCCAATCCACCAGCTCCTCTGTGGGAGAAAGAAGAGCAGTTTCCTCTTTTCAGGGGTGATTTACTGCCCCTGAAAACCTGCCATGGTCAGCTATGACTTGAGTCTGACTCAACAGTATATAGATAGCAACAGCGTCCTACCTGTCGAGATCATTAGTAACTTCAACTTCTTATAAAGGCGATAACCTTTAAAAATCATCATCTCCTGATTATTATGGTTTTTCAGGATGCGACTCTGTACAAGTGTCACTGAAACTGAAGTTGCAAGAGCCAAAAATCTTTTGAAAACAAACATGTTGTTGCAACTTGATGGTAAGAATAAGGTCTTAAAGAATTAAGTTTTGGTTGATGTATATTCCAGTACCTAGAACTTCCCTTTTCTTTAAATAGGTTCAACTCCAATTTGTGAAGATATTGGTAGACAAATGTTATGCTATAACAGAAGAATTCCCATCCCTGAACTTGAAGCTAGAATCGATGTAAGCAGCCTTGAGGTCTTGTGTAAAAAAAAAAAATCCCTGTTAAAAGAAACTTTGTTACAAAGGCTAAAAAAGATATAATAGAATTTGCTTTAGGGTATAAAAAGCTTTGAATGGTGATAATACCTTCCTCCCTATTTCAGGCTGTAGATGCTGAGGTCATTCGAGAAGTATGCACCAGATATATCTATGATAAGAGTCCAGCGATCGCAGCTGTTGGTAAGCCTGGCTCCTTTCTCTCTGTGTAGTATGTTGGTCAAGAATTTTTCTGAAAATTCTTAATTACCTTCTTTTTAATCCTTAGGTCCCATTGAGCAACTACCAGATTTTAACAGGATTCGAAGTAATATGTGCTGGCTTCATGACTGAAGTGGCCTTATCTGGAACATTTCAGCTTATATATATTCCCCGCCCCCCCTCCAACAGCATATATATTTTAAAACTGACAGAGACCAGGGAGGTTTATGTTGTAGATTCTTAAAAGGAAAAAAAAATAAACATGAATATGTCTTAACAGGAACATCTTATGTTTGGTAATTTGAATGGAAATAATTAGGTTTGTTTGGCTTTATTGCAATCTTTCAAAGGAGGAGGTTATTAATGTCCTAAATAAAAGTTTTGTATATTGGTTGATCTCTGAACTCAGAAATTATATTGGAGGCAGCAGTTCCAAATAATTAGCAAAAGTATAATTTTAAGAATAAAATTTTGTACAGTATTTTCCGTTTTATTATAAAAATGCACACACACGGATTGTCACGGGGTCATTTCTTGGCTCTGCTTGCAGTCAGCACTTGTTCTTGAGCAGCTTTCTTTGCTTTTACCATCTCGACAAGTTCCTAGGAAAGAAAAAGTGGTCAGAATTGGCACAAACATAAATAATTCACATTAGTTGGATTTATAATTACAAAAATGCCCCATCACTAATTTCTGCCATACAAAAATGTGTTAAGTAAAAAAAAGAAAATGTATTAAGTCATATTACTAAATTGCCTAATATTAAGAAATAAAATGTAGGCTACAACACAAGTTACATTCTAAGTAATGCTGTATCACCAGGCTCCCTAATGGGATTTATCAGCTGAAAATTAGCCACCTTGTATCGCTTCATGCAGTCTTTCTTTGTCCTGCCAGGCACTGCTTCTGCTATTTTTTCCCATCTTTCAGGAGTATTTACTGGATACGTTTTCAAAGCTTGTTCCAAAAGCTTTTGTTCTTCTGTTGTCCAGGGGGTGAAATCTGTACATGGACCTGCTTTAAAAAAAGTTTTTAAAATAAAAAGATTTTTATCTGAAAACTGACTGAGCAGAAATTTATTTGAAAAACCTTACTACTTGTGTCTTTTGATGTACAGCTATCTTGTTAAATGCCCCTTCAAATCTGGGATGTTTAATATTGAACTGTTTTTAAGAGACGAAACACACAAACTCTAGCAGTTAGGAAACTTAGCTAAATAAGACCCTGCAAATCCTTCCCATTTTATGCTGAGGAAATCTAACTTCTAAATTCTTAAGGTTTCAGTGCAGTTGGGGCAAGCTGAGGTAAGAGCAAGTGTTTTTTCTAGGACTTTTCCCCTACAGCCTTGAAGCATCATGGGTCAATGCTAAGCAGTTCTACGGCTGATAATACTGTAGTTAACAAATGAAAAGCAGATGGATCCGAAAGAATTTTTCTAAGGATGTAAGTCTACACTTTCCATGTAAGTAGGGAAAATGAGTACGTTAAACGGTTTAGTTGATCTCATTAGATTACAGGCACTGTTTTCAAAAATTACACAGTAGGATGATATATAATCTAACTGAAAGACTATAAAACACAGCGCAGAGCACATGCTGCTGCATGAGGAGGGAAGGAACGGAGGCTCTGGCAGCAATTTCCATCGTGCCTTTGACTCCACCCTAATGACAGCAGAGTCACAGATGGAGCTGAATAAAAGAAAGGTTTAAAAAAGCAATGAAAGCTGTGCTAGCACATGAGCAGTGCAAGGAAAAAAGCCAATAAATGCTTCTGAATGAAAAGGAAAATGTCTTTTTTAATGGTGGTATTATAGAAAATTGCAAGGAGAGAATGGATGGCCAGACTGCCCTTACCTCATGCTATTCGATCAGACTTGTCAGAAATCTGTTTATTTACCAGCAATGAGCCCAATTTAACTCCTGAGAAGTCAAAATGTTTCTAGAGGGATCTTCTGAATAAGGATAAAAACCATTTCTCAGGTTATCTTGATCTAAACTTCAAAATAGGAATATAACCCCTGTGGAGCCAAACTTTGTGTCTTGGGTAATTCTCACTTCTTCCTTATTGTGTAAACCTCCTGGCCAAGGACTTAGCAAAAGAGATCAATGGCCGTACTGGTGGAAGTCTTAAAACATACTGGTGGAAGTCTTAAAACATCTCCAATAGTGGTTTTTGCGCCACTAGCCATATTAGTCACTCTAGAATGAAGATCCAGTGTAGCCTGCTGAGAATTTCATTGGTGTCACAAAATTTTTTCAGAAAAATTGCTGGAGAAGTGGGAGAGTGTGAAACTCTTATACCTGAAATTGGAAAGATCTGCTGCCCTTCCAGTCTTCATCTGTCAGCTCTTTGAAGGAGAAGAGAGTACCCTCTCCTGGCCAGAAGGAAAAGGAAACAAAGCAAAGACAGAAAAGCTGAAGAAAAGAGAAAAGCAGTAGACTGCAAAGGCTCAAAAATAGGGCCTCCACTAAAGAGCAGGGGCAGTGGAAGGCAGCGGGGTTCTGGTGAAGACCCCCTAAGCCCCAGAAGGGAGAGACCCCTGGAGGTAATGAAAGCCCAGCTGAAAGCAAATGAATGTGAGGCTGAGATCCTGTTGCTGATGCCAATGGAAAACCTAACAGAATTAAGGCTGCATAGTGGAGTGTACTGGGGGTGGGGGTAACAACACACTATATACCAATGAAGGAATTTTACTTTTCAAAGAGAGGAACAAACTGGGGAGGAGGGGTGGGCAGGGAGAAAAGTGCAACAATGAATGAATGGAAATATGAATAAAATTTTTTAAATATAGAAAAGGAAAAAGATTCTGCAGTTAAAAAGTCTCTACAAGACTCCTGCTCCTAACACCCCTCTTGGGAAGAAGGTAAGACCTCACCAGCTCCAGAGGCCCTTAAACCTGCAGAGTCAGGGACCCCAGAGAAAGCCCAGGGAAGAAGCCAAGAGTCCAAAGAAGAGGCAGAGAAAAAGAGTGGAACCTCCCACTGGGGAAGACCCGAGAGAGACTCCAAAAAAGCCTAAGCCCAAGGTCTTCGCCACTTCTAGTCAATCTGCCTGGAAAATGCCCCAAACCCCTAAACAACAGTTCCTAAGCCCTAAAGTGCCCTAGGCAACCTAAAATAACAAGCTCTACCAGAGAAAACAGATGTGGAGCTTAAAAAATTTTAAAAAACAACTCACACCAGATCCTGATGAATACTTTCCAGTACCAACACCTGAACTATTTTTTTTTTAATACTATCAGAGGTAAATCTGATACATGCTTCTGGGTATGAGGACCTGTGCTCATGTAAAAGCCATTTTTCATTGCTTTTCTGCATTACTTGCTAAAATAGGGATAAAAATATATTGCTTCTCTCCAGGTGTGTTTTGATTTTGTTTTTTTAATTAAAGTATAACTTTTAGGGGGAGGGAAAGCCCTTTCCCAACCAAAAAAACCAATGTATATGCATGAAATGAAATGTATTATGAATGATAAAAATATTACTAAAAATATAAATTACACAGTAAAAATACAAAAGCAGTCAAGACTATGAGTATTCTAACTTCAAGTAGTCTTCTGTTTATGTTAATAGGGTTTTTTAAAAAAACTTCAAGTAGTCTTGATATATGGATAACACTACTTTTAAAAGAGAAAAACCAGAATTTAATTACCTTCGAATCTTTCTGAAGGTGTCGCATTATCTGCTTGAGGTACCACTCCATGTTCTTTTTTAAACTTATCAAAAGCTTTTTTGTTTATGTCATCTTTTTGATGAGGGTCTGAAAAATGACAGAGATAAAGAATACAGGTCATCTAACGGAGTCCTTTGCTAGGTTGCAGATTATTACTTAAAATATATGTTGTTCAAATTAACAAGGACACTGATTTCTCAAGACCAAAACTCACCAAGCTTTTGGAGACTCTTTGCTTTACCAATAACATCTTTAGCAGTTCTCTTGACTCCCGAAGAAGAATGTATATTCATGTAATTGGCAATAACTTCCCATCTAGGGCAATCAATAATAATAGCTCAGTGATGGTTAAGGGAAAACCACCACCATCAAAAGTCAGAACAACCCTTAAATTCTTACTGCATAAAGGTCAGCTGTATTGACTAGTGGACTAGCTCCAACTCTGTGGTCTAACTATGCTAGCATTCTTAATTATTAGTTCCTGGACTACTCTTTTCGCTTTTCAGGTATTAATCCAGTGCATATATTGTTTGTGACTTTTGCACAGAAGCTTGTGCAGTAAGTGATAACCCCAAATAAATACAAAATAATTTAGGAACCTGAGATATAAGAAATCATTCCGAAAATAACCTAGTTCCTCCTTTGTAGACAAAACAAAAAAACCCCTCACTGTTGTCAAATCAGAACTCATAGCTGGCCCTTCAGTGGTTTTCAGAGGCTGTAAATCACACAAGAGGAGCCTGCCTATCATCCTTCTGCAGTGCAGCTGGTGGACTCGAGGTGCTGCTGCCCTTGAAAACAGCACAAATTCCTAGGGACTAGACCACCAGTGCTCCCTACAGACAAAAGGAAGCTGGATTTTTAAGGTCGCTGAACTCAAGTTTGATGGATTTCAGCTTGGAAGTAATTTCCAGTTTGAGTTGGGAAGCAACAGTACTAAAGAAAAATACATATAGAAAGCCTCATCCCCAGCAGAAGCCATGACCAAATATACCAACATAGAAGCCATGGTTATTTACATATTGTGATCTTCAGTTCTGAAGTTAATCCAGTGTCTTGGTCCATGGCTATGTGTATGAATGCAAGGCTTTGCGCGCATGTGTAATGAAGACCAGCAGTTTCACACTGGACCTTGCTTTTTTTTTTTTTTTTTTTAATTTTTGTGTGAGTGTACCGTCAAATCAGATCTGACTGGTACAGGAGGAGATTGTCCCTCCTTCCCCGGCAGAGCATCTGGTGGCTTTGAACCGTGCGCCTCTGGGATTGTAGTTACAGCTCCTTGCCACTAGGCCACCAGAGCTCCCCTTGGACCTTGCTTTTTAGCTCTTCAACTGAGACACAGAATTTAGTGGAAGTTGGTATGTCTAGGTTCAAGTATTATTTCTGGAGTTGGGGCTATCACCAATGTTGTTACACGAATGTCTGTCTACATGGGCTCTGAGTTCCAGTATGTGATGAAGAAAAGTTTAAACCAGTACCTTGAATTTGTGCCAGCTGGAAAGAGGTTTACAGCTTTAATCAATAATTGCAGGTCATCCTCCGACCAGTTTTTACCACCATTTCCACTTCCACCAGTTGACTTCTCAGCATTCTTAGAGGCTTGTCGCATGCGAGCCTCAGCTTCCTCTTTCTCTTTTCTAATTTGCTCATTTACTTCTTCTATCTGCACAGATACCACAAGATTGTCAGGGATTTAGAAACTCCATATTCCTTTACTGATGATGACTCTCATTTCAGAGTTAGCCTCACTCTGACAGTAGGTTCAGCCCAGAACCATATCAACTTTTCACACAGGCTTTCCAGGCTGCACAGCTGCTTGAAGGGAACCAAAAATCACCACCACCACCACAGCCAATTCATTGGCAAGTCAACAGGTTATTCATCCACAAGGTCATTTCAAACCTCTAAGTTAATACTACATTTAATAATGTCATTTATTCTGCATAAAAAAGGAAAGGCAAAGCAGAGGGGCTTCTGTTTGATCTTGAAGTCTATTAACACGTTGCTGCACACTTTTAAATTGACGACCGTGCTTAGAAACACATTTTTTTTTCGATGTATTACCATCATTCACGGCAACGTGTTAAATAGTAGAGCATGGTCTCTTGACTACCTTTAAACATGCACAGGGGAGATATATATAATACAGATAGATATGGGGTAATAGGGGTAGTTGTTTCAGAGACAATAAGGTTGGCGCAGGATAGAGCAGGGTTCAGAGCTGTTGTACATAGGGCACCTTGATGGCATGTAACGTCTCTGCTTCAATGCTGCTTGTGGTTAGATAGATGCCGCTCACAGCAACCCTACGTACAACATAATGAAGCACTGCCCAGCCCTATGCCATCTTCACTACTGCCACTGTGCTGAGTCACTGCTGAAGCCACAGAGTGTGAGGGAGGCCGTTTGGTTGCTGGTCTTCCTCTTTTCTGCTGACCTTCTAACTTTAAATCAATCCACAACATCTCCAAAGTACACAAGATGAAGCTTCATTGTGGCTGTCCTTCTAAGATACATCTGTTATTCTGGTACTCCAGTCAGGCTTAATATTCTTCACCAACGTCATCATCCAAATAAATTTTTTCTCCAATCTTCTTTATTCACTGTCTAGCATGAGCATGCCCACGAGGTGAATGAAAATAGAGGTTAGCTCTTTCTCATGCTCAGCAAGCAGGACTGTTAGCTGAACACCACGGGTTGTTAGTTTTCTTTCAAACCTGATGCCAAGTTGTTCTTATATACTCCAGCTTCTCAGTTTATTTGCTCAGCATACAGACTGAGCAAGTACACTGAAAGCATACAACCTCAACACATACTTTCCCTGATTTTAAACCATGCAGTACTCCCTTGCTTCTAATTCCCTTTCCTCTTGATTATGTATAGGTATTTTCTAAGCACAACTAAGTGTTCTAGAATTCCATTCTTCACAATGTTTATAATTTGTTAGGACCCACACAGTCAAATGGCTTTGCATAGTCAGTAAAACACAAGTTCTATTTTTCTAGTATTCTCTGCTTTCAGCCATGATCTGTTATCAGCAAAAATATCCTTGAATTTCAGGCAGCTCCTTAAATATAGTATTAAGACGCTGTTTTTGCTAGGTGCCATGAAGTTGAGTATGACTCAAAGCAACTCTATGAACAAAAGATCTGAACCCTGTTCTATCCTGTGCCATCCTCAAACTTCCTGATACACAGGAGCCCATTGTGGCAGTTATCACATCAATCCATCTGGCCGAAGGTCATTTTCTCCTTCACTGACATTCCACCCTTCCCAGCACCATGTCCTTCTCCAAGGAACAGTCCCTCCTAGTAATATGCCCAAAGTATGTGGGGCGAAGCCTCACCATTCTTGCCTCCAAAGAGTACTCTGGCTGCACCCTCTCCAAGACATATTTTTGTTAATGATACTGTTCTATAATTTCCACATTTTATATTACCTTTCTTTGGAAGGGGCATAATTCTGTATCTCCACATGACTGGCCATGTAGCTTTCTTCCAAATTTTTTGTCACAGACAATTATGTGTTTCCAGGGTTACATCTGTGATTTGAAATATCTCAACCAATACTCCATAAATTCCTAGAACCCTTCTTGCCAGTACCTTCAGTTCAGGTACTGAAGGATGTCTTCAGTCTTCAAATCTTAGAGCCAACCATTTGCCAAATATGAGTGGCAGAAAGATTTCTAGTTCCCACTGCCACTTTAAAGGACCGTATGGTGAGATTCTTATAACCAACCAGTGACTTCCAACTACACAATGCATCCAGCAAATACCCTATTATCAGTACAATGCAGAATATTCTGCAGCTCAGGTTGATCATGGTATTAAAAATACTCCTTAAATCTAGCTCTACTTTTTCTAAACAACCTCTTGTCTTATCTGTTCCCCATTAACTTTCTATTCCTATCTCTCTCTTGTCGTTTCTGCTGTTTCCCTGAGCTGGCTGCCTCATCTTCCTTTCATTTCAACATTGTGCCTTTCAAGACGTTCAAGCCCTAAACTGAGCCTTGCCTACCCACCCAAATCTGGATTTAGCACTTCTTTAATCTAACCACATTTACTGTGGACTTTCCACCTTCTGGTCTGTCAGCCTTTTCTCTTTCATTGTTCATCAGCTCCTTTGTGGCAGCAATGCATCAGGCATCTCTCCATATGGACCAAGGCACAATGCCAGATATATAGTATGTACAGAACTAAAATTTTTGGGCTTCCTCATCGATGGCTCTTAACAACAACCTGTAAAATAAAATGTGTAGACTAGAAAGAACACAGAACTCTCTGGTTCTGTAAGTTACTATCCTTTGAAAATGGTCAAGGAATAATCAAAACTGTTTTCTAACAATAGTTTTGCCAACACAAGCTAAATACCACAAATCAAACACTCAAATTACCAACCAAACACACTAAATTCGATTCACATTGTGCAAGGCCACGTACAAGGATGTAAAGGGAAAACTCTGCCCTTTCCAATGTCTACATCAGGCAGGGGAAGAGGCCAAAGCAGTAACATAAGCAGAATTAAATGTTAAATAGAGGCAGAACTGACGCATTCTTCTCTTACCTGTTTTTCCAGAGCTGCCTTTCCTACTTCTTTTGTAGATGATGAGAGGGTTTCATTTAAGCACTGTAAGCTAAACAAACAAAAAAATGGGATGAAACTTTATCCTAAGGACAAGAGTAGACTTCACAAGGCAGCTCTATAGGTATACCTTGCTAGTTCAAGTCGATCACAAAGCTTTTCCACTTCTTCCATCATTTTAACCCTCTCTGCCTCAGTGTCCGAAAAATGGTTCCAGGTCTAGAAAGAAAATATTTTCATCTGTTGTTATTATCCAATAAGAATATATCCATGAACACAATTACAGAGTATGAACTTTTCATCGATAGCCCTAAGGTGAACTTGCATTCTGGCCATTCTCCCTGAACAGCAAATAGCAATTAAATGTGTTCCTTAGAGACAAAGACTGTGAAACGTTTTGTTGTTGTCGTGTACCATCGAATCTGATTCAACCAGCACAGGAGGAAATTGCCCTTCCTTCTCCAGCGAAGCTTATGGTGGATTCAAACGACATGCCTTTGGGATTGCTACTAGGTCACCAGAGCTCTCAAAATGGTGAAACTTGTCTCACATACTTTCGGCATGTTGTCAGAACGGGGCATTCCTTGGTAAAAAGGTAACATGCTTGGAAAGTATCAGCAAAAGAGAGGTAGACCCTCAACAAGAGAGAGTGATACAGTGACTATAATAATAGACTCGAGCATATAGAAATGATGAAGATGGCACAGGATAGGGCAAGGTTCAGATTCACTGTTCATAGGGTCGCTATGAGTTATAGTCCACTTGATAACACCTAATAACCATCACCAAGCTGGCAGGGGAGCAAATAAGGAGAAATAGAGTGAATCACTGGATGTTATAAGTCATGATTCCTCAGAGATCCACACACTCTCTCACTGCCACAGAGCTGAAGTGGGTTTTCAGAGGCTGTAAACGGCACAGGAGGAAACTATCCATCTTTCTCCTGAGGAGCAGTTGGTGGATTCAAACTTCCTGCCTTTTGACTGGCAACACAATCCCCCTATTCATTAGGCTACCAGAGCTCTGAGATTCACTAGGATCAAGAAATTCTGTAAAATTATTCAAATACTTTCTCCATGACCTCTTTCCCCTCTTCTCTTCCCAACACACAGAAATTCTGAACTGCAAGGCCTGAGGCTACAGGGCTGTGAACACAAAACAGGCAGGCACTTGCTAGCTAGGTGCTGCCTGCTTCTTCGACTGGAGGTCATGGCCACAGAGGCAGTGGCCCCCACAGAGGAGTGCAACTTGGATGCACTGTCCTACCCTGCAGAAGGGAGATTAGGCAGGGCAGCTCAGCCCACAGATCCTCCTTGAAACCTACCAACTTGTTAATGCACAAAATAGATTATCTAAAACTCAAAATAATGATATAATCTGTAAGTGAGCAATATATGTAGGAATACAATCAGTAGGACTTCTGGAAGCCTAGGACATGTCAACAACAAGAAAGGATGTTAGAACCTTTGTGAGAACCAGAATCCATGGATTGAAGGACCCCAGGAGAATGGAGACATTAAGTGTCAGCAACGGAAGCATGGAACTGCTTTTGAAATCCTGCTTGATCTCTTAGCACCCTGACCTGGCCCTAACCCACTCAGGATCCAGCTTATACTCTACTGCAGATGATCCGATTTATATTAATTGTAACATAATAGGAAGCTCAGGAGACATAGTCTGTAAAGAATTGCTCTGTTAACTCAAAGGCCCCACTTTTGTGGCTATTCAAATCCACTAGCAGCTCCCTGACAGAAAGATGCATAGTCTCTGATACAATTTACAACCATGAATGCTTGCTGGAGGGTCAGCAATTAAACAGTAAAGAGAAGGAGACTAGAGCTTAAAATTTCATTACTTTATTCAGTGCTATTTATAAGGATCAATACTGCTCTCTGGCTTTATCAGTTTAAAATGGAAGGAAACTACCCCTTGGCCAAAACTACATTTCAGAACTTTTGGGGATTTTGATGAGTAATTTTCAATCAAGGCTGTACTGGAAAGCAAACCACTAGTAATCATCTAGATTCTTAACCTTTGATAGACACAGAAATGAGAGCATTTTTTAAAGTCTTTGAAAACAATCCAAGTTTAACTCCTAAGATAAACTTTTCACTTAGATTTTACATCGTATGAAATAAATCCGCCACAATCTAATTGTGGGACATTCTACCGAAAAAATAATAGGGCTCCTCAAATGAATCAGCAGCAAGATGCTGATGGGAGGGCTATTAGAGAATAAGAGGATCTGAAGAAACCTAACTAGGAAAGGTAACAACTGAAGTCGCAAACGTATTTATCCTATTTTTACCCTAATATGAATAAAATCAACTATAAAAAGACAAGATTGAGGAAAGTGAGGAGATCTGCATGTGGATGGATTAAAAAGGGGTTAAACAAAACAACTCTAAGTTTGTGAACAGCAGGATGGTTTGTTTAAAAACATAAATTTAGCAACGGAAACTGAAAAAAAAATGCATGCATGCAATTTTAAAATAAGCTAATTTATCAACACATTGACATTCTGTGATAAAACATGTACAAATGCTTTGTTTATTTCAAGAAATATTTTGAAGTCTTCTCAGCAACATGATTTACTGGCCTAGCTTTTGTTCAGCCACACAGCTGACATACCTTGCATGAATTCCGGAGTTTCTGTCTTTCCCTCTTAATAGCTTTTTTCTGGATATCTTTCTCTTTCTTTGCCAATAATGCCTGTTGTCTCACTTCTTCTTCTTCCTTCTCTTTAGCTAAACGAGCTGCTTCTAACTCAGCTTGTCTTTGCTGTTGTAAAGGGGAAAAAATAATTTTAGTAAGAAAATTGGAATTCCTAAATATCGTATCTTATTTTTAAAAATCAATTTTTAATAAACTAGAAAAAAGGTGACACATTTCAACTTAATGAAGATAAGCTGAACTGGAAAAAGCAAAATTCTGTACTTATCAGAATATTTAAAACAAGTGTAATGTTAACACACATACAATTAAAGGATTTTACATAAACAGTGTATTTTTCAGTCAATACAAATCTGCTGAGAAGTCCTCTCGTAAGCGGACCAACTTGTCATGATGCATTCATAAAAGCATCCAATTCTCTTTTTAAGGACTATAGCTTATCAACAGCTCTGAAGACAAGAGTTCACAAACGTGTCAAGTGCATCTGCATCACATGGAGCTCACTTTTTCTTTAGCTTCTTGCTCCTTCCGTTTGGCGTCTGCTTTTGCTTTCTTCTCAGCTTCTTTCTTGGCCTTTTCTTCTTCCTTGAATTTTTTTATCCTTGGGTCACAACTGTATGCATTATCTACCAGAAAAGAAACAGACCTTTTCAATTTTTAACATTCAATTGAAGAATTTAAAACATAACTATCAGCTGTACTCACCAACTAACGTTCTTATTCTGTTCATTTCTTCTTTTTTTCTTTGTGCTCTTGTTGCTCTGTTTTGCTTTTCAATCCATCTTCTCTCATCACGGCTATAAAATTTCAAATATTGGAAACAAACTGCTGCTTATCAATAGTATCACTAGAAAATGTAGTATTTCATAAATCTCCATTCTAAACAGTGCTAGAAGGTTAATATGCTATGTTACTAGACACATTAGTCAAAAAGAATTTCTTAGTATTTTCACTAATTTTTTGACAATTCTTCCAAAAGATTTCCTTACATAAACAGGAAATCAAAACTAAAACCTAGGTTAAGAATTTCCTGAATGGCATTCACAATCCCTTACAGTTTTTTTATTGTGATTTTAATGACAATTTACAGAAAAGTTGGATTTTCATTCATTCATGGTTGCCCATTTTCGTCCCTACTCCCCAGTTGACTTTAAAAAAACAAAAAAAAATCATTCACTGTTGCATAATTTCCTCCCTTCCTACCCAAACCCTTCCCCAGTCCACTTTGCTCTATCTCTTATTCTGGACTGTTATCATACAAATAATGCCTAATCATTTGTTCCTTTTAAACAGTTCTTTCCTTCATTTGTTCCAGTGCAGTGCTCATTATCTAAACCCTCTTTTCTTAGTTTCTCCCCAATCCCCATGTCAGTCCTGTTTTTTAAAAGAGCCGATACATAGTTTTTGCCCTTTTGTGACTGAGATATTTTCCTCAGCATAATGTCCTCCAGGGTGATCTATGTTGTATATGAGTTCCTTGTTTTTCAGTGCTCGTAGTCTTCCACTGTGTGAACATACTATAGTTTTTCTATCCATTTATTTGTTGATGGACATTTAGGTTGCTTCTATCTCTGTTATTATGAGTAACAATATAGCAATACAGGTGGGTGTGCATGTATCTCTTTGGGTAAAAGCTCTGGTTTTTCTTTAGGGTATATTCCTAGTAATGGAATTGCTGGGTCAAATGGTATTTCTATTTACAACTTTCTTAGGAAGTACCATAGTGGTTATGCCATTTTACATTCTCATCAGTAGTGAATAAGAGTTCCAATCTCTCCACAATCTCATCAGCATTTGTTGTTTGCTGCCTTTTCAACTTTCCTACTGTTACTGGGGTGAGATGGTATCTCATAGTTGTTTTGATTTGCACCACTCTAACATCTAGGGATTTTCAACATTTCAACATCTTCTTTGGTGAAGTGCCTATTCATATCTTGTGTCCATTTTGTGATTGTTGTTGTTATGTGCCATCGAGGTGCTTGCGACTCATAGCGACCCTATGTACAACAGCCCCCAAACTCTGCTCTGTCCTATGCCAATCTCACTATCTCGAACACACCCATCCCAATTACTCCAGTCACTGAATCAATCTACCTCATAGAGGGCCTTCCCCTCCTGCACTGTCCCTCCATCCTACCAAGCATGCTGTCTCTCTCCAAGGACCGGTCCCTCCTTACAACATATTCAAAGTATGTTAGACGGAGCCTCAGAATCCTTGCCTCGAAGGAGCCACCCATTTTAACCCTTTCTAGGATGAAACTGTTTGCTTTCCTAGCAGTTCATGGTACCCTCAATTCTTCTCCAACACCACAGGTCAAAGGCATCAATTCTCCTATCCTCCTTAGTCACTGTCCAAGTCTCTGATGCATAACAAGCAATAGCAAAGACCATAGCCTGTATCAGACGCACCTTAGTCTCTAGAGGGACACCATTGCTTTTCAGTACTTTGTAGAGGTCCTTAACAGCAGACTTTCCCATTGCAATATGTCTTTTAATATCCTGGCTGCTGGTGCCAAGAGTGTTGACTGTGGAGCTAAGCAAACTAAAGCTGTGAACAATCTCTTCACCATCCATTCTGATGCTGCCAATTGGCCC
>NW_006399772.1:5939461-5942009 GCF_000299155.1 Elephantulus edwardii
GGCACAGGAGGGGAGACCCTCTATGAGATGGATTGATTCGGTGACTGGGGTAATCGGGATGGGTGTGTCGGAGGCAGTGCGGTTGGCACAGGACAGAGCAGGGTTTAGGGCTGTTGTGCATAGGGTCGCTAGGAGTCGCAAACAACTCGACGGCACATAAGAACAACATCATCATCATTGCCAAACATTTTTCTCAGTCTGTGGGTTTCCTTCTTGCCCTGTTGAAGATATTTTTTTATGAGCATAGGGATTTGACTGTTACAAGGTCCCATTCGTCTATTTTATTCTCTTCTGGTTGTTAAGTTTTTCAATATGCTTAGAAGACTGTTCTTGCGGATTAGTGCTTCTAGGGTTCTTCCTAGCTTTTCTCTGATTAATTTTATAGTCTTTAGTTTTATTTCTAGGTCCCTCATCCACCTTGAGTTGGTTTTTTTATAAGGTGTGAGGTGTGGGTCTTGCTTGACTTTTCTGCACACTGTTTTCCAATTGTGCCAACCTCATTTGTTAAAGAGATTGTCCTTTCTCCACTTAACTGATTCCATCTCCTTGTTAAAGATCAGTTGACCATGGGTAGATGAACTGATTTCAGGGTTCTTAAATTCTATTCCATTGATCTATGTATATGTCTGTTTCTGTGTTAATACTATGCTGCCTTGACCACCATGCCTGTGTAGCAGGATTTGAGATCATGGAGTGTGATGCTGCTTACCGCGTTTCTCTTTTTCAGCAGTAATGTTTTGCTTACTCAGTGTCTCTTTCCACTCCAAATAAAGTTGAAAGCTGCATTTTCCATCTCGTTGAAGAAGAGAATTAGTATCTGTGTTGGGATTGCACTGAATTTGTAGATTGCCTCTGGCAGAATTGTCATCTCCATGATATTAAGTTTTCCTATCCATGAGCATTTTTCTATTTCTTCAAATCTCTTTTTTGTTTTTTTTTGTACTAATAATGCTTTGTAGTTTTCTGTGTAGGGTTTTTTTATGCCACTAGTTATTCCCAAGTATTTCATCTTGTGGTTAGCAACTTTTTTCCTTAGCTCCACTTTGTATTCGCCTTGTTACTGTAGAGAAATCCAACTGATTTTCGTATATGTTGATTTTATATTCTGCTACTTTGCTGAATTAGTCAACTGTGTCCAACAGTTCCCTCACTAAATCTTTAGGATTTTCTAAATATGCTATCATATCATCTACATATATTTTTACCCCCTTTGCTGATTTGTATACCTCTTATTTTCTTGTTTTATTGCTCTCAGTAATACTTCCAGTAGTATACTGAATAGGAGAGGTGATAGTGGGCACCCTTGCCTAGTTCTCTTCTCAAGGAAAATACCTTTAATCTCGCTCCATTTAGAATGACACTGAGTCTTGGTTTTGCATATGTACTTTTCACTATTTGTGGGAAATTCCCTATTCCTATTCTGTTGAGTGTTTTAATCAGGAAGGATTGTTGGATTTTGTCAAAGGCTTTTTCTGTGTCAATTGATGGGATCGTGCGGTTCTTATTCTTTGCTTTGTTAAGGTGATGAGTTACATTAATTGTTTTTCTTATGCTGAACCATCTTTGGCAATTTCTTAAGCATACCTTAATCAAATGACTTGATACCATCTGCCTGTCAGAAAGGATTTCAAAGTATTAACAAGCTCATTTAAAAGCAGCAAACAAAATGAAAATACACATATCCTACTCTTCCTTCATCACACATGGTTCCAAAGAAATTACCAAGCACTTTTCATTAGTAATGATTTAAATACATACCATTCTGCTTTTTCTTTTTCTTCTTCATCTAAATAAGAAAATTCTCTCCAAGAATCAAAATTATACCTAATACAAAGAGAAATAAAAAAGAGCCAAGCTAAGTGAAGGGAAAAAATTCCTATTAAAAATTAAGCTTGCTGATTCTGGAGTAATTTGCAGAGAGTTGCACTTCTCTCTCAAATTTTATTATTTAGTGTGTGGGTACCGTCAAATCAGATCTGATTGGAACAGGAGGAGAGTGCCCCTCCTTCCCCAGCAGAGCATCTGGTGGATTCGAACTGTGCGCCTCTGGGATTGCAGTGCAGCTTCTTGCCACTAGGCCTCCAAAGCTCCCTGTGATTTACAGCTTTTGAAAACCTGCTCAAGGGTCAGCGATGGGCTGGTTCTGACTTCAACGAAATGAGGTTGAATTTTTTAAAATAGCAAGTGGATGCATCTGTTTAATGTATCCTTTTTTGCTCATCTTTTTTTGGTACAGTGTGAACAAAATGCTTCCTTTAAGAACATTTCCAAAGTGAGTTTATAAAGGCATAAATATGGAAAACATATCCACGCCCACAAATCAAAATCACACCTTCCTGCTTTCTCTTTTTCTAAGGCCTTCCCTTAATTGGACTTATTTAAAAGTTTTCCCTGCATTTACTTTCACTAGTCTGTCCAGTTTTAAGGGAACACTGAACACATGTGGATTCTGAATCTTGGTGACCCCATGTACAATGGAGCAGAGCCAGGCTCCATATGGTTTCCAATGGATAACTGTCATTAAGTAGATTGCCAGAAAAAAAAAAAA
>NW_006399772.1:5942109-5956811 GCF_000299155.1 Elephantulus edwardii
AAAAAAAAAAAAAAAGTAGATTGCCAGGCCTCTCCTGACGCACCTCTGGGTGGACTTAAACCTCCATGCTTCTGAGTTCTGACTTAAACCATCATGCGAGTTTTAAC
The DNA here is from genome assembly GCF_000299155.1 of Elephantulus edwardii. Classification (NCBI taxonomy): domain Eukaryota; kingdom Metazoa; phylum Chordata; class Mammalia; order Macroscelidea; family Macroscelididae; genus Elephantulus; species Elephantulus edwardii. Next base: position 5,942,217 of record NW_006399772.1, read on the forward strand.
TGCAACACTCAAGATAGTAGGACAGCTCTTCCAATGACTATTATGTTTCTGGCTTGTATCTTCTCCAAGTGACTAAACTGATATAATTAAATGTCATAATTTCTGTTCTACAGTGGCTTATCAATTTTTTTGCATTTACTAGACACAATGAGAAATATACCATATGTAATACAAAGGGGGCATTAATTTTTACTATAAAAAATAGATTTGTTACAGACAGTATTGTCTCCTTCACGAACACATGTAAATTTTGAAAAGAAGCTAGCTAATGAAAACTCCTTGCTTGTCACTGAATGACGTCAAATAACTCAGAATTTTCATTTTGAACGATTATACTGTGCCATAATACCAAGAAATCTGGTTAAGAGACTTTAAAAAAATAATAAAAGCTTAAAGATTGCACAGAATATAGTGTTATATAAAAACTTTCAATAGTTTCTGAACAAAGCAACCTTTGTCAGTTAAAGTTCTCAGACCCACTGACCTTCAATTAAAGTAGTACTTAGTGAATCAAGAAGTCTTTCCATGTCTCAGTCAATGCACTTGGCTGGAGATCAGCCAGGGGTGCCCCAGAAGAGCCTCAAAGAAAAGGCCTGGTGATTTACTTGCAAAAATTTAGCCTCTGAAAACCCAATGGAACCTGGTTCTAATCTGACATTCATGGGGTTGTCCTGAAGTGAAAAGGACTCAAATGACAACTGGCAATGAATCATGAACTTAGTAAATATTTATCCTTTTAAAAATAAATGACAGCACCCTTTCTCTCTTCCCCTCCCCTCTATATATAAAAGATATATATCTCTTCCCTTATCCCCACCCCACTCCCTGTAAAGAAATAAAGACAAGAATAAAATAAATAAATAAAAAATAAGTAAATAAATAAATGAATGACAGCACCATAAAAACCGTTTACTGACTTACCAGAAGGAATAAAACGCATCTACATCTTCAAATGATGAATTCATATCACCAAGTTTAGGAACATTTTTTTTATTTGACCATCTGAAATATTGAAAGAATAATTTGATTCAGAAGTTTTGTATAAAAGTGTAAGAAAGTCTTAATTTGTTAAAGGAAACAAAAGCTAAACAAACCATTTTTACTAATTATGCTAAGTCTCTTTCCCCCACAAACTAAGAAATCTAGATCTGGGAAGTCAAGAGTGGTTCCCTGAACAACGTGGAAAAACAAGAGAAGACAAAGGAGCGTGTGGGTGCATCAGTCCTAACCACCAGGCTATTTTCGTTTTCTAAAGTACAGAGTTGTAGCAGTTGCTAAGTTGGGTAGGAAAGGTTAATTTATTTTTTTTTTTTTAAAAAAACCAAAACCTCACTGCTGGCCTCTAAATAAGTAGCACCGATGCTAACTGTAGGCATCACCTGTAAGAAATTGTTAGTACTCAGAAAAGGGAACAGATGCCTCCCTTCATCTGTTATCTTTCCACCTCTCCCACCAAACCTCCAGACAGACTTCTAGGCACAGCATTTATCCATCACCTTTGAAAAGAATCCCGAGATTGCTAATGATCCAGGCTTTCTTCAATGAGACCATTTAAAAAAGCCAAAACCAAACCAACCCAATATCACACTTCTTATCATCTTCAATATTATAAAACAAATATGAGGAGAAAAAAAAAACGGAGGGATGACTAAGTGGCATCAAGTTTCTTATCAGGTTCTCATACCTGCCTACACATTACAATCTCCCGGGAAGAAGTAGAAACCATATGCTGTTGTTTTTGACTGCCATCGAGTCAAGTGCGACTCTAGTGATTCTATGAACAAAAAGACCTAATGCCTTTCCATAACTGCCATCATTTCACCAAGTTCATAGAGTTTCCAGAGGCATCTGATTTAGGAAGTGGATGCCACTCCTGCTTCCAAACCTGTTTTACAACTGGGAGCTCCACCAAACACTGTTCACATGGGAAGCCATTCTGGTATTTGATACCGCAATAGCACAAGGTTCAACATCACAGCCAACCCAGGTTACTTCATACAACACACTGACAAAGAGTGATGTACAAAGTGGAAGAGTATTCCTACAGATGCACTAGCTTCACTTAACAGTGGTTGTCGTCAAGTTGAATACGACTGACCTAAACTCTGTTCTATGACTAATGTAATTTCTGTACAGAACTCTGTTCTGTAACTACCATCATTTCTGTACATTTAAAGAGTTTAGAGAGTTTGTAGTTTCCAGAGGCATCTAGTTTTAGGAAATGGATGCCACTGCTGCTTCTGAGCATAACTCAATCTGGAAGCTCATCCAAACACTATACATAACAGGTAACCATCATGGTATTTAACGAAACTGTGGAACAATTTGCAGTGTCACAGCAACACCAAGTTGTTCAGTTCAGCAAACAGACAAAAGACTGCTGTGTCATTCAAGGAATATTCTTTCGAAAATTAACACATTTGTGGCCCGAGGACCCTGCAAGGTTTTAAGCCAACACCTTTGAGCGCACTTAAACCCTAGTCAAAGGGTCAGGGATACTGCTCTTGGGGAGGAAAGAGCAATCATACACATCAAACATGACCCCCCAAAAACACACAACTCCAAAACTTTCCCTTCACTTGCCCATTTGGACCAGTAACCACAGCAGCAAAAAGCCACACTCCCAGAGCGAGTGTCCCCAAGCCTTTGCCTAGGGTTTAAGTCTGCTCAAAGGCGTTGGCTTGTTTTGGAGACAATATAGAACAGAATTTAAAGTTCCCATGGAAGCTAGACTTTCTGGAATCACAGAGGCTAGATAACTCCTAAGATACTGCCCTAACATAAATCTTTAAAACAAAAATATCCCCTTAAGTCTTAAAACCAAACAGTAGTCTAGCTTAATTATTAATAGTAAAGAAGGTCTGCCATGAGTAACTATACTCTTAAAATTAGTCTATATGGGATCAAACTGACAACAGCAACTCCAAAGATTAAAAAAATTAAAAAGGTAGTGAGTTTACACTAACAGAGGAATGGCTGTACAACTTAAAGAATGTAACGATGTCACTGAATTGCACATGGAAAAACCGAACTGTGTATGTTATGCTGTGTATATGTCAACAAAAAGGAAAATAAACAGTATTAAAACCAAAAAATCCCTATGCCAGTTCCAAACCAAATAAAATCTTAAAATTCTGGACTAAAATCCAGACATCAGTTGTTCATCTCTCCACATGATTACAAAGTGTAACCAAGATGTGTTCTTAAAAAAACCCACAAAAGCAAAAATCCCTTCCATTGCAGATGAAGCCAAAAATGTACACTATACTGAAGAAAGGCTTTTCATGAAAGAAATTATGTATGTTTTAGTCTCACCTAGAAAGCATCTTTCATCAAAGCACATGATAATCAGATGCTCAAAGAAGATAACACAAGTTTTTCTTAACTGATAGTGGGCCAAAAGCAGCAGTGTACTCATTAATGGAGGGGCTGCACGGAGAGAAAGTCACTGTCACCTAAGTCTTGCTATCACAATACACAAACACTGCTTTTTGTACCTCCAGAGGAAAAGCAAAACAAAGAAAAAAACATCCTAGAGCTCTAAAGGAATTTCACAATGGAAAGGCAGACTTCTGTTTAAACCGCAAAAGAAACAAAGAACAGTATGCTCACCAGAAGGGCTCAGTATTGTAGAGAAAGAGAAAGAGGAAGAGACTGGAAATTTTCCAATAAAAACCAAACTATTAACAGAACAAAAAAGCAGAAACTTGAAAGAGTATGAGAAGCAAGGCAAAAGAGCATCACGACCAAATGCAGTATCTTAACCCACCTGGAATTCCTTTCAAACACGGGGAAGAACACTTCGAAGAAATTGTCTTTTGCTTCACTTTTGGAAGGAACTGAATTATCAAAAGTAGGATCTACACTGTTAAATGCGCGTCTTTTCACTGGATCAGACAACATTTCATAAGCTAAGGAAAAGAATTACAAGTCACATCACTATGACTCTGTACATTATTTTTGCTGTGAGAATGCATATTTTTCCCTTTAAAAAAGTTGATAATTTTCATATTTATTGTTTGAAAGAAATGTGTGTTTGTGGTAGTGAAGATTTAATTTAAGTAATAAAAGTTCTAGGAAAGCTACAATCACATTTAACAACTAAGGAAAGTATTCCTGGTAAATAAATGACAAGTCCCCTTCAAGAAAAGAGATTATTCTGGGGAAAAGAAAACAGGTAGAAAATTAACTGTTAGATCCCAACACTGTAAAAGATCAAAGGATTTCGACCTTCAATTTTCAAAAGGTGTGCTTATGAGTTTTCAAAAACTCGCACTGAAATGTTAAATCCTATTAATCACTTAGAAATAGAGGTTACCCTAATTAATTTGCTTAATAAGGCTGCATGGCTATGTAAACAGCCATAAGCAACTGTGAATTAATACTATGATATCACACACTTACTGATTTAAATTTAGCAACATATCAGAGTTTAAGACACCAATCACTTGCGATGAGGAAAGGTCCATATCAGCCATCTCATCATTAAATATAAAGCCTAGATAAACCAAGTCTAGGATGAGTTTCTCCGAACAGTCACCTGAGGATCATATTAAAGTGCAGGCTCTGAGGATCTGGGTTGGGGCCCAGGACCCTGCATTTGTAATACACTGCCAGGCATTGCTATGGTGGCTGGTTGTGGACGTCCTCACTTTGAGTAACGAGGTTCTAGGAAGACTACGAGAAATAACCTGATGCAATAAAAAATGTTACAGCTGAGTTAAGTGAACTACAGTATTCACAAGAAACCCAATCCAAAGAGTTAATAATTAGTATTAGAAATTTCTTACTCTCAACGGTTTTCTGACCTTTAGTTATGCAAGTAAAGTAGTCATTATCCCCTTCTTTTATTGGTTCACCAGCTGCTTTCCGTTTGTCTGGATGATGTTTTAAAACCATTGCTTTGTCTACAAAATAAGTCAGATTTAAGTATCTTGTCATTTTAAGCAACCAACCTGAAAATAAAGATGATCAAAGACCATTTCTAAATTGAATAAGCTAGTCTCAAAATATTGTCTTCCACGACAAAACATGTACTTACTAAATGGAGAGGTTACAAAGAGGCTGAGAGAATTTACAGATACCTGCCTTTTTCATCTATTTCTTTCCTTCTTTCTAATAGTATGTTTTCTTAATACTTAATTCACCAACTCAAACTTCCAAAATAGCATGAAGAAGAGTGAGAAGGCCAGTTTCCGTCTAGATTTTAATGGTAATAGCTCTAGTGCTGCAAGGTTAGTCTGCTGGCTACAGACCTGAACTATTTGTACAAGTGTTTACTCCTTTTCAATGACCTGTTTATTAAAAAGGAGTGTGTTAAATTTTGTTCTATATACTCAGAAAAATCACACAGACATCATTTTACCTAAGCTATAAACAGATAAAAGAAAACCTACTTGCTTGTGGAAATTATTCTTTTCATGTTTTACTGAACTCAATTTGTGATTTTTAAGTGAGATATCGGTACTCTAGTCATGAATGAGATTTTTAAAAGATTTCTTTGCCAGGTTTTTATGCAATGATTACATTTACTTCACAAAAGAAGTTATTTCAAATAGTTTATATTCAACATGAGAATTTTTGAACATGTGAAAAAAATTCATGTGCCTTGTAATCCTCAGATGCCTTTTTCAATTTCAAAGCCGCCTTTTCCAAATTCATTCTGTTTAAGAGTGATCTAAAACATTTCTGTCTTCTACACCAGTTTCCATCTTCTTCCTTTGCATAGGAGCCATGGTGGCACAGCACATTAAGCACTGGGCCTCCAAGCCACTGTGCAGGAGAAAGACGAGACCGTCTGTTTCCTTGAAGATTTACCACCGTGGAAAACCTATGGGGAAGTTCTACTTCATGCTCCAGGGATGTTATGAGGAACAGTCGACTCTGGTAAAGAGTTCTTTTGCATGCCTGTGGTGTCAAAGGTTTACCATTCTTGTAACATATATATGGTAACATACCATTCTTGTGCATATTGGTAACTTGTTCCTCCTTTTAAAAAACTGAACACAATTTCATTATGCCAAGATACAGCAGTCTGCATTACCTAATCTATTACCGGACATCTCAGTGGTTTCCAATTTTTTAAAATAAAATACGGACTTATTATCAAGTCATTTCCACATATACAACAGCCATAAGCTTGGACAAATACATTTTTGTTTTTGCAGGTAAGAGATTTTTCTCCTACATATGGTATGACTAAAGGATGACAGACAAAGAACTGATGCCTTTGAACTGTACTGCAGAAGAATATAAAATATCCCATGGACCACCAATACAGACATGTCCTGGAGAAGGTACAGCCAGAGTGCTCCTTGGAGGCAAGGATGGTGAAGCTTCATCTCACAAACTTTTGGTATATTGCTGGGAGAAGTTACTCCTTGGAGTATGACATCATGCTCGCAAAGGTGGAGAAACAGAAAAGGAGAGGAAATCCTACAACCAGGTGGACTGACTCAGTGACTGCAGCAATGGGCTTGAGTATGTCTGAGATTGTGAGGATGACACAGGATAGGACAGGGTTCAGATCTGTTTATAAGGCTGATGAACTATGAGTCATATTCGACTTGACAGCACCTCACAACAACAACAAGGTATATAAGTTTCTCTACTAATACTAAAAAAAGAGACATTTTCTGCTTGTCTTTGAAGAAAAAAGGGAGCTCTGGTGGCTTAGTGGTAAGGAATTGAGCTGCCAATGCAAAAGTAGGTAATTGGAATCTACCAGCTACTCTGTGGGAGAAAGATGGGCAATCTCCTCCTATGCAATTTACTGCTTCTCAAACTGACTGGAAGGTCAGCTATAGGTTGATTCAGACTCAAAAGTGCACAACATAGAAAATAAAAGGGCTAAGGTCGTCACGGGATCTCTTTATGATGAAGTTTAGAGGTTATGTAGCCAGGCCGATAGTTTGGAGGCACGATGCTCCATGCATCATGGTGGTACATAACCACTGCCATTCACGCTGGAGATACTGAGCCAGGGTGGCCAGGGAGGCTCCGAGGTTCTCTTTGAAGGCTCTTTCACCTTTGCTACCAAAACAGAGTCCGTCCAGCACGTCTTCACTCACAGCTTCTCCTCTGAAATGTCAAATGTCCACTGATTGATGAAAATACTTTATCTCAAGGTGTAAATCTCTCTTTAAATCAGGAGAGTTGTTACATATTTGCAAGACTGTTCATTTGTTTTTACTTCCTTTTTTTAACCTTAAACCAGAATTTAATCAACAAACATGAAAATATTCTTTCATGATTTATATTTTATTGGTTGTTTTAATGGCCAGTACAGAGACATTATGAATAATCTGTACATAATTCTTAATGCACATACCAAAAATCTCAAAAGCCATGTAGTTATAATTCTTTTCTAAATTCCAGTGACCTTCCAGCTTTAAATTTGGAGAGTTTTCATAAAGAAGAAAATAAGTACCAATATCTTCAATTGATAATTTGTCACATCATTAAGTCCTACTAATTCACAATTTACTATCACACACACTGCACATTCAAATTTTCAACAGTTCACAGCACATAAGAAAGTTATTAGGAAAACTGCTTGACTACCAAGACCAAAGATGTTACAGAATCCACATAGTTCTGACAGGGAGGAAGCCATGAAGAGGGAGTGGTTATGTTTAAGATGAAATTTTACTAGAATTTATATTTATGTATCTAAAAAATATGGAAAATAGACTTAATTTAAATTGTTCAAGTCATAAATGCATTGACTATGACTCCAAATTTTCATTAAGTATACTATGTATTATGGGATATAAAAACTGTCCCCTTCCCCCATGGAATGTTGCATTCCTCTTGGGCATGTTGGTGGCAGGGAGGACTCGTGCCGGGTGCCTGTAGGCCGCAGCGCCCACAGAGACTTCGCGAAGCTGGGTTGCTCTGGCACTGCATCTCCGCCCGCCACCGTGCTGCTGGGACCCGCAGCAGAGCGGTGGGAGATGTTTTTACTTCTTTAGGGAAACGTAATTTTAACTGATCCTCTTATATTTTAAGTTTCCAAATTTTCTCCCCATATGGCCTTCTGCAATGTCTATTCTGCCCCCCAATGCAATGTCTTTGTATCCTAAAACAGTTATCCAGTTTCCTTTTGAACCTTATGATAAATTAGTCCTAGAGGTGTTGTTATCTTCAGTTTTTTTTGTTGGATAATTTCCTCTTATGCTGCACTTTCCCCCTCTCTGTTGATTTTTTTAATTTCTAAGCAGCCATTCATACTGAATAATTCTGAGATTTTCCTATGCTTGTTATTATTGATAGGCAAGTCATAAAACTTAAGGGCTCAGAGAACACTGCTTGAAAAAGAAACAAGGGTAACTTGAGATCAGCTCTCTATTTTTACTGAAAATTCAGACTTTCCTCCCTTGTGCTTCCCAAATATAATTACTAAGGTTTCTTATGAAGACAGTTAGTAAAGTGGCTTTAATTTGACATTCAAATTACTAATCTTGCACAAAGGTCATAAATAGGATTTTTTAATTTTAAAACGGCTTGCTATGAAAGTTTTCACTTGAAAATATCTCAGCTTACATGACAGTGTCGTAGTGCAGCCGAGCTGGCTGACTCACCTTATGGACAACTGAATGAAACTCTGCTCAGTGCTGTACTATCCTGCCAGGACCCACTGTGGCAATCACTTTGTCAATCCATCTCATTGAAGATCTTCCTCTCCTTTAGGGACCCTCCACTTTTTGAAACACGTTGTCCTTCTTCAAGGACAGGCTCTTCCTGATAGCATCCCCAGGGTATGGAAAACATCTCACATCTTTGCTTCGGAAAAGAATTCTAGCTGCATTTCTTTCAAGAAATTTGGGGTTTTTTTGGTATTCCATGGTACAGTCAATATTTTTTACTAATACGATTCAAAGAAATCAACTATCTTCCTTATTGTCTCCCTATCCATTTCCACATAACCAGAATCTTATCTCTTGACCTCAATATCCATTTCCTAGAAAACAAATCGCCTTTCCCCTTTCTCTAAAGTTTGCCAATCACGTGAACTGAACATGTGTGTAATACAGAACTATGTCTACTGTTAACTGTGTTAATGAAAATAATAATACAACAACAGATAAACTTTCTTGGGAAAACAGAAAATGTGGTATCAATAAAGACGTGATCTAAAATCACAAAATAGCCAGAAGTATGCGATTTTAATCCACCAGATGCTCTGCTGGAGAAGGAGGGACAATCTCCTCCTGTACCAGTCAGATCTGATTTGACAGTACACACACACACACACACACACACAAAGTAATAAAACAGAACAAAACAAAAAACCCCAAATCCTCTTTTTGTGACCAGGACAGGCAAAAAAATAAAATCACAAAATAATCAGCCGTTTAAGTAATACAACGGTTTCTACTGAGTACAGTTATTTGTACTTCTAAAGAGAGCTGAAATGGTATTTTTCAAAAAACTCATTGAAAGAATGTTCTTTATCCTGCTACAAACACAAACAAAGCCTGATTTCATATCCATAAGAAGAATTTCATATGTAAGTCTAATAAACCTTTTTTACTGGCTCTAAAATTAAAGACAACTATGCTTATACATTGTTATGGCAATTGACAATATAACTATGTTAACAAATCTAAAGCTTTAGTTATAAATTATCTGTGCTTATTATTATCTTATATATCACTTAAAAAGGTATCATTTCTTATGCCAGGTATTTTATTATTTAAAAAAAACAAGGTACTTACGTGCTGCTTTGATCTGTCTCTGTGTAGCTTTGTATCTTACATGGCCAAGTCCAAGAACTGCATAATGATCCTGATTCTGACATAAACACAAAGTGAAGACACGTTTGAAGTAGAAGTTTGAAGTCATTTGTGTTTTTGTATCTTAAAACCTTGTTGCACAAAATAATATTTCTATAAAAGGAATCCACTGAGAGAGAGGGCTTGTAAAAAATGGATCCTAGGGAGCTCTGGTGGCCTAGTGGCAAGAAGCTGCACTGCAATCCCAGAGCTATGTGGTTCAAATCCACAAGAAGCTCTGCTGGAGAAGGAGGGGCAATCTCCTCCTGTATCAGTCAGATGCAATTTGAGGGTACATACAAAAATGGGTCCTATGTTCACACAGGATTGGGAATGTTGACATTATAGCACTCTCAATGACTAATAAGCATATATAAGAGTCATAAAAGCTGAGAGAAGGCTTACAAGTTAAAAAAGAACAATCTGTAAAGCCAGGATTTTCTAAATGAGTATAAAATTTCCTTTAATTCTTAATACCCATTATGATTTTTTAAAAAACCCAATGCAAGCTAAGCCACTGCTGCTGACTTGATTCTGACTCACAGTAGCCTCCACTAGGTGTCCAAGGTAGAAATCTTAAGGGCCAGATTACCTTACCTTTCTCCAGGGGAGAAGCTGGTGGATTCAAACTACAGATATTTTGCTAAGCAACCCAACACATGACACACTTTGCCATTCCTTTTTAATATTCTACAGCTGCTCATAAATAGCAGCCAGAGTGGTTAATGAAACCCAAGCAGGATGGGGCAGGAGATACTTGCAAACAAAGAATATTGGGCAGAAATTTTAAGAAATTGAGGAATGAAGCTTCTCTGGATAGGAAGTCATCTACAGTCATTTCTGTGCTGAGTGACATTCCACTGAATATAAAAGCTGAGATAACCACTAGAATAAAGACTCTTTACAGAACTCAAAGGATGCATGTATATGTCTTGGAAAATTATGTCAGCCATCCAGTAGGAGCCATCAAGAATAAAGGAGAACTGAAGCATAAGACATGGAGGAGAAAAATCACAATAGGATTCACTAATCTCACTTTAAATTCAGAACTGAATTTCCAGGAACAAGTCTTTTATATTCAGTCTCACAATCACATTTTGCTTTGGTTGGTTCACTCTTCCATCCACACTTACGTAACTTCTCTCCTCCAGCCTTTATTAAAACCTCATATGCCCCTTACTCCCTCTGATAGATGGCCTTATTACTGTTACGTGCCGTCGAGTCACCTGCTACTCATAGTGACCCTTTGTACAACAGCCCTAAACCCTGCTCTATCCTGTGCCAATCTCACTGTCTCCGACATACCGACCCCGATTACCCCAGTCACCGAATCAATCCACCTTATAAAGGTCTTCTTCTCCTACACTGTCCCTCCACCTTCCCAAGCATGACATCCCTCTCCAAGGACTGGTCCCTCCTTGCAATATGTCCAACGTATGTCAGACGAAGCCTCAGAATCCTTGCCTCCAAGAAGCAGCTTGGTTTAACCCTCTCCAGGCTGAACCTTTTCATTTTCTTAGCAGTTCATGGTAAATTCAATACTCTTCTCCAACACCACAGCTCAAAAGGCAGCAATTCTCATTCTATCCTCCCTAGTCATTATCTAACTCTCTGATCCATAACAAGTGATTGCAAAGATCATGGCCTGTATTAGGCATACCTTAGTCTCCAGTATGACACCACTGCTCTTCAGTACTTTGGGGGAGGTCTCTAACAGCAGACCTTCCCATCGCAATACATCTTTTAATTTCCAGGCTGTGGGTGCCAAGATTGTGGACTATGGAGCCAAGCAAACTAAAGCTGTAAACAATCTCAATCTCTTCACCATCCATCCTGATGCTGCCAAATGGCCAAGTGGTGAGAATCTCTGCCTTGTTGATATTGAGTCTCAATCCACATTGAAGGCTGCAGTCCTTGACCTTCTACAGCAAGCGCTTCAGGTCCTCCTCAGTTTCAGCAAGCTGGGTTGTGTCATCTGCATAATGCAGATGGTTGATGAAACTTCCACCAATCCTGATGCTGTATTTCTCCTCATAGAGCCCAGCCTCCTGATAATCTGTTCTGCATACAGGTTGAAAAGGTATGGAAATAGAACACATCTCTGGCATATGCCCTTCCCAATTTTGAACCATTCTGTGTTTCCTTGCTCTGTTCTGACAACCGCCTCCTGGTCCAAGTATAGGTTTTACATTACAACGATCAAGTGTTCTGGGATTTCCCATTCTTCGCAGAGTCAGCCACAGTTTGTTATGATCCACACAGTTAAACAACTTTGCATAATCAATGAAACACACATAGACATTCCTCTGGTACTCCCTGCTTTCAACCAAGATCCATCTAACATTAGCTACAATATCCCTAGTCCCACGACCCCTTCTAAAGCCAGCCTGCATTTCTGACAGTTCTCTGCTGATGTGTTCCAGTCGTTTTTGGATAATCTTCAGCAAAATCTTGCTTGTGTGTGATATTGTTCGATAATTTATATACTCTGTTGGATCACCTTTCTTTGGAATGGGAACAAATATAGATCTCTTCCAGCCAGTTGACCAAGTGGTTTTCCTGGCACAACTTGGTGAGCACATCTGGGGCACTATCTGTTAGTTGAAAAACGTCTATTTGTATACCATCAATTCCTGGGAACTTATTTTTTGCCAATTCCTTCAAAGCAGCTTGAACTTCTTCAGTCTTCACCACAGGCTCTTACTCATACATTGTTTCATTCTTTTGTGCCTGCCAACTCCTTTTGGTACAGTGACTCTGTATACTCTTTTGACCTTCTTTTAATACTTTCTGGACCATTTAATATTTTGCCCAAAGCATCCTAAGTATAGCAAGTCGAGGTTTGAATTTGTTCTTCAGTTCCTTGAACTTAAGAAATGCTGAGCGAGTTCGACCCTTTTGATTTTCTGACTCCAGCTCCTTGCACATTTCATTGTAATATTTTTACATTGTCTTCCCACACTGCCTTTTGAAATCTTCTATTCAGCTCTTTAGTATTTTGAATTCTTCCCCTGCTTTGGCTTCTTGGTGCTCTAGTGCAAAATTTAGAGTTTCTTCTGACATCCATGTTTGTCTTTTCTTCCTCCTCTGTCTTTGTAATAATCTTTTGCACTCTTCCTGGATGATACTCTTGATTTCCTCCCACAACTCATCTTGTCTTCTCTCATTGGTGTTCAAGGCCTCAAACCTGTTCCTGAGATGGTTTTGAAATTCAAGTGGGATAGACTCAAGGTCCTATTTTGGTTCCCGTGGATTTGATTTCATTTTCCTTGATTTAGCTTCAGCTTAAACTTGTATATGAGAAGTTGGTGGTCTGTTCCACAATCAGTACCTGGCCTAGTTTTCACAGCTGACATTGAGCTTCGCCAGTGGTTCTTTCCACAGATGTAATCAATCTGATTCTTTTTTTTTTAAAATATGGAATGCTTCACAACTTTTGCACGTCATCCTTGCACAGGGGACATGCTAATCTCTGTATCGTTCCAATTTTAGTATATGTGCTGCCGAAGCAAGCACAATCAATCTGATTCTTATGCATACCATCAGGTGTAATCCATGTGTATAACCTGCATTTCTGTTTCTTATAAAACATATCTGCAATGAATAAGTCGCTGATTAGCCCTCTACATATTGTTATGTGCTATGGAGTTGAGTATAACTCATAGCAATCCTGTGAATAATGTTAGGTCTTCGCATTGGACGGAAGGCCAAGGACTCAAAGAAGGGAGAGAAAGAAAGAAGCTAAAGAAGCTTTATTAAGGGGGCTCCCCGCGGGATTCCTTGGTCTGCAGAGAAACAGGCAGAGGGACAGACCAGGGAAATACTGCGCCCTAAAGTGGATTAGGGAGGTTTTATAGTGAGGGCCTTTAGGGAGGCAAGGAAGGGACATTCCATAGTGGTTTAGCCAGGTGGGTAGTCTTCTAGGGAGGGAAGGAGGGGCACTCCAAAGTAGCTGAAGCTGTTCACTTCCTTTGTTGACATGCTATTCCTTGAATCCTTTGTTCTCCCTTTGACCTTGGTTCTGTCCTGACAACAGATCTTAATCCTGTCCTATCCTGTGCCATCATCATCATCACACTTGAGCCCACTGCTGCAGTCTCTGTGTCAATCCATCTCATTGAGGGTCTTTTTCTCTTTCACTGATCATCCATTTTCCAAGCATAGGTTTTTCTCAAGGAGCAGCCTCCTAACAACATCCGCAAAGTATGTGAAATGAAGCCTTTTACAAAATAATAACCACAACAAATTAAAAGAATCTTTCTCAAATTCTAGCATCTTTACACTACCTTGTATCTTCTTCCTTTTTCTTCAACACAACTGATAAGTATCTTTTCTATCTGGGTTCTGAATTCCACCCTCTCTAGGTTCCTAAAAAAATAGTATCTTTCAGTTACCCCCCTAAATGCATGGCAAAGTCATTCCTCTCATCACTATACAAATATATTCAGTTATTTCCCATCTTTAAATATTGTCCCATCTCAAGCAAGATCCACACCTCACTCCATATACAAAAAACCAAGGACTATAAACTTCATTAAAGAAAAGCTTGGAAGAACTTTAGTAGTCCTAATCCACAATATAAACAGTCTTCCAGGTATCCTGAAAAATCTACAACCAGGAGAAGATAAAAGAGATGAATGGGACCTCCTAAGAATCAAATCCCTATGCACATCCAAAGACTTCTCCAACAGGGTCAAGAGAGAAGTCATAGACTGGGAAAAAGTGTTTGGCAATGACATGGCAGATAAGGGACTTATATCTAGAATTTATAAAATACTTGAGGCACCACAACAAGATAAAGGTAAATAATCCAATTGAA
>NW_006399772.1:5961099-5962481 GCF_000299155.1 Elephantulus edwardii
CCATGGCAGCATCTGTTAACTGAAATATGTCAATTGGTATACCATCTATTCCTGAAGCCTTATTTTTTGCCATTTCCTTCAAAGCAGCCTGAACTTCTTTCATCATCATAAGCTCTTACACAGCATTAACATTCAATATAACCAGGTCATTTACTTTACTTTTTTTACTTTTCATTCATTACCCGTGCCATTCGTCGAAGATCACTGCTTTTTTTTAAAAAAAATTTTTTTATCACTGCTTTTAAGACAGTGACTCTCTAGTTCCCTCACCAATAACCAATGACATGACTCTGAGACTTCACTGTTTAATGTGTAGTAACATCATCTGTATTCTTGCTATTTGCCTCCTTCTAGGATTGAGGTCAAAAGCAACATGATGTCCCTCTCTTTGACAAAGAGCACCAAAATTTAACGTTTGTATAGATCTGTTCACGGCAAAATTGTATTTTGAAATTGGCATTTTAAAAATGGAACTATTACTTGACTCCCAAACTCTTTGTGAACCCTTTTTCTAGTAATGTAGCTACTTTTAGAACACGCTTTGAGTGTCAAAGTACATAATATTAATTTTTTTCTCAATTCCGCCCTTTTATGCTGTTAATTTTAGCAATGATTTTCATTTCTGTATTCTACAATTATCTCCAACCTACTCTTCCCCCGCCCGCCCTCCATCAACTTCTAAATGCACTTTTTAAAATTTTAAATGAAAAGGTGGGGTTTTTTTCTTCCCCCACCTGTATGTCTGCAACATCCTTTTTAACCTGTAGTTAGATGTCTTCCAGTCGACCAAGACTCATACCAACGTTCTACCCTATCCTGAGTCACCCTCACCTTACATGATGAGTCTGGAGCCCCTTGCTACATTGTGTCAATCTATCTCTTTGTGGGTCTTCCTTATCTTTACATCCTACATTAACAATAACAAAATTAATGGACAACTGCTTACTTCCACTCCTTTTGTACATCTATGACACCACCTCCATAATCTAGTGAGGTAAAACTTATTTTAAAGTTCTGAGATTGAAATGATCCTAGCAAGGACACATAGTAAAGGAATGCTTATGTTGTTGTTATGTGCCGTCGAGTCGTTTGCGACTCATAGTGACCGTACGTACAACAGTCCTAAACCCTGCTCTATCCTGTGCCAATCGTATTGCCTCCGACACACCCATCCTGATCACCCCAGTCACCGAATCAATCCACCTCATAGAGGGTCTTCTCCTCCTGCACTGTCCCTCCACCCTCCCAAGCACGGTGTCGCTCTCCAAGGACCTGTCCCTCCTTACAAAATGTCCAAAGTATGTCAGACGAAGACCCAGAATCCTTACTTCCAAGGAGTAGCCTGGTTTAACCCTCTCCAGGATGAATCTGTTTGTTTTCTT
>NW_006399772.1:5962581-5972136 GCF_000299155.1 Elephantulus edwardii
GACTGAGAAAAACTGGATAAATTGTGTATACTGCACTGAAACAGATGAGGGACTGAATAATTTAAAAGCAATGTATGATAGGGTATTATAGTTATCACAAGAGTCCACAATTAAGGCTGCATAGTGGAATGTACTTGGGG
Source organism: Elephantulus edwardii (assembly GCF_000299155.1). Classification (NCBI taxonomy): domain Eukaryota; kingdom Metazoa; phylum Chordata; class Mammalia; order Macroscelidea; family Macroscelididae; genus Elephantulus; species Elephantulus edwardii. The sequence goes on from NW_006399772.1 coordinate 5,962,722, forward strand.
TGGTGGCAGTGGCGCAGGGGATTGTGTACCAGGGAGGGAGTCTTTCTTCTACTTTTGAAAGAGAGGAGTGAACTGGGGGGCGGGAGGGCTGGGCGGGTAGAGAAGTGCAGCAATGAATGAATGGAAATCCAAATTCTCTGTAAATGTTCATTAAATTAAAAAAAAAATTGTCCCATGATCTTTGTTTGGTTACTGCCCTATTTCTCTGCTGTCATTCAGTTAAATGTTTTGAAGAAGCTATTCATATCATTTTCTTAGACCTTCTATATTCATTTCCAATTATTACCTTTTTTCTGCTCTGCCCACAGCTCAGGTGCCATGTAACTGCTCTTTATTATCAATTTTCAGGTGTCAACTCCAAAGTCACTTAGCTGCCATTTCTTGACTTCACTCGTAGTAGCAGCACAGCTAATTCCTTGCCTGAAACACTCTCCTCACTTAAAAAGTCTCTGTAAATCTACTGTCTCCTTGTTTTCTTCTTATCTCCCATAGCTCTTTTCAGCCAGTCTCTTGATGACCTGCAAAACTAAGTCCTGGGTCATTGCCCATCTCACAGTTTGGAAGTAGGTGACATCATCATCTAATTCCTATGGTAGAATTCTTTTGTGTATGGCAATGACCTCCAAATTAACTAGTAGAGATGAACATAAACTACCACCCCCATCTCTTTTACCCTCATGGACTACCACTTGCTTCCTTGATTACTCATTCAAAAAACTTTTCAGTTCACTGAACATGCTGAGCTCTTTCCTACCTCAGCCTGACATGCTGTTCTTCTGGCTTTGCTATATTTCTTCCACTCCTCACAAAGCTGCAATCTTATCCTTTAGGTCTTAAATGTCATCAACTCATTTAAAACAGACATTTTTTTCTCCCTCATTTCGGCTGCTCCTCCCCTTCAAAACATCTGAAATCCCCCTTCAAAACACCTGAAAACTGTTAAAACTAAAACTTTCCAAAAGTTCTGACTGACTCTTCATTTACCATACTGCAGGCACACTTGCCTTCTTCCTGTTTCTGGAACAATCACGATTTTCTACTTTCTGGCCTCTATACAAGCTCTCTGTTCTTCATAGCTTAGATCTTACTCTCCATGCCAACTCTGGAGGCCTTCCCTGCCTCCTCAACCTACAGGAGTCACCAGAGTACTCTGCTCTCATCTTCTGGCTAGGTTATATTTATTGGCTAGGTTGTCTGTTTTGCTTCGGTCTATTTCCTCACTGGAATAGAAGTGATTTGTTGAGCATGGTGTCTTCAGCACAGACAGTGGTGTATGGCATATAATTGATGCCACCTTAGTGATGTTATCTCCTTTTTATTTCAAAGGACAAATTCCACTCTCTGTGGCTCTGAACTTTCAATCTATAAGTACATTCAACATTTCTCCATTCTGTCTTCTCTTGACTCAGCCCTGCCCTCAGGTTACTGGGTTATTGTTTTTAATCATCTCTTTTACTCGAGGCCTCCACTTCACCTCAGTCCCTCCTTAGCCTGCGGCAATCTCTTAACATCCTGCTTTACTGGATCTGCTTTTCATGAATTTATTATCTATACTTATTTACCAAGTCCAGCATATCATTCTTCATATTATACAATTGATTTACACCTCTGAAGCAGTAATGCTGGTGATTTTTTTTTTCTTTTTAGTATTTCTTCCTTATTTTCTAAAAAAAGTATAGAACCTGATTTGTTCAATTAAAAAATGCCTTTTATTTCATTCTATTCATAAAACCTTTTTCATTGGTTTGCATACAATAATCTGTTTACATTTTGTTTTATTCATGTTCTCCCCCCTCCGCCCACCAAACTCTGGGATCCTGTTTCCCCCACTTCACCTTCAGCCTTCCTGCCTGGTCCCCTTCCCTCTTTGGATATCCACACACATCTTACTAGTTAGCCTTCTGTTTTAATAATGGTCTTACACAGTATTTGTTCTTATGCACCTGAGTTAGTTCACTCAGCATAATGCTTTCTAGCCTCTCCCAAGTCATACAGTATTTTTCAAAAGGATTGCTCCTGAGTGCTGCACAGTATTCTGTCCTGTAGCTGTAACCACCATTTCTCAATCCAGTCATTTAATGATAGCCATTTGGACTGTTTCCATGTTCTTAACTTTTGTGAATAAGGCGGCTATTAACATCAATGTACAAGTCTCCATCTGTGTCTCAATTCTGTTTCCCTTGAGGTATATATTCCTGACAGTGGAATAAGTGGGTCTTATGGAATCTCTATGTTCAGCTTTTGGAGGAAACGTCAATCTGCCTTCCAAATTATTTGTACCATTTTACAACACCATCAGCAGTACATGACAGTTCCCATCTCTCCACACCCTCTCCAACCTTTACTGCTTTCTGGCCTGTTAAACTCTGCCACTGAAAACAGGATGAGATCTCTAACTCATTTTGGTTCTGATGTGCATCTCTCATATTCCCAATGATTTTGAGCATTTCTTCACGAGTGTAATGGCCATCCCACTCTCTTCCTCCGTTAAAAGTACTCCCACATCTTTTGCCCATATTGTAATTAGGTTATCACTCATTTTCTTTAGAGGCACTTTAGTGTTCTGCTAATGTAAATGATACTGCTCTCTCAATTTCCTTCTCTGTATCTCCTTTGTTACAGGGGTTTCCTTCTTCTTTCCTTGGTATTCTTTGTTATTTCTCTGCCTTCTTGACCCCACTAACGTATCTATGTTCCTTAATGTACAGTGCCTTTCTTTCAAAATTAATCACAAAGACAGTAGTAGTAGAATTGGCTAACACTTCCTGAACTTTTCTATGTCTTACCTTATTCTTTGAAGTAACCTGATATTAATACTTTTACTGTTCCCTATTGTTTAACATTTGCAATGTTCACAGGACTAGAAACGATGTGTATCATTTCATTGACCCTTACTATAATCCTTTGAGATGATTAATGTCAGCAATCTCACTTTACCAAAAAAGGATTTGAAAAAGATATACAGAGCTTGAGTAATTTTCCCAAGGACTCAGCATATTAAATGTCAGAATCAGATGTGAATTATGTTGTTCTAACTCTACAGCATGCAAATTGAAGAATTATAATAACTCACTGGTGTCTAGCCGATTCCAACTCACAATGACAATACAACTATGAGAGAGAAGAACTGCTCTATTAAGACTTCCAAGGTTACAATCATCCTAAAAACAGACTACATCTTTTTCCAAAAGAGTGGCTGTTGAGTAAGATGGATTGACTTTTCAGCTAGCAAGAGAGTGCTTAACCACTGTGCAATTAAGCCTTCAGTAAGTACTGTATTACCCACTTTTGTTGTGCTGGCCCACAAGAACCCTCCCCCCAGGTTCTGAGGCTGTAAAGTTATTAGGAGGCTCTGCCCATTTTTCTCCCCTAATACCCCTGGTGAATTCACACCACTGATTGTTGGTTAGCAGCACAATGCCACCAGAACTGCCTGAATATCCAATTAACACCTAGTAGTGCTCATTTGCCTGTATTCTTCCTGGCTGATGCCATTCAGTTCCTCAGTACCTCAACTCCCACCCCTGCAATCTCTTTTCGGAGTTATCGCACAGTTTTTAGCCATATGCAATGTGTGACAAACACCTCAGTTTTAACAAAGGTAAGCTTAAACGCTACAACACTCGCCACAAACTTTTTTTTGCATCCACCTTAGTGTGAATTATGGCCATTATAATTTATTAGGTCATTCAAGCCAGAATTCTTAGAGGTCTTCTGAATAACCAATATCTCTGACTTCTTACACTTCACAGCCAAGGCCAGCAAGACCTGCCAATTCTAAAACTACAACCAGATAAAACAAGAAGGAAAAAGAAATCATTCTCTCTTTCTCAAAACCTGGCTACACATTTGGTTCAAGTCTTATACTGACCAGCTGGATTACTGCACTAGCTTCACAGCAGCAAAAATTTGTTTGGTGCCTGTCCCTCTCCTCTTCAAACAATTTTCTACACTGTCAAGAGAATTCTTTTTTCTAAATATAGTTTAAAATCTTTTAGTAACTATCTCAGAGATACATCTGAATGCCTTTCTTAATATGACATATTAGGATACTGCAGTGGTTTAGCTCAGGTCTAACTTCTTGCCATGGTCTCTCATATACCCTACTCTAATCTCCATTAATTTCCAAAGAGATGGCACACATTCTTTTACTTCAAAGATCTGAATATCAGGGGAGCTCTGGTGGCAGAGTCTGTAGGGAGCTGCACTACTAACTGAGTGTCTTTGCATATCCATGTGCTCATCCTCCCTCCTCCACCTCATATAAACTGTCACTTTTCTTTTTAAGTCCAAATCAAATGTTATATTCTGTAAAATCTTTCTCAATTTCTCCATTCAGGACTCCATTTCTGAACAATTTACTAAAGGAAAACTTATTCATGTCTAACAAAGAATCTTAAGAAATAAAAGATTCAGAAATTAAATACCTTCCAATCTTTGGGATCAAGTGTTTTCAGCATGGGAAACTCTTCTAACTGCAATTCTTCATCTTCTGACTCCTCTGATAACTCTTTCTTATCCTCCAGTTCCTGAAAAGAGGCAGAAGCATTTCTGTTTCTCCTCTTAACAAAAGCTTCAAACCATCTTCCCACAGGTTCAACTTGACAGAGTGTAGAGGCTGTGATTGAAAGTGTTAAGAAAGGCTTCAATGTAATGCATTGAACATATCTGCTTCAAGGCAACAAGTTTTCTCAGGAAATAAGATCAAAACAAAATAATGGTTTCAAAATGTGAAACCACCTGAATATACTTTAAAAATATCAATTAGAAAAACAGTTTAAGTAATATAATCAACATGAGGATTAGCAATAAATCATCATTTCCCAGTATGCAATCATCTTCCAGTTATCTGACACAGTAAAACACTCAACAATGTCAGCAACAAACCATTCTTTTTATGGGGCTGTAAAAGGAAGGTGAAGAATAGGGAGAAATGTTTCAAACTACTATTTTTAGAACAGTCACTGAAGTAAAGCAATAAAAACTACTAAACTAAGAGCTAGTATCTTAAAAAACAAAACACTTCCTAAACCACATGCCTATAAAAACTATAAATTTGAAGAAACTTATAGAAATAGATCTTTCATTCATGGAGTTGCTATGAGTCGTGCTCAATTCGACAGCAATCTACAATGACAAAACTATCTTCAAAAACAAAACACTTTCTAAAAATGCAAACCATCTTATCTGCTGCTGTTGTTAGGTGCCACTGTATCAACCATAACTCTATGAGTCCTTCTGACCTGGATGGCAATGAGTTGCGTTGTTTTAGGAGAGCCAAGCCAGTGGGAAAGTGGAGGAGAGATGACTGCAGAGTGGGTGAGCAGCTCCCTGAGGCCCACCTTGCACTTCAACATCCTGAATGTGCATTTCTGCTTTGATGAAAGCAGTGGGTATGGGGAATATCAAAACACCTTAGATAATTATTAAAGCCCTGAATTGACACCGCTTTTAAACATTTTAAGAATTTGCTAGGCATGATTTGTTCTGCAAATAACTTTGCAAGCACCTAGGGGAGAATTACTGGAATATGAGTGTACATACAGCAGCTCTGGATTTTAGTACAGCTCTAACAATTAAGTGATTTTCTGTCTTGGAATGAGTCAGATATGACTTCAACTCTAAAATGGGAAGAATAATAACTCGCTAGGAACACTGAAGGAGAAACTGTGAGCCCACCACACCTACTGTCAATCCAACTCAAGACAGCCCTTTATTGCACTTGCAAGGCTGTAAATCTTTACTGAAAGAGACACTCAGCTTTCTCTCGCTGTGGAAATGGTGGATTCAAACTGCCAACACACAGTGCACTAAACCACCAGGGCTACTTGCAACCATGCCTTGGAAATCACATGCTGTTGCATAAAAGTAAGGCATTATTATTCCTAGGAAGGAATTATCCATATTTTACCAAAATACGTATATCCATATTCTACCAAAAAAAGCGGCATCCACTTCCAAAATGGCTTGCCTCTGGAAACTCTATGTAAGAACAGTGCTCAGGCTGTTCGTTCATAGGGTCGCTATGAGTCGTCTACGACTCGACGGCATTAAACAACAACAAACAACCAAAAAAAGTAGTATGAGTCAGAGGAAAAGTGATTCACTCTTAATTTTAATTTCCTATTTCACAAGGAAGCAAAGATTTCTCCAGTAATGGATAACCAGTAAGTATTACTCCAGTAATTCATTATTCATTCATTATGGTTCAGGAATTTAAGATTTCCTTCCTAGCTACCTGGTAATTACAATTTTCTAGAAACAACTGAATTTTCATGTTTTAGTTGGTTTTGGAAATTAAGATTCGTTCACCCCACACAAAAGTGGATTCAAACACCATATCCATGAAATGCTGTTTAGCCGTGGGAGAGGTCTTTAAGAACACTGCCATTCAAATTTTTTCCTGTAGTTGAAACATTCTATACTTCAATATTTCAGATTCCCAACTAACAAGCTTTTACGTAAGAGGAATTAATCCAGATCATTGAAAACTGGCGTCTGTAAGTTTACAATAGTCAACGAACGTCTGTCTGTTCACCGCTATAAATCTAAGCTGGACATTGTCTCTTGCAGAGACAGACTTTTAAGTGTTATCTACGCAGACTATACCAGCGGCAGTAGCTGCTCTTCCAACAATGAATGGAAGAACAGGTGTCTGAGTTCTCACACTCAAAAAACCAAAGCAGGAGTAAAGTTTAAAATGTGTCCAAAAGCGCGTTAGCACCAAAGCTTTGCAAAACCCCACGCACAAGGAGTGCTTGCTGCAGGGCAACCTCTTCTCTGTTGGCAAGGAGATACGTTTAGGGAAACCTTTTTCGGAGTTAAGAGGGTTTGGGTCCTGAACAACTCTACCAGATTCATGAATCAGAAGACGAGAGGAAGCAACTAGAAGAGCAGAAGACGCCTGCAACTCTCCTTCTTTCCAACCTAGGGGAGGATTACGGCATAGCCATTACAAAAAAGAAATCCTTCGTTGTGACACTATAAGGGTAGGAGCGAGTCGCCAGGGTCTAGGGCTGAGACACCTCGGGATTACCAGAAAGAGGACAGAGACACGGGTGGCCGCGGCGGGACTGAATCGAGGTGGGTGGGCACGTACCAGAGGTCAGAGCGTGGGTGATGGCGGTGCCTTGGCCGTCCGCGGCGCTCGGCAGGAGCAGCATCATGGCACCAGGGCCAGGCCCGCAGAAGTAGCGGTTCAGGTCCCGAGAGGACGGGGATGAGCGTCCCCTCAGGTTCTACCCTCCGCTCCGAGCCTCGCGCCTTTGCTCTACGCCCAGGAACCGGCGCATGGATACAGTCAACAACCACTTCCGGGATGAAGCGTACGTAGTGCAGTTGAAAATCCCGTCCCAACCCCCGCCGCGTGGACTGCCGCCTGGTTCCCGCTTGACGCAAATCCGACTAGAAATAAAGACTGGTGAAGATTAGTTCCTAGACATGTTGTTGTTAGGTGACACCCAGCAGATTAAGAATCATAAGCGGCCCTGTGAATAACGCATCTGAACCTTGACCTATGCTGCACCATCCTCACAGTCCTAATATGCTCAATTTCATTGTTATAGTCACCGTGTCAATTCCTCTCGTTGAGAGACTTCCTCTCGTTCTCTATCTTTCCATCTTTCTCAGCATGATGCCTTTTTCTTTTTTCTTTTTTTCCAAATGTAAAACCTCTTCTCCCTTTTTATTTTTTTTATTTTTATTGTTATGCGTACAAAATTCACTGTGTATCATTCATGTACATTGCATTTTTTTCAAGCATGATGCCTTTTTCCAACGACTGGTCCTCCTGGCAACATACCCAAGTTAAGTAAAACGTAGTGTCACCATCTTTTACTCTAAGGAGCACCCTGGTTGCACTTCCTAGGAGACAGACTTGTTTTTGGTTGTGCAACTTTCAGATGCATAGAAAACAAAAATATCTTGCTTTAATCAAGCGCACCAATGTCTTTAAACTTACATTATTGTTCTTTGACACTTTGGAGAGATCCTTGACAGAAGATTTTCTCAATACAGCGTATCTTTTGATTAATTGGTACATAAAAAAGGGAATACTTTCCTTCCTCAAGTGCAAAGTATAGAAAATAGCTTCCTAAAACAGAAGCAATTGTTTTTGAAGGAAATAGAACCAGAGGTTTGTTAGAGGCAAGGATAGTGAAACTTCATCTCACTTTGGGCATGTTGTTGGAAAGTTGCCAGGCCTTGGGAAAAGTAGAGAGTCAGCGAAAGAGAGGAGAACCTCAGGAGATGGATACAGTGCCAGCATGACAGGCATAATCAGGATGGAGCAGAATAGGGCAAATTTCCTACTTCTTGCTCATAAGGCTACTAGGACTACACTCAACAACAACCCAGAAACAGAACCTTCCATTTTCTATTTAAGGTTCTGCTATTTTATATATAAATCTGAATCTAACCATTGATTTCCCCACAATAGCTTTATTTATTAATGTATGAAAAGTTGTGTGTAGTTAACAGGACAGTAGAAAGGACTTCAATGATATATACACCCATTGTTATTGTTCTATGCAGTCAAGTTGGAACCAACCCAAAGCTGACCATCTAGCAGATTTTTAGAGGCAGTTAATCACCAGGAGGAGATTGCCCATCTTTTTCCTGTGGAGCGCCTCTGGTAGGTTCAAATCACATGTCTTTGTGATTGCAGCATAATTTCGCACCACTGGGCCACCACAGTTCCCTATGCTGTTGTTTTTGATTGCCTTAGAGTTGAGCACAACTCATAGGTGACCCTATGAACAAAAGGCCTGAAGCCTTTCTATAACCACCAACATTTATCAAAGTTCATAGAGTTTCTGGAGGCATGCTGTTTAGGAAGTGTGTGCCACTCCTGCTTCCAAGAGTTTCCTATAACCCATAACAATGTATACATTTATATAAGGGTATGTATCAGCAACAAAACATATTATATATAGGTATAGATATAGATAGATATAGCTACATCTGAGGTCTGGTGGCCCAGTGACAAGATACACTAAAATCTTGAAGGTACCCAATTTGAATCCCATCAGCTAAAGGATGGGCAATCTCCTTTCAGGCAATTAACTGTCTCTAAAAATCCTCTGAAGGGCCAGCTATGGGTTGGTTCCAACTTGACGGTACACAACAACAACAACATATTAAAAATACTGTTTATTGGTCAAGTTGTGAGAATTTTTGTTTTCATGATGTTGAAGTATAATCTATACTGAAATCTTTGGTGGTCCTTAAAGTTGGTTTGAAGTACAAGCTTCAAGTCTTCTTCACTTTTAGTAAGCAACATTGAGTCATCCACATAAAATAGTTGATGAATATGCCTTCAATCCTGATTCTTCTTCATATAGTCCAGCTTCTAGGATTATTTGCTTACTGAAATTCAAGCTGGATTCAGGTTGTACTGGAAGTATTGTTGATTTTA
>NW_006399772.1:5976468-5983646 GCF_000299155.1 Elephantulus edwardii
ATGGGAACAAATATAGATCTCTTCCAGTCAGTTGGCCAAGTGGTTGTCTCCAGATTTCTTGGCCCAACTTGGTGAGCACATCCAGGGCGGCATCTGTTAGCTTAAAGATGTCAGTTGGTATACCATCTATTTCTAGGACCTTATTTTTTGCTATTTCCTTCAAAGGAATGCTTAACTCAAGATTATATCTGGGAAACAATTTGGCATTGTCATTGAGGAGCCTGTTGTTCTGTTCTGTAACATCGAGTCCGAAATGACCCATAGCTGATTCTCCAGAGGATTTTCAAAGGCAGTAAATGGCACGGAAGGAGAATGCCCATCTTTCTCCCGCAGAGCAGGTGGTCGATTTGAACCACTGTACCTCTGAGTTTGAGGGACCAGTCCTTGGAGAGGGACGTCATGCTTGGGAGGGTGGAGGGACGGGACAGGAGAGGAAGTCCCTCAGATGAGATGAATTGATTCCGTCACTGGCTTAATGGAGATAGGTATGTCAGAGACAATAAGATTGGCAAGGGATAGAGCAGGGTTTAGGGCTGTTGTTAGGGCTGTATGAGTTGCAAGTGACTGGACAGCACGTAACAAAAGCAGCTTCGAGTTTGCGGAGCAACTCCTTTCCAGAGTTACCAGAGCTCGCTCAAGGCTGGGATGGGGCGAGGGAGAACCTAAAGATGGCAAGAGACCACTGTGAGATCGAAGTTCTTTGCTAAACGGGAATCCACTCCTCTCCCCTTAACTGCAGCCACGACATTGAACCCCACAGAAAACCCAATGCCTTCGCAGCGCTGTCTGCTTTCGGTGCGCTGGAATTAAAGGCCCCTCCGGAGCCCGCCTCCACTTCCGGTGGGGAAGGGAAAGGAAGGCAGCACCGGAAGCCAGCAAGGTGCTGTGTAATCATTGAAGAGTTGGAGAGTTGCAGCTCCAAAAATGCCTGATTATCTGGGTGCAGATCAACGGAAAACTAAGGAAGATGAGAAGGACGACAAGCCCATCCGAGGTCAGTGCAGATGGGCGGGACTTTCGGGGCGCGCGGGGCCGGGCTGCGGCGGGACGGAGGCTGGTGCTGTCTGTGCTCGGGCCTCTTTGTTGTAGCCCGGAGCCGCAGCCCGCTTGACCTGCCCCCCTTCGCGGTCTCCCTCATTCCACTCCCAAGGTACTTACTCTTCGCCCCTCGTCGAGATTTTTATCAAGTCTCCGCTCTTAAGGACTCGCAATTTGCTCGCCCTCGCAGACTTGAGAATTCCGGTCACCTGGGTCTTCTGTCCCTCACGCAGCCCAGATGTGACATCTTGTGGCTCTCACTGTGTACCCTGCTTCCTGGGACGTAGTTTTCTTTTCCAAAGACATTTCTTTGCATACCACAGCCACATGGTTCAGAGTTAAGGCAGAGAAAGATAAACGAAAACGTTTTCATAAAAATGATCCAAAGACCTCGAACTCCTACTTTTCTGTGGCCGCAGTCAGTATTTACATTTCAAAAATCTTTTTAGATATAGTCGATGTCTAGATAAGTAAGGGCCTTGAATATCCCGTGGAATTCCAAAAGGACACATCTGTCTTGAAAGAAGTGCAACCAGAGTGCTCCTTAGAGGCGAGGATGGTGAAATTTCGTCTCGCTTAACTTGAGCATATTTTCAGGAAAAGCCATTCCTTAGAGACATCATGCTGGGAAAGGTAGAGATTAAACGACAGAGAGGAAGACCCTCGGTGAGGTAGATCGACACAGTGACTGCCACAGTGGGCTTCAGCATGACAACAGATTGTGGTGGTGATGGTGCAGGAGCGGATCTTCAGATCAGTTCTTAGGGTCACTGAGTTCTACTCAGTCACTGCATCTAACAACAGTCAAACAATTTCGTGTATACACTGATTTTTTAAAACATAAATTTAGCACACTGTGCTTATACCTTGCTATTTCAAATTTAAATTTTTATGTTAATGCATCTTAGAGATTTTCATTATATAGATAGTATCTCTTGTGTCCTGGTGGTGGAGAGTCACACTCCCAATCCAAAGGTGAGTAGTTCGAATCTATCAACCGCTTCACCTCCAAGATGAGCCTTCACTTCTTGTGGAATATGCAGAAAGATGAGCATTCGACTCCTGTGTGATTTACAGACTCTGAAAATCACTGTAGGGTCAGTATGAGTCCATTCCGGCTTCAGAGCAGGGAGAGTGAGTTATTGTATCACTCCTCGTTTCCGTAGTATCCCCTGCTATGAGTATCAAAACAACAAAACCTCAAACTGATTGCCATTAAGCTTTAAGTGACTTGTAAGACTCTTAGAAGAGACTTAGATAAGAGTCTTACAGACTGACTGTTCCATTTTTGTCAAGCCTGACTTTCTCATCTGTACTGCTGTGGTGTTAACCTAAAGTTGGCTCTGTGTGTGTGTGTGTGTGTGTGTGTGTGTATGTGTGTATACTGTTGAGTCGATCCAACTGGCACAGTAGGAGATTGCCTCTCCTCCAGTGAAGCACCTGGTGGATTTGAACTGCTAGCCTCTGGATTGCAGCGCAGCTTCTTGCCACTAGGCCACCAGATCTCTCTTTAAAGTTGGCTTTTTTTTAGCCATTACTTTAGCCCTCTCTAGTTTCCAGCTACCTTAACACAAGGTCTTTCAAATCATCAATATTTATGGGGCTAGGATAAGAGTGCTTCCCACACTGAAGGGCAAAACTTGAGGGAGACTAGAGATCCTGTTGAGAGTGAGACCCTGGTGGCGAGTCTCCTAGTGATGGTGGTGGAGAGACAGTGGCATTGCTGTGGAGAAACTGGCAAGGTGTAACCAGAGGAGCTCTGAGATACAGGCCACAGTTTAAGGTTCTACAGTGCTTGCCAGATAGTTAGGGAGAAGCTGACTTATAACTGCTTTGAGTCAAACTTTATTGGATGACTGAGGAAACCAGAGGCTTGAATTTGTGTTGCTGAACTGAATCCGGAGCCTGGACTAATTGAGGAATTGTGTCTTGGGACTACTGGACTAAAAGCTGGATTTGCATTGGGTAATATTCTTTACCTCCCCTGCTCCAGTCTGTTGCTTTGTCTTGTAGATTCTTCCTTTCCATAGACTTTTTATTTAAAAAGTCCTTTCTCTTTTCAGTTCCGCCATCCTAGGTGAGATTTATGTTGCTTCCTACTGACCTCAAGCACTCCAAATTTGGTGGTGGGGATTTTTTTTTTTTAAATTTCAAATGGTCGCTATTGCCTTTTCTGGTATTAATAGCCAGTCTCACTAGGACTCCAGACTCCCATCTACCTAATTTTCTAGTAAAACTATTTGCTGTAGTGTCTATTTGGACTGATGATAACCTCACATATGACAGTAGAGCTATGCCCTACAGAGTGTTCAATAGCTCATTTTTTCTGAAATAAGTTAGCAGACATTTTTCTGAGGTAGTTGAGGGTCTTTTTCCTTCTGACCCTCTACCATACATGATGTCTACAGACAAACCCTTAACAAAAATCCTTGATGGATGGGGTTGATATGCAATATGCAGAGTTGTTGTTATGTGCTGTCAAGTCGCATATTACTCATAGTGACCCTCTGTATAAGAGCTCTGAACCCTGCTCTGTCTTGAGCCAAATTTTATTATCTCTGACACACCTTCCTCCATTACCCCAGTCACTGAGTCAATGCATCTCATCAAAGGGCTTCCTCTCTTGTGCTGTTCCTCCACCTTTCCAAGCATAATGTCCTTCTCCAAGGACTAGTCCCTCCTGGGACTTTTGATTTCCTGGCTGCTGGTACCAGCAGTGTTGATGGTGGAGCCAAGCAGCTGAAGATGTTAGCAATCTCATTCTCGTCTCTCTCTGTGATGATGATGCCAGTTGGCCCAGTAGTGAGAATCTTTATTTTCTTGATAATGAGCTTCAATCCATATTTATTGAAGGCTGTAGTCTCTGACATTCTGCAGCAAATGTCTTCAGTTTTGGCGAGCAAGGTTGTGTTATCTGCATAACACAGGTCCTTGATAAGACTAGCTCCAATCTTGATGCTACATTCTTCCTTATAAAGTCCAGCCTCCTGGATGATCTGTTTCGCATATAGATTGAAAAGGTATGGAGATTCTTTCCTGATTCTGAACCATGCAGTTTCCTTGCTCTGTTCTGATGACTGCCTCTTGGTTCAAGTATAAGTTTCACATAAACTCGATCAAGTGTTCTGAGATTCCCATTCTTCTCAATGTTAGCCACAATTTGTTGTGGTCTACATATTTAAAAGTCTTTGCGTAGTCAAATTGTGTAGATACAGACATTCCTCTGGTACTGTTTTCAGCCCAGATCCTTCTTCCGCTCGTTTTTGGATAATTTTCAGCAGTTTCTTGCTTGCATATGATATTAGTGATATTGTAATTATGTTCATTATTCCTGTCCTTCCATTAGAGGTCAGTCCCATGAGTCTAGTAATGGATGATCATATTTGTACAGTTATAGATTTGCTCCGTTTTGGGTGCTCAAGTAATACAGTTTGAATGGAACAGGAAAAAGTTCATTGATTTGCTCTAGTGCCTTTTTGAATCTTATATATTGTTTCTTTTCTTTTAGCACTGGATGAGGGCGATATTGCTTTGCTGAAAACTTATGTAAGTTCTTTTAATGTTTACAGAATATAGATGTTATATGTTGACATATAAACTGCTATGTAGTATTGTCAGAAGACTAATGAAAGATACTTGAAATATATCACACTGCTACATACTCTGCTTAAATGGTATTTAACTGAATTAGATATGAAATGGAAAGTTTCATTGCACCAAAATGGAGCTGTAATTTTGCATAACGTTAAGCAAGATTTTCACTGATTGTTTTGCACGATCGTGGATTATTTGTGGTGGCAGAAGGACAATGGTTCAGTAATGCTTCAGAAAATTATATACTGCCTTTCTTATCTTTAGTTTGCAGGCTTTTGGGTAAGTAACTACTAATGCTGTAACTGTTAGCCTTTTTTTTTTTTACACCTGTGTAAGTTGTTGCTATCCTGATGTTCTCATTAAACTGATCCTTATCTCTCAGGGTCAGAGCACTTACTCTCGGCAGATCAAACAGGTTGAAGATGACATCCAACAACTTCTCAAGAAAATCAATGAGCTCACTGGTATGTGTTCTTTTTATTCTCATTTTATCAGTCTAATGTGCTAATTAATACCAAGAGAATTTAAATACAGTTTTCTTCATTCATGAATTACAGATTTTCCCCTCTGAGTTTTATTTCTTCTTTCTGGTAAAAAAAAAGTTGAATCACATTAACAATCTCTTTCAATGTCTTTTACAGCCAAATTTAATGTTTATATATTTAGGAAACAAAATCATTCTCTGAGCAAGTAATATCAGAACCAATAAACTCCAATTAGGAACTCAAGAAATTTTGTTGAATAAATCCCTTTTGTTCTCTTTTGATCTCACCATTGTTCCTGGTTATTTAGAACTTTTCTCCTTGGGGACTCCAGTAGTCAAGTTTTACGGTATTTGTCTTACACAAAAAATGTCAATAACAGCATTACATTTTGACTCTGTGGTTATTTTAGGTTGTCCACTAGGGATGATTTTGTTTACAGGATATTTGGCAGTATCTGGAATCATTTTTATTGCCATGATTTTGGTAAGGGATCAAGAAGAAGTAGGAAGATGTCTCTGGCATCTAATGGCCAGAGGCCAGGGATTCTGTTAAACAACTTGAGATTTATAAGACTGTTCCTTCATACATAATGAAAAAGATTTAGTACAAATGTCCCAAGTGCTGAAGTTGAGAAGTTCTGCCTTAGGTTGATGGATTACATTTCAGTGAGTTTTACAATCTTTTTTATAGGTATTAAAGAATCTGACACTGGCCTGGCCCCACCAGCCCTCTGGGATTTGGCTGCAGATAAACAAACGCTCCAGAGTGAACAGCCTTTGCAGGTTGCAAGGTATGCACGGTGATGGATGGTACTTTATCTTAACCTGTGCTTTTTCACCCATCGTTCATTGTCTCTTAAAAAATGTTTAAATTCTAGGTAAATAAAATTTTCTATAAATTCTTTGCTGTTAAATTTTGTTCCTTATAAAAATATTATTTAAGCTAGATAAAGACTTAGTTTTGTCAAGGAGTCAAAGGAAAAAATCCAGAGCAAAATATGAAAGGCTTCATACGTATCCTCACACTGCCTGTGTCCCTTTCTCAGATACCACTCCTGAGGATAGTTTGGCTCTCCTATTCCTCTTGTTTTCAAGGACTTATTACCTACAAAGAAATAACCTGATATTTAACAGTCTTAACTACATATTTAAAAATCTTTGGGTGTGTTTAACATAAGTTAACTTTTTTTTTAACAGCTACAAAATACTCCAGAGTATGCATACAGACCTTAGGCTCTTTACAATTTGTTATTATTCAGAGTGCTGTATTGAATATTCATAATATTAATTGTTCTTCTGTGTGCCTACATTTCTGTAGAGTAACTTAGCAGAACTATAATGGTGTGATTAAGGTATTTACAATTTTGAAGACCTGAAAAATTCTTTTGTCCTCTATATCCTAGTATATTATGAATCTGAAGTCATTCTCAGTTTTATGTATGTAACCTTTTTAATCATCCTTCTTGCCCCTCACCCAAAGTTGTAGACTTTTTCTTGTTCTCACTGTTCTGGAATTCCCTTTGAGGTGCCTTGACATTGATCACATTTCTATTCATTGTGTCTTTTAGTTCAGCAGATTTCCTTGCAATTGTTTGCTAACAATTACTTTCATTCTCTTTTTTTTGTTCTCTCATCCTAATTTTTATTATTTGCATATTATACGACTTCTGTTCTTCCTTTAATGTCATTTTCTGCTGATTTACTCCCTGCCTTTTCCCTCTACTTTCTATGAGATTTCTTAATGTTATTTTGAAATCCTCTCCCCATTCTCTTTTCAAGTATTCAGTCTCAAAGCACTCGCATTTGTATTTGAATGTATCTGGACTTTTGTTGTACATTTTTTTCATTGAGTAGACAGAATTTTGTTTATTTCAAGAATCAGATTCATCTTAGGATTCATTTAGCCTCATTTCTGTAGCTGGAAAACTCCTAAATGCTACTCATCAGCCTGTGAACAGTTCCTTTTTTTTTTTAAAAAAAAATTTTTTTTTTCTATAATTATATTTTATTAATTTTCATAAACATTTACAGAGATTTTGGGCTTCCACTCATTCATTGTTGC
>NW_006399772.1:5983746-5984380 GCF_000299155.1 Elephantulus edwardii
TTACTGAAATTCAAGCTGGATTCAGGTTGTACTGGAAGTATTGTTGATTTTAGATGCATCTTGACTAAAAGCAGAGAATACCAGAAAGATTTTTGCTTGTTTGCTTGTGTTTCACTAACTACATAAAAACATTTAATTGAGTGGATTATGGTATGAGAAACACTGAGGAAAAAAAGAAAAACTTAACTGTGTCATGAAGAACTTGCTTATGATCCTAGAAACAATTGTTGAAACAGAACAACAGGATGCAGCATGGTTAAAAATCAGGAAAGCTTGACTTCAAGGTTGTATCCTTTCAACATACTTATTAATTCTTGCTTAGGAACTCTGGTGGCCTAGCGGCAAGAAGCTGTGCTGCAAACCTGAAGGCAGGTGGTCCAAATCCACCAACTCCTCTGCAGGAGAAAGATGGGCATTCTCCTACTGTGCGGTTCACTGCTTCTGAAAATCCTCTGGAGGTTCAGCTATGTGTCGGTTTTGACTAACTGGTACACAGCATTGTTGTTATTTGTTGTTATGTGCCGTCGCGCTGTCCCTTCAACCTCCCAAGCATGATGCCCCTCTCTAAGGACCGGTCTCTCCTCACAACATGTCCAAAGTATGTTAGACGGAGCCTCAGAATCCTTGCCTCCAC
>NW_006399772.1:6002184-6003206 GCF_000299155.1 Elephantulus edwardii
TTCCTTTTTTTGAAACGTAGATACCATCCAAAATTTTCAGATATCCTTGTTGTTTGTTTTTTTTTAGATATCCTCGTTTTTAAGTGTTGTTAAAAACAACAGCTTGCTGAATCAAAGCAGCTGAATTTGATACAAGTTCATTGTCATTTCTTTCAATAATTAGTTGATCTTTCTGGGGTTGAGATCCTTGAACAAGCAATACTTGGTCTCATTTGAATTCTCAGAATGTATTTTTCACTGAAGAAGTTTCAAGTTTCAACCAGAGATCCACTCTCCTGTATTACAACCTTGACGGGGAAATGAGCATACATAGACCTCATCTTGTAACGAAAGCCCAGTGTACCACCCTTGGTCATGTTCTGTATGTAATTACAGATAGTGTGAACTGTAGCCAGTTCTTTTCTGTTCCCTCACCATTTGTCAGCATGAAGCCTCTTTTTCTTTCCAGGAAGACTGAGCTCTACATTGATACGATTCATGTTCCTTCACAAGGTTCCACTTGGGCCTTTCACAATAACTGTGTGGCCCTTCAGAGTAATGTCGACATTCTTTGGAATGTCCGCAGTCTGGTTGCTGAGAATGGTCTTCATTCTCACAGTAAAGTGGCAAAGACCTTGTGTTGTGTTTTTAATTTACTATTCATATTTGGTGCTATAATATGATCTCATTTCTCTGGGGTAATTAAGAATAACTTGAAGATTCCCGTTTCCTCTAAGATGCTTTATTTTTCTTCTTTTTTTTTATGCTAAATGTTTGTTGATCTCTAGTTTGGGGTTTTGGTTTTACTAGAAGATAAAAAAGCTGATAGAGATTACTACATTTAATTAGCAATTTATCTTTTTAAAAAAATTTAGATATTTATTTTTTTCTTTTTTATTTTATTTTATTTTTTTAAATAATTTTAATGAACATTTACAGAGAATTTGGATTTCCATTCATTCATTGCTGCACTTCTCTACCCGCCCAGCCCTCTCCCCCAACCCCCCAGTTCACTCCTCTCTTTCAAAAGTAAAAGAAAGACT
>NW_006399772.1:6003396-6005274 GCF_000299155.1 Elephantulus edwardii
CCAGTTTTTCTCAGTCTTACCCCCACCCTGATATCAGTCCCATTTTACAGCAGTGGCACCATGCAATATTTGTCCTTTTGTGACTGAGATATTTCACTCAGCATAATGTCCTCAAGGCTCACCCATTTTGAATAATATTGAATGAGTTCCTTGTTTTTCAGAGCAGCATAGTATTCCATTGTGTGAGTATACCACAGCTTCTCTATCCATTTGTTTGTTGATGGGCACCTGGGTTGTTTCCAACTCCTTGCTATTGTGAACAGAGATGCAATAAACATGGGTGTGCATATATCTGCTTGGATGTCAGTTAAGCAATTAATCTTAAGCACCACTGTTCCCCAATTTCAGTTTTATGTGTAAGTGCATTCCAAAGATAATTTATATTTCTGTTTCTTACTGAAGCTTATTTAACAAATTTTTACATTAGTTTTTAAAAGTTTTCTTTAGTCAAGAGATACTGTAAAGGAGGAAAAACAGTGGTTTCATATTATGGTATAGAAAGTATTAGAGTCAACGTTACGAGGTCACAGAAAATAAAAAGCAAATGAAGCTTTGAAGTAAAAGATTATATTTATGAAAATCAAGAAAATTGAGAACTTCTTAATAGTGGCATATTTGTGTTTAATTTTCTGGAGGAATGTGTCTTTTGACACATTTTTAGAGATTAAACTTAGAGATTGAGTTTATTCTTTTCAAGTAACTGGATTCTTTCTTATACCTACCTGCTCATTAGTATACTATAGACCTAAGAGAGAATTCAATTACTTGAATTCATTTTTAGTGTTTTAAGTTGCTTACTCTCACCGAACCTTTTGCTGTGTTAGGTGCACAAAGATAATCAATGCTGATTCAGAGGACCCGAAGTACATTATTAATGTGAAGCAGTTTGCCAAGTTTGTGGTGGACCTCAGTGATCAGGTGGCACCTACTGACATTGAAGAAGGAATGAGAGTTGGGTAAGATTTCTAGTTCCTGTAAATATTCTGTCATTAAAAATTTCGTGTCACACTCATGTCCTTGTTTGGTTTTGAATAATTGAATGAACTGAGTAACAAGGGATAATCTAATACTGTACTACATTGATCATCTTTTTTCATCTGCCTCATAACTTCCTGTGTGCCCATCTGCCTCAAGTATTGTTTTTTTTTATGAATGGCTTTACAGCCATAATGTTAAGTGCAGACTCAGAATCCTTTTAATGTGGAATAAAATCTTTTTTATCTTTTTCTAACTCTCTTTGCTCTAGGCATACTATTTTTAACCTTTCTGATCTCTCTGAGAAGGTTTACAAACATTTAAAATGAATGCAGTAACCACTTTGTAGGATAATTATGAGGGTTAGGTGAATTAATGTGTAAGTGTAATTCACTTTTTTTTTTAAGCCCCTTTTCTCTCTTCAAGCCCAAGATTTCCTTGATGTTATATTGATTGTTTGTCACTTGTAACTGATACTTTAGTGTTATTTAGTGTCTTTGTTATAACTTTACAGTCTCTGTCTTACTTGTTTTTAAAGTGTGGTTTTGAGGATGAAAGATTTTAAAATGTATTGAAAACTTAAAGAATGTATTAATGAGTATCCTATTTTTACCTCTTTAGTGTGGACAGAAATAAGTATCAAATTCACATTCCACTGCCTCCTAAGATTGACCCAACAGTCACCATGATGCAGGTAAAACACTATGAGAGGGAAAAAGAATGGCATGACTTTGTATCATATCTTTCTCAAGTTTTGAAACTTAACAAATAATTTTTTTTAAAATTTTATTATTGTGTGTGTGTGTGTGTGTGTACCATCAAATCAGATCTGACTGGTACAGGAGGAAATTGCTCCCTCCTCCAGCTGAGCATCTGGTGGATTCGAACCGTGTACCACTGGGA
>NW_006399772.1:6005374-6022594 GCF_000299155.1 Elephantulus edwardii
TATAATATCACAGTTGATGAAAATTTGTAAACTTTTTATATATGAGAAAGTGTTAGTCTTTATTTGCTTGTCTCTTGCTCTAATGGGAGTTCAGCTGACATAGTCTATAGAGTTGTGCTGCTAACTCAGAGATGGCATCTGGCTTGTGGTTTGCTCATAGTAGCTCTGAGACGAAGATGGACAGCCTCCTCCCTGTAGGATTTACAGCCTCAATAGGAACTCTGGTGGCTCAGTGGTAAGGAGTAAGGCTGCCATTCCCAAGGCACATAGTTTGAATCCACTAACTGCTGCAGGGGAGAGAAAGAGGGCAATCTCCTCCCATGTGATTCACTGCCTCTGAAAAAGCTGGAGGGTCAACTATGAGTTGGTTTTACCCTGATGGTACATACAAGAACAACATAAGACCCTCTGGGGTAGTCAGCTGTATCTTGGTTCTGCATTGATGACAGTGAGCTTTTTTTGCATTATAATGGGTAATTTACCAACTGGTTCTAGGACATTAGACAGTCTATTGACTTTTATTAAAATTTTTAAGTTACTTTAAGCCCTATTTTTATTTATTTATTTTTTTAAGCTAGTGGGTCTCCTCTTCTGGGTAAATGAACTGAATGTCAGAAAGCTGTGAATATATGTACATGTTCACTGCCCTCTTAGGTGGAGGAAAAACCTGATGTCACGTACAGTGATGTTGGTGGCTGTAAGGAACAGATTGAGAAACTACGAGAAGTAGTTGAAACCCCACTTCTTCATGTGAGTGACTTCATCTGTTGCATTTCTAATGTCTTTTCTTAAAAAAATAACAATCTTTTGGGTACTGTGTCCTGAAATTGCCCATGTATTAGGTTTAAAATGTTATAATTTCTTTAATGACCCATTTTGAGAGAGTGGAGTGTAGGGTAGTGGGACTGTAGACAATTGGTAATTTATAGAAGACCTAAAAAAAAGGATGGAAAAGCCATGTGAAAAACAAACTGTCACCCTGCTGTCACTCTAAACAGAGTGACAAAAAATGCTCTTAAGTGTAGCTAACCTTTTAGCAGTATTTTAAATATGTTAACAGGTTATTTTAAATGAAGCCATCTGTTCTAATGACATTAAGAGAAAAGTGGGTTTAACTTATTCAAACTTTTGAAGATAATGGAAGGCACCAATATTAACCACCAGATAATACTTTTGCTGCTTAAACCTTGTGCTTTTTTAAATCAGAGAAAAAAATTGTAAAGAGTGAATAATGGAGGTAACTCAGAAGTAACAAGTAAGAATTGTGTCTCCATCACAGCCAGAGAGGTTTGTTAACCTTGGCATTGAGCCTCCCAAGGGTGTGCTTCTCTTCGGTCCACCAGGTACAGGCAAGACACTCTGTGCTCGAGCAGTTGCTAATAGGACGGATGCTTGCTTTATTCGCGTTATTGGATCTGAACTTGTACAGAAGTACGTTGGTGAGGTAAAGTAAATTTATCATAATCAAAGAATATGTACCGTTCTCAAAGATTTATAAGTATGGATGAAATGAAAATGGCAATTCTGTATTCTCTTGATATAGTTGAACCAGTGCCACATACAACAAAGTTTTCAGCATAATCACTTGCTGCACCTGCAGCTTTTAAATAATTGAAAAGGCTTTATGCCTTTCTTGTACTAAGAACTGTAGGCACCTGTTTGGACTCACTTATAATTTCCACTGAAAGACATGGAATGAATTTTGCTTATAACTCAGAGACTGCCTAGTGACGAGTACTTTGAATTCTTAATTCGTACGCAGTGGGATGACATTTTCTGCAGATCTGGTTTGCAGGACAAATACTCAAATGTTCAGAAATTAATTCAGAAGTTTGACTTCATAGCAGTGTTTTATGTTCTTAACATGAAAGATGAAACATAGATTATCTACAGATAACTGTGGATATATACACAAATACAGACTTGTATATACCCATATATTGTTACAGAATAAGTCTAGGAATATATATATATTTATTGCTATATTTGAAACTTAGTAATGATTAGTAAATTTAAAACAGGAATTTTAACTATGAACTGAGATACACTTCTTTACTTTCAAGTGATAAATTAGGTGATTTTATTTCCTCAGTTTCCTGAGGAAACTTTTCTCAAGTTTTGTGGATTAGAGTGGGGTCTTTATTTTATTTAATTTAACCTCCTTAGGTCTTAGCCATTCATTTGCTATTTAGTAGATCGGTGGTCATGAAATTAATACTGTTTTGAAGTCAATAGGATTAATTTGTTCACTAAGTTCAGTATTTTACTTTAAAAGCTTAAGGTTTATAATGGTTAAGAATACAACTAAGAATATTGACAAATTTGAAATTAACTTTTTTCTGTATTTTTGAAAATTAAAATAAACCCACTCGAAATGAAATTCTTTTTTCTCATTAGGGTGCTCGAATGGTTCGTGAGCTCTTTGAAATGGCCAGAACCAAAAAAGCCTGTCTTATATTCTTTGATGAAATTGATGCTATTGGAGGTATGAATAATATTTTAGAGAACAACTCTTGATTTGGGTTTCTTGAGACTTCTCAAGTAATATGTGAAGACAAGTAATATGTGAAGAGTTCTGATAGACTACTCATACACAGAATTTTAGTTCCCATCCTTTAATGAGTTCTGACACATTGGAACTATAGATTTGGAGAAACGGTAAGGATATATAAACATTAAAAAAAAAACCCACCAAACCCCATAATATTGCCATTTCTCAAAGGCAAATACTTTATCTTTGTACTTTATTTTTTAAATAATTTTTTACTGTTTTTTCAGTGACGTTTTACATGTTTACTTTCTCATCCAGTAATTTCTGTATAAATTGTTTGGTGGTATTAGTCACATTCTTCACAGTGTATTCCAATTGTTCCATTAATTAATGTCCCTGTGGCCTTACATTTTCATCTTTGTTTTAAAGTGTTGTCTGATCTCATATAGATGAGGCGATGGCTTCCTTAGTATACAGCAAGTAATGTTATTGCTGGCTTCAAAGACTTAATGAAATACAGTATTAACTGTTATTGTTTTACTTCCATTCTGAGCTTTAGTTTGTTGTTGTTGTCAGGTGCCATCAAGTCGCTTGTGACTCATAGCAACCCTATGTACAACAGCCCTAAACCCTGCTCTGTCTTGTGCCAGTCTTACTGTCTGTGACACACCTACCCCCCATTACCTGTCACTGAATTAATCCATCTCATCGAGGGTCTTCCTCTCTTGCATTGTCCCTCCACCCTCGAAGGACTGGTCACACCTTGCAACATGTCCAAAGTATGTCAGACGAAGCTTCGGAATCCTTGCCTCCCAAGGAGCAGCCTGGTCGGTCTACTCGTCTTAAAATGGAGTGATAACTTTAAAAAAAAAAAAAGGAGCCATGATTTCCTGCTATGGTTATTTCATGAATTTTTTGATTGGTGTAAATGAAGTAATAAACATGATAGGCTACAAAAACTATAAACTGTCCCTCGAACCAAAAATCCCATTGCTGTGAGTGAATTCTGACTGATAGTGACCGTATAGGACAGAGTAGACTGCTCCTGTCATTTGAGGCCTTCAGTCTTTCCCGAAGCTGACTGCCACGTCTTTCACCTGCAGAACAACCAGCGTATTGTACTTGCTCACCTTTGTTAGTGGCCAGGGGCTTGCCACCAGGGCTGCTCACCTGTTTTATAGGCACTGACTCTTGTAGTATGTCTCAGCGTAATAATTTTTGTTGTTGTGTGCTGTCAAGCTGTGTGCTAATCCATAGCTGCTGTACATACAGCATGTTTTCAGAAGCAGTAAATCGTTTAGGAGGAGATTGTCCATCTTTCTTCATGGACAGCTGGTGGATTTGGATTTGGACTTTTGCGGTGGTATTGCAGTTACTTACATTAACTCACCAGAGCTCCCTATATTTGCTTTTAGATGCCCTTAAATATTGTTTTTTACTCATTTTTTAGTATGTCCAAATTCCTGTGATACTGCAAATCTATGTATTGTGAACTTAGCCAATTTATAAGGGCAGTTTTAAGAAACTGAGCAGTATGAATAATTGTAATATGTAGTTTTCTACGTACAGTTAAACAGCATTATGGTGCTAAAGTTTGCATGTTGTCTTGTTGCCTAAGCTAGGTGTATATGTGTTAAATAAAAGATAATTCTTGATTGATTTGTGTAACAAAATTCATTAAAGCAAATTTTATTTAATTTTTTTTTTATTATTTTGTATGTGTGTACCGGCAAATTAGATCTGACTGTGCAGGAGGAGATTGTCCCTCCTTCTCCAGTAGAGCATCTCCTGGATTTGAACCAAGCACCTGTGGGATTGCAGTGCAGCTTCTTGCCACTAGGCCACCAGAGCTCGCTGCAAATTTTAAAAATATCTAAAGGAGCCTATGTTAATTGAATCTTGGATGAAGTCTTTTTTTTCTTTTTCTTTTTTTTTTGTAAATTTTATTTTATTATTTTTCTGTGAGTGTACTGTCAAATCAGATCTGACTGGTACAAGAGGAGACTGCCCCTCCTTCCCCGGCAGAGCATCTGGTGGATTTGAACCGTGCGCCTCTGGGATTGTAGTTGCAGCTCCTTGCCACTAGGCCACCAGAGCTCCTCTGGATGAAGTCTTTTAAAAATAAAGATTCACTTTCTAATTTGCTTTTGTAAAATAGACTTTTCTTAAATACCATCTTCTCAGAAGTGAGATGTGTCCTGGAAGGCATGATCTGAAACTGACAGAACTTTCAGGTTACGCTCAAATGCTGCTGAGTTATTCTTTTGTTGTGCTGAGCCTTCTGATGTTTAGGGACTCCAAAAGTCATGTACAAGATGCACAGTGTGTCAGCAGAGCTTAACTTGTCTTTGATGTCCTCAGGGGCTCGGTTTGATGATGGTGCTGGAGGTGACAATGAAGTGCAGAGAACGATGTTGGAGCTGATCAATCAGCTGGATGGTTTTGATCCTCGTGGCAATATTAAAGTGCTGATGGCCACTAACAGACCTGATACGTTGGATCCAGCACTGATGAGACCAGGGAGGTTAGACAGAAAGATTGAATTTAGCTTACCAGATCTAGAGGTAAGAAAATGATTTCATTTTAGAAAGAGGGTTCTTGAAATGTTTTCTTCGTATGATTTTTATAATTTACTATCTGCCAACTCTTACTATTTTTAGGGTCGGACTCACATCTTTAAGATTCATGCCCGTTCAATGAGTGTTGAAAGAGATATCAGATTTGAACTACTAGCACGGCTGTGTCCAAATAGTACTGGTAGGTATTAAGTTTTGCTAATGTTTGCTGTTCTGTCTATTCTGGCTGTTTCTGTTAAACCTGTTTGTTTTGTTGTGGGTTTTTTTTTCCCCACTCCCAAAAGGTGCTGAAATTAGAAGCGTCTGCACAGAAGCTGGCATGTTTGCAATCAGAGCACGACGAAAAATTGCCACCGAGAAGGATTTCTTGGAAGCTGTAAATAAGGTCATTAAGTCCTATGCCAAATTCAGTGCTACTCCCCGATACATGACATATAACTGAGGCCTGAAGGCTTTCTATGCAAACCCTTCTTTTAATTCGATTAGTAACATTATAGGGACTTGTTAGCATTTCACATAAAAATAAATGTTTTAAAAAAAAATCCTTTTTTTCAGGTGTCCTTTCTCTATACTACATACAGTAAAAGCAAAACACTCAATTGTTTTTGAGTCAATTCTTATGGTGACCTGTGGCACAGAATAGAACTGCCCCATAGGATTTGCAGCCTTTAAGTTGTGTATTCAAATTATGGAAATTTTAGACCATTTCCTCTTTCTCTCATGGATTGGCTGGTGGGTCTGTAGTAGAAGACATTAGGCAGAAGAGGTTATTAGAATGTATGTGGACTTTATCCATTATCTTTTAAAGGTTTCATAGTGCTCACTTAGACCACATAAATGTTCAAGGAATATGATGGGTGCTGTATCTATATTATTCTCATCTACCCACTGAGGTGGACTTAATGAATTTTAAGCTCATGGATTTAAGAAAATCCCCTTTCTTAACTAATTTCTTCAGTGAGATACTGGTCCAGATTTGTCAGTTCTACCACCTGTGCGAGTAGTCTTCTTTTTCCTTTTGGCTCCTCATAAAAGTAGCACATCTAGACAGATGCGTAGGCAAATATGTGTACTGTGTATTAAGTTGCCTTTTCTCAATGGCTTATCATGTTGAATAAATAATAAAGCTTTGGGCCAGCTTAAAATGGAGGAAACATCTGATAGAATTTCCTTTGCATGAAAATTTTAAGAAGCATTGATAGTTAAAACATACAGAAGTGAATAAAAGGACTCACATAAGATTGATAGTAATGGTTCTTCTAGGGAGGATAGAAGAATGTACTACTCAGTGGTAGGGAATAGGTCAAAAGGAATTTATCCTATTTGTAAATTTTTCTATTTATAAAATATACTAATTGGTTATATGTAATTTTATATTTTAAGATAGAATAAATATAAGACCTAGGAATTGGTGATTCTAATGAAAATAGAATGATGCAGCTAAAGCAAAGAAAAATTTATATATGTGCTTGTGGAAGTGGCTTCATCCAGAGAAATGCTGCTTTTCATGCAGTAAATTAATGATTGAAAGTTTTGGTAAAACTGTTACACTTCTCTGATTTATAGTAAGGAATATCCAAAGTAAAGGTTGTAGTTAGAATTCTCAAAGGATCTGTTAAAATTTTTTTGTCAGCATCATGAAACCCTCATCTGACACAGTATCCTTTGAAAACAGAGACCTGAGCATACCATTTTTATTGCAGTTCCATATTCATAAATAAATAATCTAAAATTGTGAGAGCTGGTTAAATATTTAATTCATAAAAGAAAAAGTTGACAACACAGAAGTGCTGTTAAGTATTAATTGAAATACTTAAAAGTTTCCAAGCAGAAAATGTTATTTATGTAAAATTTTATTTTCCTTAAACCTTCTGATTTCTTTCTTGAGGAGTAGACCATTTCCAGATTAAGCTTACAATAAAATATATTCAAAGTAAATTACTGATGAGACATGTCTTTATAATGTTTTCAGTAAATAAATGTAGGCATGTATAACATTGTTTTTGAAATCTTTGTATTTTTCCATCTTGTTACATACATGTAAACCAATTAGAGGCAATTCATATTGTTTATTTCAAATTACCTTGACATTTCACTTACATAATAAAACTCTTTACTGGTCACACATTAAATATATCATGAATTATGTCTCTCATTAAAAATGTAGATGGGTTTTCCCCAAGTATATTCATACAACATCAATATAGTGTATTCTATGTAAGAACATAATTCACTGGAAACGACATCTAAAATACATGTGCATGTTATGTATACTGTGTTTATGAGCATTTTATAAAGCCATATATGGGGTTCATGATTCAGGGGCCCTTTACAGAGCATGTATATTTTTGCTTTTCAACACTTGAAAAAAATTACTAGATTTACTAAAAATTCTATTTCTTTTTTAATTTTTTTTAAACTTTATTTTATTATTTTTTTGTGTGAGTGTACCATCAAATCAGATCTGACTGGTACAGGAGGGGATTGTCCCTCCTTCCCCGGCAGAGCATCTGGTGGATTTGAACCGTGCGCCTCTGGGATTGTAGTTGCAACTCCTTGCCACTAGGCCACCAGTGCTCCCCTTAAAAATTCTATTTCCATGAAGCTTCTGAGGTTTATCTGGTACGTAAAAGCGAAATGGTCTTCATACATTTCATAGAAAATATTTAAAGAAAAGTCTAGTAAGCCTTTCTGAGAGGCATCATAGATCGCTGAAATGTTCCAACTGGATTAAACCCAAGCTAATAAACAGGCAGGTTCCCTACTGCATGTGGTTTGGTTGGCTGCCCATTTGAAGAAATTAAGTTTTCAGACCATACTATGAAGAATCTAAACATACTGAATTCTAGAAGCATTTCGAAAACGTGCACTAAACAGAACCAACAACCATTTTGCACTCACTAAAGGCACACAAGCTCACACCGAGAAGTTTTATTTTAGAATTTAAACTGGTTTACTGTCTTCAGAAGGGGCAGACATAAAGCCTTTCCTCACCTCAGCCCCTCCCTCCCTCTCTTCTATCCCCACATGAAGGCACACCCCCATCCCTACCCCCACCCCCACCCCATTCCCCATCTCACATAAACACCCATCCACGCTAGGGTTGATTCTCTAGATTTACTTCCCTCTTTCAAGCACACATGAGAGCAATGCCATTTCTTAAAAAGCACCCTGGGAGGCACAGATAAGGGTATAGATCAAATTAAGAAGTAGATGTTTTATTATTGTTAGTTGAAAATCACAAATGATCTACTCCCAGGGTTTGAAGAGGAGCCATGGCCTTCACTGCGTCTTAGTCCTAATGCAGTTGAAATTGGCAGTTGAGATCCACTATTGGCTGCCATATGATCATACAGAGCTAATGTCCATGACTTCCACTGGGAGTTTCCTCATTTGGAGGCCCCTAGCTAAAAGTTCTCACATAGTTTTGAATTCTCCATGGAAACAGACATCATCCTGTACAGGACTTGAGAAAGGACTGCTCTGTGAGGCCTGAAAACAGGATTTTCTCATAGAGCTATAAAATATGGCTAATCTGATCCTTATGCTTTATAAATATGCCCATTTGGTAGGGCAATATGAATTCCTCAAAATGAGGACTGAAAAACACTAGCAAGAAAGACCTAGCAATAAGACCTGGGTTTCTAGAATAGCCTTATACATGAATTCCTTGGGAGGTAGCATTAAAACTTGATTGTAAGAAAAGGTCAGAAAAATTTTCACCATGTGCGATCATTTTAAGTAAAATATCCCAACATATTTACATAGGTAAAATGGTACTTTGTGAATGCACTCAAATTCTCAGATGCATGCTAAAAAAATACATTATCCCATCTTCAATAAGACCTAAGTGCTTTTTTTATGTACATGGTAGAATTCTGTCCAAAGCATTAAGAGTTCTACACATGAATTACTTTTACTGTACACTACTTTAAACCTGTCAACAACTAGGATTTGAGTATCCATCCAACTGTTGTGCAGAATGCATTTAAGATTGATGTTAAGAAGAATATGCAAGGAAATATACCATTGCATAAAGTCTTTAAATTATTTAAATAGTAGAGGCAAAGGAAGCTTGCTCTTTTTTTATAAAAGTTGCTAAGTGGAAGTTCTACGACTACATGCTCTTTCAGAAGGCAGTATGTCAGAATGCAGATGTATCTGTTCTTGTGTGTGATGATGGCAAAAAAAAAAAACCGATGCAAAAAAAAAAACAAAAACCGATGCAAATCTACTTTGGCTCTAAATCTAGATAAAGATTAGAAAAGAACTTACTTTGGATTATATAAGAAAAGTTACTGAGAAACTTGATAGGTGTTTAAAAAATACTTTGGAAGTTTGATTGCAAGTAGACCTAAGTTAATACTCTGCTGGAGTTGGACCTCTTCTGGAAATGTTTTCTTTATTAAAGACAACTGGTAAACAGAAAGGATTAACTACAGGCACTCTTCTGTGCAATATATTGCCTCTGAAAACTCACTGGAGAGTCTACTGTGAGTTGGTTCTGAATCAACGGCACATAACAATCCACTATACCAAAAACAATTGGCTGATATAGAAGAATTTCATGAAACCACAAATAATTAAGAGCCAATGGTGATGAATGAAGAAGTTCAAGCTACTCTGAAGGAATTGGCAAAAACAAAGCTCCAGGAGTTGACAGCAAACCAGATGACGTATTTCAACAAATATGCTGCCATAGATGTGCTCACCAGGTTGTGCTAAGAAATCTGAGGACAACTACCTGGCCAGCTGACTCGAAGAGATCCATATTTATTCCCATTCAAAAAAACAAACGTGATTCAGCAGAGTGTGGAAATTATCAAACAATATCATTAATAGCACATGCAAGCAAGATCCTGCTGAAGATTATCTGAAAATGACTGGAACAGTACATCAACAGAGAACTGCCAGAGGTGCAGGCTGGGTTTAGAAGAGGCTGTGGCACTAGGGACATTATAGCCAATGTTAGATGGATCTTGGCTAAAAGTAGAGAGTACCAGAGGAATGTCTATGTTTCATTGATTATGCAAAGGCATTTGACTGTGTGGATCCCAGCAAAACTGTGGCTAACCTTGAAAGGAATGAGAATCCCAGAACACTTGATTGTGATTATGTAAAACTTAACTTGGACCAGGAGGCAGTCATCAGAACAGAGCAAAGAAACACTGCATGGTTCAAAACCAGGAAAGGTGTATGGCAGGGATGCATCCTATCTACATACCTTTCAAATTAGATGGAGAAGAGATACTTTGGGACGCTGGACTTTATGAGGAGGAACATGGCATTGGGATTGGATTGGAGAATGACTCGTCAACAACCTGCATTGCACAGATGGCACAGCCTTGCTTGCTGAAACTGAGGAGAACCTGAAGAATTGACTGCAGAAGATTAAGGATTATAGTCTTCAATATGGATTGAAGAACTACATAAAAAAACAAAGATTCTCACCACTGGGCCAGTTGACAGCACCATGATAAATGGTTGAGATTGTTAACAATTTCAGTATGTTTGGTTACACAATCAACATTCTTGGTTCCAGCAGTCAAGACAAATTGCATTGGGAAAATCCGCTGCCAGTGACCTCTCCAGAGAACTGAGAGGTAACGATGTCTATCTGGAGACTAAGGTGTGCCTGATCCAAGCCATGGTCTTCACAGTTGTTATTCATCAGAGAGCTGGACAATAACTAAGGATGATAGAAGAATTACTGATGCCTTTGACTTGTGCTGGAGAAGAGTTTTGAACATACCATGGACTGCTAAGAAAACAAGCAGGTTTACCCTAGAGAGGGTGAAACCAAGTTCCTTCTTGGAGGCAAGGATTTTGAAGCTGTATTGCACATACTTTGGGCATGTTGCCCAGAGGAACTAGTCCTTGGAAAAGAACATCATGCTTGGAAAGGTGGAGGGATAATGCAGGAGGAGGAGACCCTGGATGAGCTGGATTGACTCAGGGACTGGGTTAATAGGGGTAAGGTGTGTTGCAGATAATGAAACTGGCTCAAGATAGAGCAGAGTTCAAAGCTGTTGTACACAAGGTCACTAGGAGCCAAGCAACTCCACGGCACAGAACAACAACATAGAAGGAAGTCTTTCTTGGAAGAGGAGATAATACTCAGGTCGGCTGATACCTGCACCTATATAATCAGAAATACAAGAACTTGCAATGACATATGGGCTTAAGGCTCTGTCTTCTCTTGAACATTCCATGCCTCTGTATCACTTACAAATAATGACTAAAAGAAGCATTTCATTTAACCATAATTCTTAAAGCTTATTGGATGAGTAATTTATGGATAACTGTCCTGGATTTCCTATAAGGAAGATGTTTAATTATACTTGAGGGTTACATAGAATATTACATGTTGCCCTACTAACTAAACTATCAATAGTTCAAATACACCAGCTGCTCCAAGGGAGAAAGATGGGCTCTCCTGCTGTTAGGATTTGCAGGCTTTAAAGCCCCATGGAGAGTTGGAATTGCCTGTATGGCAGTGAGTGGAGGCTGGCTTTATTGAAAATGAGCCTACTTCAGTATTCGTAACCATAAAACTTCTAGTGGTTCCTGGCCTTGGTTAGGACAATTTGATTATCAAAGAATGAAAATAGAAGACAGAATAATAAGTTTATAGTGGGGCGAAAAAACCTTAGAAAACCTAAATGGTTAACATTCCAGGCAACTTTTAAACCAACTTCCTACTTCAGAAGTCAGTAATTAAAGGTAAATAATAAAGCATTCAACTTGCCTTCCTAGTGAGAGATGTATTTATTTTTTTAGCATGTGGTTGGTGGTGTTTTTTATTTTATTTTATACTGGTTTGCTTACAAAGTTCCTACACGTTATTTTTCTTTTTTTAAAATTTTTATTGTATTATTTTTACGTGTACCGTCAAATCAGATCTGACTGGTACAGGAGGAGGTTGTCCCCTCCTTCTCCAGCAGAATATCTGGTGGATTTGAACCACGTACTTCTGGGATTGCAGTGCAGCATCTTGCCACTAGGCCACCAGAGCTCCCTTTACACGTTATTTTTCACACCAGATCTTTCCCCTTTCCTTTACCCACTCCTCCCTCCACCCATTAAATTTTGTAACCCTATGACTAAGCACCCCCTAAGAGGTTCATTTTAAATATCTCAAGTTCAGGAGAAAAAACTAATTTACATAGGAATGTCAATCAATAAATACAAAAGAAATGGAGGGGGTTTTGGGGGTGGAAATCCACTAACCTTAATATAACTGCCAATTTAGGCAAGGATTGAGTTGATGTTAAAAATCCCTAGATGACTAGGTAATAAGTGATGGGTATTCATTTAATACCAAGGGAATACCATACAGATAACTCACTGGTCACCAAAGGAAGAGGTCGCTGTACACCAAGGGTTTAGATGTTGTATGCTGATCTAGTGGTCCTTCCTTAAAGGAAGGTCAACCATAGTTTGTGCTTTTCTGATGTGATACAGTATAAAGCCTACAAGATACCTTCTAGACAAAAATGCTTAGCTCAATTCTGTGAAGACTTCAGATACAAGTTCAAGACCGCAAGTAGCTCAGAGAACAAAGGAACAAGCCAGACACCAAGAAAGCACCTACACAAACCCAAGAACAGGTTCTGTAGGACAATGGCCCCAGTATCCTTAATGAGCCAATGTCTGCATAAAGGAACTGAGCAAGATTAAAATAGATTTAAGCAACATAACCAGTACCTAGTATGGTCACAGAATGGTAGACAAATCAACTGTAAAAATGGGGGGAGGAAATGTAGACATTGGATTATGGTATTGGTATAAGAGGAGGTAAAAATGCTTAGAAGACTACTGAAAAATGAAGTCACAGAACACTATGACAGTGTGATAGTATTTCCATTAAGAAGGCATGGAAATGACTGGAAAGAGCCCTGGGAGGTTATGCATTAATGTGTTAGCACGGGCTAATTGCTGAGGGATCGGAATCCAATGTTTCCATTTTCCACACACTACTGCATCTAAAATAAAAAGATATTTTGAAACAAGAATATCAAGGAAAAGGTTTCTCCCCTCTGTTAGCTAACCCTGAAGACAGAAGGTTTGCAAATGAATGAGTACAAAAATAAGGAATCGCTACCAGGTGACAACAACCATCACACTTACTGATTGAAGAACTTGAAGAAATTCTTCTGTGCTAGATTTGCAAAGACAGTAAAACGTTACAGAAACATCACTGCATGATAGAAGCAGGCAAGAAGCCAATTTGCATTATCTTTGAAATATTTAAACACACTCCCCCCACCCCACACAAGTAAGATACATCTTGCTATGCATCATTCACTCTCCAAATCAAGCCATCACTACTTGTCTTTAGCCTCAGAAACAATTCCAGTGTCTAGTATTTGAAAAGTGTAAATGAGTAATTTCACAAAAGGCTTGTAACTTCATTGCAGGCCGTGTCTCTCCCCTACGCCTCAGGAGTGGCATTGGGCTCGGCGTCTTCTTGTGGGGGAAGAGCTAAGGCTTCTTGTTCGGCCAGGGCCTCCCGGAGTTGGCTGCCGAGGACTGCATCATGAATGCTATAGAACAGCAGCTCTTTCAAAGCAGGGTTTTCGAAAAAATTATTTCGAGTGAGGTCATTCACTACTTGTGCTATAAAAGAAAGAAAGAAAGAAAGAAAAAAAAAAAGGAAAATTAGGCCACACTTCTGAGTGTCAGACTTGAGCATAAAAAATAATGTAGCTCGCTGTTACAGTTTGAGTATCTAAGCAATATAGAAAGATACTTAGCAAAAAGGTTTACTCCAACTCCTGTCCCCGCCATATGGTACTCCTAGTCTTAGAAAGCTTTTTTTGATGTCTTGTGCTGTTATGCGTTGTCAGGTAAGAACTGACTCATACTTGCCCCTCCAGCTAGTTTTTAAAGGGTATAAAATACGCAGGAAGAGATTTCCCATCTTTTTTTCTCAGAGCAGCTGATGGATTTGAACCACTTGATTTTGATTGGTAGTAGAATTCCTTACCACTAAATTGTACTCCCTATTCTTCCAGTATATGCAATGCAAATATAAATTAACAAAAAAGTATTCTAATTTCTTACCCAAAAGATAGACTATGAACATATCTTCACTTACACACACTTCTGGATTGTTTTCTACTTGTTTTTAAGTCACTACATGGTAGTCTATTGTAGGGATTACCCTGGTTTACTTAACTGGTACTCTGTGTTTGACACTTGTTTCAATTGATACCAGTCTTATTTTTATAGACAATGTTGTGAAGATGAACCAACACATGTAACTTTGAACAAGGGTAGCAGGTTGCTGGATTTGCTTAATTAACAGGTATGTTTATAATTTTAAAAAGATACTGACAGAATGCCCTCCATAGGGGCTGCACTAACTTGTACTGTCAATCTGAATCAATCTCAAAGTAAAAAGTGGCATATTTATATAGATTTCATCTTTAAGTACTGCTTTAGCATAAAAAAGCAAAATATTCCAAAACCATTGGATAGAAAAAAGTCACCTGACTGATTGTTATATATTATATAGCTTAGCAGTTCCTCACAATTAATTGCAGTATGCAATATCCAAAAGTATGCAGTTCAAATCCACCAGCTGCTCAGTGAGAGAAAGATGGACTGCCTCCTTCCATGTGAGTTACTGCCGCTGAAAACTCACATACGTCGGGTTCTGACTTGACAGTACACAATAGTAGCTCAGGGATATGAGGGTATAAAGTGGCTTGTTTCAAAGCTGGATGAAGGGTGATTTTCAGTAATGTTATTTTTACTGAACACAGAAATGAAAATATTTTTCAAATGGAGCTACTAAAAAAAAAATAGAGAGAGAGAGAGAGAGAGAGAGCACGAGCGAGCTAGCTAGCTAGAGAGAAACAACAGCAATTTGTTAAACTTCTTCCCAAGCTAGAAATATACTTACCACTGCATCCAGCTAAATATACATAAATACCGACATCTCCATATTCTTTTACAATCTGTAATAATGTTGAAATGAAGTTTAGTTTTTCTTGATTGAGCCAGATGAAATTTCTTCCTATTAGTATGTCTTTCAGAGATAAAGGAAGGTCTAGTTCATTCACTTAGACTACTTCAATAATTATGTACTTTTGAGCTGATCACCTAAAAGAATGTTGTATCTCTCTTGATTTTTCCTACAGATAGTGAACATTAAAGATACTAGGAAATCATTATAAACTTTATACCTAATAAATGTACTATGATAATCAGTTTTCAAAATGAAAAATATCCTCTTTTTTCTAGAGTTATTTACTGGAATATATATGGGTGATGGAATGACTGGGCTGGGTTGGAAACTAGTCAGAGAGACAGAGGACACACATGTTCATATGAGAATGAAACAAGATGGATAATAGCTGATCGTTGCTGAAGAGGTATCACAGTTATATGGAGATTTAAAAAATTCCACTCTTCACTTTTGGATATTTTAAACATCTTCTATTACTAAATGTTGATAAACAACTAAAAAGAAGAATTAAATGGTTTTTTAGCTTTTGTACTAGCATTCTAGTTCAATCCCCTGTTTACTGATGTTGGGTCTAGGCACAGAGATACTGAATGACTTATTCAGGATGATGCTCACCCCTGCCAAAGTTTTCACTCCAACAGAATCAATAAAATTGACTTGTGTAAAGTCCAGAATGATGGTATGGATATTATCCCCTGGAGGCATAAATCTTTGTACTTCTTCAGGGAGTGTGTTTTTGATGACAATTGGGGGATATTTTATTTCATCATCCTCTTCTTCAGGCTTGGTACCATCTTCTCCATCAACTTCTGCATCCTGTGCAAAGGATTAAAGCAAGCCACAGTTCAATGAGCAACATGCATTCTTAGCTTTCAGAAAGATTTTTTTAGTATTTATTGGAATTTGCCCTTATTCTCTTAAGTGACCAACTAGGCCAGATAACTCATAAAATATTTTTCATACCCCAGGCTTACAAAAGAATGAAATAAGGACTGACAAAGTGACTATAGCAATGGGCTCACGTGTGTCAGAGATAGTGAGTATAGGACAGGTTTTAGATCCATTGTTCATATGGTCACTATAAGTTGTAGCTGACTAACAGCACATAACAGCAACAACATAACATTCTATTTTAGCTCTATTTATTTTCTTCTCTTCCTCTTGGCCAGTAAAACCCATTCTCCTTAGTGGTCGTTTCTATTTGCCCCTAACTTTTAATACAGTGCCATTAATATTAGGGAGCTCTGGTGACTTAGCGGTAAGAAGCTGCACTGCAATCCCACAAGCATGTGGTTTGAATCCACCAGTTACTCCATGGTAGAAGGATGGGCAGTCTCCTCCCATGTGACTTACTGAAAACCTGCTGGAGGATCAGCTATGGATCAGTTCTGACTTGATGGCACCCAACAACATTAACATTAATATGACAAGTTGCAAGTTATCAAAAGCTTAAATGGGGGGAAAAGCTGTCATTTACCGCCCCCCCACCTATCATTCTATGCAAAGTACTAATAGTAATATTTACCAATGTATCAGGTGATTTTTATATTTTTAAAACCATGTTCTCTTGGTCTTTTATCACTATGTATGGTCAGAGCATTCTTATAACTGATTTTACCATATGCCTTCAATGAAGAAAGGATTTTTGTTTTAGTTTTTAACTTTAAGAATTTCAGACTGTGTTAAAACCTCATTCAGACATTTTAAAGGTGGTTGCACTGCCCATCAAGACAGAAGGGGAAATATCAGAGAAGAGACCACTCACCACTTTGAGAGCAGTCGCGTTGGCCATGTTTGCATTCCCGACCTCCTTTGCGTACTTCCTCAAGGCCTTTCTCCTGGCGCCCATAATGAGAGCTGGGTTCACGCCAGTCTTTACAGAACAACAACAAATGCAGCATCACTTACTGGCTCTCAAGAACCCTCAAAATGCAGCTCAACTTCTCATTTTGTATCTGACTGCTCTCTATGCTAAGTTATCGCCCTAATCCTTGATTTAAGATGTTCTGAGTTTTCTCTCTCTCTCACAACCACCATGATAACAACCTTAACAAAAGATCACTTTCAAGGATATGAACATGCACGGCTAAGCACAATTAATAACAGTGCATCTAAATTCCAAAATCAATCTCCATAATAGTCTATGTGTTTCTTACTGCCAAAGGGGCCCTTTAGAG
>NW_006399772.1:6023557-6035698 GCF_000299155.1 Elephantulus edwardii
TTAAAATATTTGAAAAATAATAGCATAAATACACATTATAAGAGAATCAGTAGTAGTCTAAGACTCTGAGACAATTATATTGCTCACGCCCCTCAAGTCTCCTTAGAATGAACCAAAGTAATTTCTATGACTTACCTTTCTTTTCAGTGCATTGCTATACAAGTCACTGTTTGCATAATAAATTGGGGCATTTATTTGGAAGATTTTAATTCCAGGAATTTCTTTCACCTGAGGAGAAAAAAAATCATGACTTCTAACATATGGAAACATTTCAAAATCAAAACAGCAATTACCCTACTCGCTGGCTTTGAAAAGCAACATCTATCTGTGTCTCACCATCCCACCTAATTACACTCTTAGGAGCACTGAGAAGAAAGTAGCTAAAAACACAAACAGATCTCATTTCTTAAGAAGCCTTTCTTCATCTCCTAATTACTATAAAACACAAAGAAGAAAGAACTAGAAAATAGTCAAAGTAAAAGGAAGATGGTTAGGAGAGAAGAGAGGAGGCTGCTAGCCAGACTGAGAAGTAGGTTGAATAAATGAACAGAGGTTTGCTTTGGTGTAAAATGAGGGGATGTAGGAAGACACAAATGAAATAGCACAGAATTTCTCAAGAAAGCTTGTGAAATACTAGGGTGTCATTTTAAAACAAGTAATCCAGCAAATAATTCTTTGAAATAAGAACAAAATAGAAATCCCAACGCTAGCCTCACTTTCTAATAGATTATAGTATGAGAATTCCTTGTCAAGTAAGATGCAAAACAAAATAGACACAACTAGCTTAAAAAGGTAAAAAAAAAAAAAAAATTAAAAAAAAGAAGGTAGCACAAAGGTCTCTGAGATGCCACAAAAGAAAACATAGGGCATTTTAACCTATAATTTTAAATACTAAGAAGTAAGTGAGAAAATACCATGGTCCACTTACAATATCTTACATAGTTAGGAATTAATATTTTACCTTTGCTTTAAAGTTAATTGGAAGAAAATAATGCACAAACCAACCATCCTCTCAAACAAGTTAATATTTTATAAATGAAAAGTTTAATTGCAAGGATAGATATTTATCCCCATAAGAAGGGAAAACCCCTCTAAGTAAGCTGAGTAATTAATATCTAGTTGTAAATTATATAATTTTGAGTTATAGCTGACTTGACAGCATTGTATTAACAACAACATTATAAATTATACAACTGTATCTGGAAAGCACATTAAAATTCAGGCTTTTCATTTGACCTCTATACTGACCACATCTATCATAATTTTCTGTCCTGAATAAAAATAGTATCTAGCCAATCACATTAACCCTTTTTACAACATTTAAAAACATCAGCAACAGTCCTACCTCCTCATATGCGTCTATATCAATATATACATCTGTTTCAGGAAGCTGTCCAAGGACTTTGTAGCTAGGACTGGAGACAGAGAGTGAGTGTATTAAAACACAATTGTGTTGAAGCACCATATGCAATTTAAACACAAGACTTTATGTTTGCACACATTCATGGACTTGCTAGGGAACTGAAGAATGCCTGGTTCTTACAGGTGCCTTAAAGGGCTCCATGCATACCATATTCCCAGTGCCATTCTAAAACTAATCTCTACCAGGACTGCCACACACAACCTATGCCACACACACATCTACAGACACACATGCACACAGAGACTGTATACCACATGTACATACCACATAATCAATTTTCCAGGATAAAAGACTGAAGCATTTAAAGATGGAGTCTACATGAATTGTGTGGAATTTGCCATAGACACATGTAACACAAGTGTTTCTCATGCCACTCAGTAGATAGAATTGCTTTTCTGCTCTGACTCTAATGTGTAAGAGGAGACTGCTTTCTTATGTTGCTGCTGTATATTCTAGAGAACACATTCGGAAAAACACGTGCCCATTAAACCATCCACATGCCCAACTCAACAGCGCTGACAGCATGCTTATAGTTATTTGACCATTCTCACTCTCCTGGGGAAGGATGATTTTATTTCTAACAAGAATCACTGGTTCATGGATGAAAGGAGAGAGTGGAGCAAGGATGTGAGACAAACTCTCATTTGTGTTAACAAAGATGTCTTCTTAAGTTGACTTTGAATAGATAAACATAATTTTTTTGTCAGGTCTGAGTGAAGTCATGGTATTTTCAATTGTTTCATATGCCCTTGAATGGTGGACAATGAAGAAAGAAGACTGAAGAACTGATGTCTTGAAATTGTGGTGATGGTGGAAAATATTAAATATGCTATGAATGGTGCCCATTTTCCTCCCAAAAAGCATCTGGTGGATCTGAACTGCCTGCCTATGAGTTGGCAACATACATCTACTGACCAGGCCACCAGGACAACACTAGTGGCCTAGTGGTAAAAAGCTGCTTTGTAATCCTGAAGGTACATGGTTCAAATCCACCAGCTGCTCCATGGGAGAAGGATGGGCAGTCTCCTCCCATGAGATTAACTGCCCCTAAAAATGCACGAGAGGGTCAACTACGGGTTAGTTCTGACCCAACAACACATAACAACAACGAAACTGAAAGGTACCTGGCTCAAATCCACTAGCTGCTTTATAGGAGAAAGATCAGTAATCTCACCCCATGTGATCAACTGTCTCAGAAAAATCTGCTGGAGGGTTAGCCATGATTGATGACTCATAAAAACAGGCAACCAGAGCCCCCTTTCTTCTTCATAGTGACTTATTTGCTTATTATAACATTACTTTTTTTAGTGTTATTTTATGTTTTACAGTGGATTCAACTTGCTACTAGGGAGAAGAATTGATCTGTAGTAATGGGCAAGGTAAAACAGGGCAGCAAAGAAGAGCTACATATAATAACTTACTGACAGAGTCTGCCTTATGCCATTTAAATCTGTCTCAGTATCTTGCATCAAAGCAAACTGCAAGAATGTATCGTTCCTTCACAAGAAATAGATAAATCAGTGTACTCATGGGCTCAAAATAGCATGAAAGTGATGGAAAGTGGAATTTTTTATAAAAATCACTGACACAGATATTTACTGTGACATTGCAAGCCACTTGGCAAAATGATACGGAAGTTTCCATTTGGCTTTCTGTCTGACTTCGTCAAAAGAATGCATGAATCCCAGTTTCCTCTCATGCTGAAGGGATCAACATGTCTCAACTTAAGCTTCATTCTCTACTTAAAGTCAGGGCTCTACTCTCAGTGGGGATCGCCACTCCCTCCCCAGTTGGTTCACTCACCTCTGTGTTCTGTAAATTACAGTCAAAAGAGCAATGATGACAGCAGTAATCAAACCATAGTCCAATCCCAGAAACAGAGAGGAAACAAAAGTGGTAAGCCAGATGGTCTAAACAAGAGACAGAAGGCATTACATTAGAAACATGGACATGGTACATACACACAACCAAATTTACTTTTTACTTTGCCTGACAGTCACCTTCATTACTTACCAGCTCTATTTTGCTGGTTCTCCAGAAAAAGGGGAGATCTGAGAATTGCATAAACATTCCTTTCAGGTTGACGATCACAATGGCCGAGAGCACAGCCTGAAACACAGCACATCTACGCATGCGTCTCTTCATGTGTCTGCGGGGCCCCGTTTGCTGTTTCCTCAGTGTCCACTTCCTGCCCTCCCCATGTCCTCTCCATCCCCTCTATGTGCTACACTTGGGAGTCATGAGCACCAAATTTTTGGGACTTAGTTACCTAAAATAGGCCTTAAAACCACTGGGTTTATATTCCAATAGCAGGCTTGTACTGTGGTCAAAGGTCTCAGAATTAAGCTCGGCACTTAATTATTTTTTTATGGTTCATTGTATGTTATGATTTGCTTTACTCAACCATTTCCATGTTAAACATGGCAGCAAAGAAATATTTATGCTTGTAAATAATCTCAGATATGAAAGTATGAGGTTATAGAAGGGCAATGACAGAAAGGATCTCTGAGGCCAGACAGTCCAAAATTCTATTTTGCAAATAAGGAAACTGAGGCACAAAGGAGTTGGAATTACTCTCTCAAAGTCCTATGGGAGCTGATGGCAGGATGTGAAGACAGATCCTGGCTCAATCCCTAAAGCTTTTCCTTCCTCTACATTGCTAGGATTACAGTAAAAATCTCCTATGACGGCCGCAAAACATAAACACAATATCAGAATCTCTGCACGTGGAAAAACTTCTCACCAAGTCTATGCTACACACCTGGGGCAATGATTCAAAGAGGAATCCGGTGGCTAATATGACCAGTAGAATCATCAGTGAGGCCAAGCAACCTGCAAGCTGAATGAGAGAAGACACATCAAAGGGGCTTTTTAGGGAATTTGAGTAAGAGGTGGGGTTTAAGGAAGTCTCACTCTTTTGATGATCATTGTGGAAGACCAAGAAAATTCAGTGATCACAACATAATCCTTTAACTCCTTCCACTCCCTCTCTAGAATTTTGGTTCCTCTTACAGCTTTTAAGCAGAAATGGAAATGTTTAAATCTACTGACTGAAACACCATTAGACTTGGGACAAGAAGATGTCTGGTGCAGACCTGAGAGGCTAGAAGAGTTCAGATCAGTGTTTGCTGTCCAATAACAGTAGTCGCTATCCACATATGACTCTTGAGTATTTGAAATGTGGCTAGTGTGACTGAGGGGTTGTATTTAATTGATTTTAAAGGTTAGTCACATGTGGCTGATGGCTGCCATATTGGATGGCACAGATAGTGACCACTGCCATCATTACAGAAAGTTCCACTGGACTGTGCTATGTTGGGGAGCTGGCAACATGCCCATACTGAGTCTCAGGGTTTCAGGACAACATCCAAAGTCTGAACATTGAGGTTTACAAGTAACAGGATTTGTTGTAAAACTTTCTATCTTAACAAGAATATACCTCTTTCCTATATATCCAGTCCCTTGTAATTCGCTTCATCCATCAGGCCTTCCTCTGATTCACTACACAGCTCATTGGAGCATGAATCTGCAGGCAGAGTAGCTTTGAATGGGTTCAGAATAGAATCAAAGGATTAAAATGTAATGGCCACACAGATGACTGGCTTCAGAGGCCAGTTTTTATACACACCTGTGTCTTCCCTCCAGTTCCCTCCTGAACAAGGCTTCGTGATAAGGAACATGAAATTGAAAAGGTCTGGAAGAGTGAGCCAATGGAATTACACAGCCCCAGGGCAATCAGCTCCTTTTTCATGTGGAAACAAAAACAAAAGGGACAGGTTGTTCTTTGAGAACAAAAGCATGATGGTCCATTTAATACACAGTTTTAGTAGTACAGGGTGTCTCCTCATCCTCTTTTCTGTTTTAAGAATTTGTTTAGCAGAAGTTCAAAATAAGATGGGAAAATACTTTGCATTTTCACTGTATTGGAGATAAATCCCATGTTTCCCGCAACCCAACATTCTCCTCAAACACAATTTCTACCTCACAAATGATGTCATTATTGTTAAGAAAATGTCAGAAAAAGGAACAAAATATTTTTGTTGTTTAAGAGCAACTTATTTTTAAAAATTAAAAAGACAATTATTCATATCTAATACTACCAACTTATTTTAAATGCTCATCAATAAGTGCATGCCAGTGTCTTCATGGGACCAGTCTGTTTTACAGTCATGCCACCTCTCAGGGTTTTCCTAAATTGATCACTATTATTTTGTATGGGTGTGGTACCTATTCTACAAATACCCAGGGTGTGAAAATGGACATTGTCATTCCAAACTTACAACATCTGTTGTGTTCTGTAGCAGTAAAGATGGCAATGGCCAAGAGTTTTCCAGAAATAAATTATGTACTCAAAGTGCAGTGAACAAAGAAAAGCTCCCTGCTGAGGGAAGGAATGGTTCTGTAAACAAGCCTCATTCTTTAAAAACAAAGATACCACCTAAAGGAAAATGCAAGCTATAAGCCTCAGACTTAGATTTCACTTCCCCAGCAGGCGCTCTGCTAAGGAGGGACAGAGAGGCTCTGTATCTCAAGACCTTGATAATCTGACACACACGAATAATGAAAAATTACAATGTAGAATAAATATATGCTTCAAATACATTCATTATCCAAGTAAAATGTTTGCTATCAAGACTGACATTGCTGGTTTGTCTCCTTTCTACATACACAATGACTGCAACACTATGAAACAGCTGAAGGAAACAGAGGATTGTACCTGATTGCCATCAACCTGATATCCATGCTTATTTGCCAAGGTCTTGGCCATTGAGATGGTCACTGAAAATCCAACGATGGCTATGGCAATGGCATCCACATACACGAGGTGGAACAGGCTCGTGTCTGGATTGGCTGGAGGCAGTAGCCTGAAAGATCAAACTGGCTTTTATTTGAGTGCTGTAACTCCTAGGAAACCCCTAACCATGCAAGTAGAGGGAAGTGCTGTAGGGGGATGTTTTCTGCAAATCAGATGGTCAACGCTGAGATTCATGTTAGCTCAGCCTTTACAGAAAGGGAAACCTTGCTGCAGTTTCTCTCCAGATCTAACCCTAGAGCACCATCCCTCTACCTGCAATATGTAATCAGCAGAGATCAGATACTGCTTTATTTACACAAGAAGTAACCTCACACCCCATGGCACTCTGTATAGCAGGTGTAATTAAGAACCAGAACCACAGAGGAGAGAGGGTCAGCGGAGTGCTCAGATGCCTCAAGACATTCGAACCAAAGACTTAGGGCGAAGAAGGTGCTAGGTTTTTGAAAGAGAACCAGTACTCCCTTCTCTCTTGTTTGAGAGAAGGAGTCTAAGTCTGTTATATGTTCCTGTGTTATTCTCCTTTCACACCAGTCCACTGGAAGGCAACTGACAACACAACAAAGAAAAGAACAGCAGAATCCTTGAATCTCACCTGGGGGTTTTCTGAATTTGGAAGGGACCAATAGTGCTATTCCTGGCACCTCAGAATG
The DNA here is from genome assembly GCF_000299155.1 of Elephantulus edwardii. NCBI lineage: Eukaryota > Metazoa > Chordata > Mammalia > Macroscelidea > Macroscelididae > Elephantulus > Elephantulus edwardii. The sequence continues at coordinate 6,030,447 of NW_006399772.1, forward strand.
GGAAACTTGGCTTTTAGTCTTATTCTTTGGGACTCTCTCCTAAAGGAACAACACAGAAGTTCTCTAGAATGTTATATGGGAACGGGCAGTAGAAGGTTGCAAGGCTCCTTGCCTCAGTTCAGGGCACTGAGTAAAATATTATCGTTACTGTTGTTGTGTACCGTAGAGTCGGAACCGACGCATAGCTGACACTCTATGAAAACATAGTGGGTTTTCAGAGGCAATTAATTGCACAGGAGGAGATTGCCACAGAACAGCTGGTGGCCTCGAACTGCATGTCTTTGGGATTGCTGCACAGCTTCTTATCACTAGGCTGCCAGAGCTCCCTTATTATTACTACTACTAAGAAAGAATAATTACTTGGTTAATTAAATAATGAACAAATACTACTAACCATAAACAATACTGCAATGAGAGATTCCAAGTTACCATTTTTGGCACATTTGTGTATGTAGCTAGGTATGTTAGTTCGCTTGCAAATCTGATTTCCAACAGTTCCCCCAATTGTTGTGAGTGCATTCTGCTGCCTCTACTTCTCCACAGAATCTGGTCTGGTCTTGCTTTGCCCAACAGAATGGTGGCAGAAGTGACACTCTATGAGTGGCTTAAGAGGGCTGGAGCTCTGGCAGGCCAGTGCATAACACGCTGTGCTGCTAACAGGCCTGAAAGGTTGGCAGTACACATTTACCAGCCACTCCCGGGAAGAAAGGTGGGAGGTTTCTTACTGTAAAGATTTACAGTCTTGGAAAGTCAGTGGAGGATCAGTCAGCCAGAAATTACCAGTGGGCAGTGGCTTTAAGAACCTCTGGTGGAACGTTACATTTGCAAACGAAAAGGTTTTGTTATTTTTGTTTGCTTGTTTAAGAGACGGAACCTCATAGCTTCTGCTTTTCTTTCTAAGTTGCTCTGAGCTACTATGTAAAGAGGTCTGCCTATAACTGAAGACACTACATAAGAGAAACAGCAGGAGTGGCATCCACTTCTAAACCACAGGCCTATGGAAACGCTAGGAAGTTGCAGAAATGACAATAGTTCTAGAAAGACTTCCGGTCTTTTGTTCGTAGGGTCGCTATGAGTCGTCACTGACTCGATGGCAATCAACAGCAACAACGACATAAAAGAAGGTGACAGCCCTCAGCTGTTTCAGACACTCCAGTAGAGGTGTCAGAAATCCTTCAGCATTCACTGTTCCTTCAGACGTCTGCAGGTGAATGAGATCCCTGGGTAAGGCCAGCACAAGAACCACCCACATAGCCCAGCCCAGACTGAAGAATTTTGAGCACAGTCATGGTGGTTGTATGAAGACACTATCTCCCGGAGGCTTGTTATGCAGGAACAAGATTCACAGATGATTCAAACCCTGTGATTATATGTAGACAAGCAGATAGGTATGGTATTACTTGCTTCCTCCTTGGCTTTAGGCAAAGTTTTAAAAAGGTAAGGTTTCTGGGCTGTCAAATGAAAATTTTCTTCTTTGAAATTCTCTCTCCCTTATGGGGAAAAGCAATACCTTTGGGTGTAACATAAAAGGAAGGTCTTAGGTAGAAAATAGGTGCTATGTGGATTTAATGTATTAGTCTCTTTTTTTTTAAAGAATAATCTAAGAATTTCCCATTTAATAAAAATTATTTTTATTAGTAACATGATAGTATTATCTACTAGATCCAATCAAAGACTTTATCACACATTATGTGAGGGCCCTGGGGGTGAGGTAATGGAAAGAGCACAGGGCTGGGTGTCAGGAGCCTGTGTTCCGATACCCAGGCCCCAGTGGGGACTCACCAGTGAGTCACTAAACCTCATCTGTGTTTCACAAATATCACCTTTCCCAATACCCTGCCTAAATAGCAAACCCAGGCCCTTCTATTCCTTACCTGGTTTCAGTTCTCTTCATAGTATCTCTCACTATTTGTTTATAGTCTGTTTCCCCAAGTAGAATATAAGTTCCATGAAGGTAGAGACTTTTTGGCCTGTCTTTATTTTAATGGCTATGCTACTAGCTCCTAGTAACATTCAAAAAACACATGCAGAGTAAATAAGCATAGATGAGGTTTCTTGTCTGTAAAATGGTAATGGTTTTATTATATACTGTAGACTTGGAACCAACCTCATAGCTGACCCTCCAGCAGGTTTTCTGAGGCAGTAAATTGCACAAGAGGAGAGTGCTACCTTTCTTCCTCTGAGAAGCTGGTGGAGTCGAACCATGTACCTTTGAGTTTTTAGAGCAACTCCTTACTACAAAGCCACCAGAACTTCCTAAAATGGTGATACCAATCCATATGTTGTCAACTGGGTTTTTGTATGTAGCAACTGAGATAGAGGATGTAAAGTATTATACAAACTATAAACCCAAATAGAAAAGCAATGTGCTTTATACTGAATCATTATAAATAACACACCAACATATTAATGATACCAATTTATTGTTTTGAAGTTTGAGTGTAGGTGCATCGCTTCCTCCATGAGGTGAAGTGTGGCATAAAGAGCAATGCTTGCTCTCTTTGCTGACCAGAAGACTCTCAGATGATATTGGAGGATAAGCCTGGTTGAATATGCTGAGTTCCACCAATGTCCAACTCTGCAGTATAAGACATGCTTTTGGAAAGAGAAAAGAACGTGACGAGAGAAAGTCAGAGAGACACAGTAAGCCAGACAGAAAAAGACACAGATGCAGAGAGAATGCCAGAGTGTCAGAGAAGGTGGGCAAGATAGTAGCCACTCTTCTCCCTTCAATGAAAATAATAAAATACAAAGAGTAAAGTTAGAAAAAAGAAAATCAGTGAAATAAAATAATACAGGGTTTGAAAGATTAAACAACCAGACATGGAAAGCAGTCAGTGAACATGTGTTAAATGCTTACTCTGTTATATATTAAGTACTACACTAACTGCTTGGCCTGCTTGTAGCTCCAGAAACCTGCTGTTGAGATAGGCACTACTTAATTCTTTGCGAAGATAAGGCATTTCCCAAGGTCATATAGATATAAATGGTAGGTTAGAATTCAGGTTTATATGACAACAGAACTCATGTTCATAATTCCAGGAGAGCTTGTAACAAGTGTTAAGTATCAAACAGTAGGAAACAAAATAATAAAAAAAAATACACACACACACACACACACACCCCTGTCAGCTATTTAGTACACAGAAACAAAGAGGCAGTATTTTCATCACAATAGTATTATTTCATGAATATCCACTGATTGTTTAGCCACACTGCACTTCAAAGCAATTTCCTACCCCAGAGGAAGGGTTCCAACGACATCCACATTGTAGGAGTCTTTCAAGTTAAACCCAGCTGAAATGCCAGTTCCCATAACCACCTAAAGCAGATACAAATCCAAACGTGACTTTATAGAAGAAAATGCAAATGAAAAAAAAAAAAAACAACCACAAACCCAGCAAAGAATTTAGTAGTTAAGTTCCATAGTTTTGCTTTTAAGGTTTTAGTTAAAACCAAAAGAAAACTCTATACAATAATTTTTATTCTTTCCAGAAATTCCAACTTTTGATTCTGCTACCTCACAGAACTACCATGGACGCCTCAGTCTTCCATGGTCTAGGACTCGACTCTTGTTTATTCTTCTCTACTCAGGTGTTTGACTAGTTGAAAACAGCAGAAAGGGGTCATAGTAACTTTCAGGTGCTGATCTTCTTCAGGAGGCAGATAAAATGACTCTCTGGCCAAGACGCATAAGTAAAGGACATGGAAATATGTATTAAGGGTATGCAATGGCAGTGTCCCATTGTAAAATGTGTGTGCATATGGTCAGAATCCTGTTGGGGCCTCTGTTCGGTGACCAGCAGCACATAGTGTGGTAAGAGGCCCCCACCCATGACCTATGCTATCTTCTCTTATTTTAAGGTCAGAGTGGAACCACACAATCCAGAGCATCATTGTACATCTTGGATTGTCTGAGCATAGATTTACTGGAGGTGTCAAGTTCAGCCCTTAGGGAGCTATGTTGTTGTTATGTGCCTGAGATTCACAGCGATCCTATGTACAACAGCCCTGAATCCTGCTCTGCCCTAAGCCAGTCTCACTAATTCCGACACTCCTACCTCAGTTACTGTATTAATCCATCTTATGTAGGGTATTCCTCTCCTGTGTTGTCTCTCCACCCTTCTGAGCAAGATGTCCAAGGACAGGTGCATCTTGGCCATGTGCCCCAAGTATGTGGGAAGAGAAAAAAGGCAGAAGATGCAGTGTGTGTGTGTGTGTGTAAGCTGTACAGGAGGAACCAACTCCTAGCTTATCCTCCAGGTTTTCAGCGGCTATAAGTTACTCGGAGGACATCTTTCTCCCATTGAGCAACTGGTCAATTTGAACTACTTGCCTTTGGGTTGGCAATGCAACCTCTTCTCCACTAGGCCACCTAAGATGCCCAAGAACTATTCCTCCAGAAAGGGGCTTTGGTGGCAAAATGCTCTGCTGCTAACCATAAGATAAACAGTTCAAACCCACCCAGTGTCCCCATGAGAAAAAGCCCTGACCATCTGCTTCTATAGAGATTATAGTCAAGAAAACTATGAGTCAGCTCTACTGTCACATGGAGTTGCTATGAGTAGAATCAACACCATGGCACTCAATAACGACAACAGCAACAACAGTGTAGAATGTTCTCTCCTGGAGAGAAGAAATCAGTGAGGGAAGGAAGCTCATCATTGCAGGGAACTAATATCAAGGTATGCTTACTATCAGAAATGGAAGCCTGCTGATAGTAACTATATTTGCCACCCTTAAATTGTTGTGCTTGTCAAAATGAGTGTGCTCAGAATGTTCAAATCTGCAGGATAAGTGTGACCCAAGCATTAATTAAACTATGTGGTAAATTACTATTTTCCTGCCAATCCAAATGCATGATTTATGAAATAGAATACAAAGTTTACAATTTTTTGTGATAAAATTTTATGCCTAAGGCAGTCATAAAGTCTTCAAACTCTTCAGTATGGTTTCTCTCACCTCTATTCTATCGAACACTTAGATTAAAAAAAAATCTTCAAAACATTGGCTTGAACTGTTATTAAAAGACTGTAACTACTGCACACCCATGTTTATAGCAGCTTTGTTCACAATAGCAAGGAGTTGGAAATAACCTAAGTGCCTATCAACAAACGAATGGATAGAGAAGCTGTGGTATATTCACACAATGGGATACTATGCTGCATTGAAAAACAAGGAACTCATGCAATATTATTCAAAATGGTTGACTCTGGAAAACATTATGCTGAGTGAAATATCCCAGTCACAAA
>NW_006399772.1:6037592-6054630 GCF_000299155.1 Elephantulus edwardii
AAAATTAATAAAATTTAATTTTTTTTTAAAAAAGGCTGTAACTACAAGGATAGGACTCAGGTGGAGACATGTAGTGAACTTCTGGGCTACTCACCAAAAGGTTGGCTGTTTTAACCCACACAATGGCTTAGCAGGAGAAAGATCTGGTAAACTTCTCTGTAAAGAGTACAGCTGAGCAAGCCCTATGAGTCAGTTCTACTGTTACGTGAGATGCTATGAGCTGAAATTGACTTGATGACACCTAGTAGCAGTTATGGAACTCTGGTGGCCTAGTGGGTAAAGAGTTTCACTGACAACTCAAAGGCAGGTGGTTTGAATCCACCAATTGCTCCTCGAGAAAAAGATAAACAATCTCCTCTCGTGCACTCTGCAGCCTCTGAACATTGCTGGAGTGCCAGCTGTGAGATGGTCTGACTCAATGGCATACAAGAGCAATGAGGAATTCTTAAGAACTGTTCCCCCAGGAAATAAGGAATCTGTAAAGGGAATCTGGGAAAAAGAACAAGCAACCCAAACCAGGCAAAGAAACTTTTATCACCAACTTTATACTTAGAGCCTCTTTTTCCAGAGGCCCTGGTAGCATAGTGAGTTTAGCACTGGGCTACTAACGAAAAGATCAGCAGTTCAAACCATTAGCTGTTGTGCAGGAGAAAGATGAGGCACTCTGCTCCCATAAAGACCCACAGCCTCAGAAACTCTATGAGGTGGTTCTCTGTCTTACAGGGTTGTTCTAAGTTGGAATTGACGACAGTGGGTAAGGTAAGGTCTTCTTACTCTTGCAATGGAGCTACAAAGCAGTTCTTAGATTTTAAGAAGAAACAAAAATTTTGTCTCTTGTATTAAGAGAGCAGGTTTTGAAATAGTCTGGCCATCTCTGTGGACAAGACCAAAGTGAGGAAAAAGATGAAAAGCAGCAGCTCCTTTGAGCTGTGCCAGTCAGTTCTTTCTGTGGCTGGAATTTTGTGCTTAATGTGGATCGGACATCTAAGCTTTTAGCTTCTTATTCTCCTTCCCAAATTATGCCTCAAGGTGCCCGAAGGTATTCAAAGGAGTTGATAGAGACCCTGTGGGACAATATAAAGCTTGAAGGGAAGCCGTGGCATCTGTTAGATATTGTGCAAACTTCCTGTTTGAAGTAGTTCATACTTTGAGTTTGCATGACATTCCCTTCCATCAGTGTATCTTTACAAAGCTGAATTTTCAGTGGTTTTGTGATAAAAAATAGGACGTAGTTGTTGAGTGCCATCAAGTTGATTCCAACTCACAGTGACAATAAAGGACAGAGGAGAGCTGTTTCATTGGCCTGTCAAGGCTGTAATCTTTATGGTAGCAATTTTTTTGACTTTTCTCTTATGGAGAAGCTGGTGGGTTTGAATTGCCAACATCTTGGCACTACGCAAAGATCAACGTGGACCCAATTTGGAGTTAAAAACCTCCAACCCAACAATAAGCCCAAACCCTTAACACTGAGTTTATTTCAACTCATAACAACCCTGTAAGACAGTAGAATTGTCTGACAGCATTTTCAAGACTGTAATCTCTACAGATTGTGCAGCTTTTTTGCTTTTTTTTTTTTTTTAAACTGAGCCACTTGCCGTTTCAAACCATAGATCTTTGGGCTAGCAGTAGAATGCTTAACTGTGCTACCAGGGATCCTTTAGATGGGGTGGTTTTGTCAAATTTATTGTCATCATGTCAGAACTGACTCATAATTGACCCTCTAGAAGGTTTTCAAAGGCTATAAATAGCATAGAAAGAGACTGCCCATCTTTCTTCATTGGAGCAATTGTTGCATCCAAACGTTTTGAGTTGGCAGCACAAAACTTACTAGGTGACCAGACTTCCCCATGTGGAGTGTAAATGAGTCTAATTTGATTTTAAGATTTGAGAAACTGTAGGTGCTCCTTACACTTGTTCCCAGCAGACAGGAGATCAGGAGATATACTGCACTGGGAAAGTCTGCAGCGAAGGACCTCTCCAAATGATCAAGGACCAATGATGTCAGTTTGAGGACTAAAGTACACTTGATTCAGGCCCTGGTCTTTTAAGTCACTTGCTATGCATTCTGAGAGCTGAACAATGAATGGGGATGACAGAGGAAGAATTGGTGCCTTTGAACTGCAGTGCTGGAGAAGAGTGTTGAATACCCTATGGGCTGGCAAAAGAACACAGATATGGCATGGAACAGGTGGAGCCAGAGTGCTGGTTGACGTCAAAGATGACAAAGTTTCATTTCACAGACTTTCGGCATGTTGCTAGCAGAAGCTATTCCCTGGAAAGGGGCATCATATTTAGAAAAGTGGAGGGACAATGAAGGAGAGGAATACCTTCAACCAGGTGGACTTGACTGCAACAACAGGCTTGAGTGTGTCAGAAATAATGAGGATGGTGCAGGATAGGGCAAAGTTCAGATCTGTTGCTAACACGGTCACTAGAAATTGTACTTGACTCAAAGGCACCTAGGATACAAGAACCCTTGAAAATTGGCTTTTCTAGCCCATTAGGGGCATGGTCTCCAGCTACCTTTACTACAGACACATGATCCTGCAAATCATCAACAGCCACGGGAACAATATAAGAGAATGCTTTCTACACTCTGAGAGATGGTGGTGAACAGACTGTGGAGGCATGACGGTGACAGAGAAACTGTTAAGAGACTGGGGCACTGCGGTGAAGAGACTGTAGCAAGGTGTAAACAGAGGAACCCTGGAGATAGGAGCATAGTTAAAAGTTCGCTTGCTGGATGACTGAAGGAAAGCTGACTTACAACTGCTCTGAGAGAAATTTTTCTGGATGATTGAGGAAACCAGAGGCTTGTTGCATTTGTGTTGTTGAACTGAACCAACCTGGACTCTAATTGAGGAATTGTGTTTTGCTAATCTGGCTTGGGACTTCTTTACTAAACCTAGACTTGCATCATGAACTATTCTTTGCCTTTTCCAACTCTCCATCCTATTTCCTTAATAAACTCCATAATTACGAGTTAAGTTGATGAGTCTTGCAACAGACATCAGACTCAATGATTGGTAACCAATGACTGTAGAAACAGGCGCAGGAGCATGGGAGTGGCATGTCTGGCCATATGTACGGTGCTATGGCTATTACTGATTGAGACACTTCCTCTTTATGAAGTTGGCAGAAGTCAGATTTGGCCATCCCCATTTTGTATCTGTTTCTTTCACAGCACCTAACAACAACAACATTGTGCTCCTAGGCACACACATTTCATTAATAAAACTACTGCAGCTATTTAACTATAAAAGAATATATTTCTTTCCATATAATTGTGACTTTTTTAAAAAAGAGACACTATATTGTTAGACATACACACTAAGTCATTTTGTGCTTACCGCTTAATCAACAGAATTGCTAGATATTTCTTTTGATCAAGATGGAGGGCTAAGAACCAAGAAAGTTTAAGATCTTTGTATTGTTTTTAAAACAGAATCAACTTTATTCCTGGTGCACAGTGTTTCGGTGCTTGGCTGCTAATCAAACCATCCAGCTTTTCCATGGTGATAGAAGAAGCTATTTCTGTAAAGATTTACAGCCTTGGAATTCCCATGGAACAATTCTCTGTATTTTAGGGTTGCTTTAAGATGGAATTGACTTGGTAGCGAAGAGTTTCTTGTTGGCTTTTTTTTTAAGTAAGACATGCTCATTACAAACAATTAGATGATAGAAAATTAGAAAAAGCAAATATTTCACAATTCTACAACTGAGAAAGAGTGTTAAAATGTTTGTATATGGACTTCTTGTGTGTCTATAAAATAATTTGTTTCAATTTTAATGCTTTTTACTTTTGCATCTTATATTTTTAGATTCTCTTTGATGAATTATAATTTGTTGATAGAAGTGAGTGGAAAACAAGTCTCTGTTCCTTCTTATCCACTTTGAAATTCTTCACAGTAGAAACAGTTGAATGCATATAGTTTAAAAGTTAAACAAATCATTGTCATGAGTTGACTTACCGCAAAAAACTCTAAAGGAATGGGTGCCGGTAATTTCTCTTTAAACCTCTCATTAAATTCCTTGCCACCCAACAGCAAACCAAAAACCATCAGGCCGACGCCTAGGGAACACACGTTGAGGTTTTTAACATTCTGCAACACAGCAACTGTACTCTGTAACACAGTGAACACTGGGTGTTTATATCAAGAAACAGCTCCTGAATGGAGAAGCCCTAACCATCAATTCAGGTCATACCGGACATTCTAGTTAAAGGTTTCCAGGTGAAATAGCTCTTTGTGGTTTTCACCAACGAGGAGGTATTTCTACTCAATCCTGAAGATTTATAGTGTAGTTCTTATTCAACAATCAGATCATGTTTTTTGATACCCTGATACTGTAGTACTGTACAATCCAGAAAAGTAATGCTAAAGGTGAGTCCTGAGCAGTAGGAAACAATTAAGGTATGATAGCAGCAAATCAATCAAAAGGTACAAACAAAGCAAAGCTCTCAGGAGTGGACCCAGGTAGAAATCCTTGTTCGTGGAAGAAAGGGAGATCAGGTGGGCTTTGAAATGAGTATAGTTCTGAAGTTTGAAAAGAAGCCTGAAAGAGAGAAAAAGGCAACAGCTTCAAACAGGTTCAAGAACTTCAAATAAGTCCCAAGAATCCTCCAGGCAATTCTCAGGAACTCAGAAGCATTCCCTAAGAATCACCTGGAGATCCTGTAAAAAGGTAGATTCAGTACAGCTAGGGTGAAAATACAAATTGTCAAGAGATAGTCAAACTTGAATGAACCATTTGAAGCCCTTGAAGAAAATCACTTAATTACATGCTATAGTACTGGGTGCTCCAAAGATAATCAGTTCTTACTGAACAAGAAACCTCTCTGAGCCGAGGCACATACCAATTCCTGTTACATTCCGGAGTGGTGGTGTTATGTGCTATCAAGTCAACTATGACTCACAGAGACCCTATGACCAATAATAGCCCTGAACCCTGCCTTATCTTGAGCCCATCTCACCATCTCTGACACTTCTGCCCCCTGCCACAGTCATCGTGTCAATCCATCTTGTCCAGGTCTTCCTCTTCAGTGCTGAGCCTCTCTACACTTTCAAGCCTGTTGTCCTTCTCCAAGGACTGGTCCCTCCTGGCAATATGACCAAAGGATGTATAGGCAGGTATGGTGGATTTCTTTTGTAAGAAGGAATTCAGGGAAATCTCACTGTAAGAAGTATGCTTCTAGCTATCATGGGTTTAATGTCTGTCTGCCCATTGGACTAAAGTTCCAAGAGGACGAGGGCCATATCTTCTAGGCTTTTCTCTGTAACCCAGGGCCTAATACAACGTCAAGGGAGAATATAGGCATTTACCTACAAAGATTATGGGCCTTTCTTTGCAAGAACAGCTTTAACAGCATCTTACACGTGTCAATATGTAATACTTCTACTGGTTTTAATTATATCCCAACTTCTTTATCTGTGGGTTCTTTAAAAGTATGTTTTCTGGTTCCCACTGGTGGGCTACTAGAGTTATACCTAGATGACTAAGCACTCTGGAAAAAAAGTCTGACTTCTCAGTATTCACGATCTAAACCATGATCATGTGTTGTCACTGTTCTGCATGTGCTTGCACATAATTTATGCTTTCTCTGAGTTGCATTCAAGAGTCTATGTATATTTTATTAGATTAAATGGGGTTAATTGTTAGTTACATTTTTTTATAGCCTTTCTTATTTTTCTGTCTGCTCAAGTTAGCAGTCCTTGTGAGACTTTTATTCTCCCCACTACTCCTTTAAATTATTTGTTTGCTCTCAGAATACAATTTAGAATTCTGGAAATGCTTCAGATAATTAGGTTAAAAAGCATTGTCACCAAATAAAGACCTAACCAAAAATTCCCTGTGAAGCTGGCAGAATCATGCATTAGTAAAATGGGCTTTTAAGGCTAAGCTCTCCTTGTAGTCCTACAGTAATTGATTTTCTTTCAACAGAAATTCTAGGGGAGGAAATGAACCATGAAGGTAAAAGGAATTCAGAAGAGAAGGGGGGAAATACGAAGGAGCGTCAAGCCACAGGGAGTCAGAAGTTGCTTACTCACATACACCACTGAGAATATCCCACTGTACCGCTTTGTTTTAACTCCAAACAGGTATTTCAGCATGGAGGTGAAGACGTGCACAGCTGCCGCAGTGGTAAAGCCACGGACCAGAGGCTCTGTGAGATATATGGCTACAAATCCGAACCTGCAGACACCTAGGCAAAACTATTTTTTTTAATGACAAAGAAACAAATAAATCACATGACAGGTCAGGAAGTTAAAAGTCCATAGAAAACACACAATGGTTTGTTCTGGACCACTTTCTTAGGTTACCTGCTACAGTTAAATAGCTAGCCAATCATTCACTGGCTATACTGAAAACAGTGGATGGTTCAGAGTGGCCTGGAGCTCAATAAAAGCACTGGCTGGCATTGGGGTTTTCACATATCTGGTAGATCTGGGGATATGCTTAGTCATGGACTATAGTGTATCAGCACTTGCTCCTTCCAATGAGATAAGAGATGTCTTCTTCTAGTATTTACCCTTCCTGATGTTTCAAAACGTATTTCAATTTACATTGCTAACACAAAGTCATGTGGTTTGAATCCACAAGCTGCCCCATGAGAGAAAGATGGGCAATCTCTTCTTGTGTGAGTTAAAGCCTGCTGAAGGGTCAGCTGTGAGTCAGTTCTGACTCAAAGGCGATGGGTTTAAGTTTTGTTTTTGAATGTAGCACTCCAAGTGTGCAACAGGTGTAGTTGTTGGGTGCTGTCAAATTGATTCTGATTCCCACAGATAAACTTCTAAGGTGTTGAGGCTGAAATCTTTATGGGGATAAAGGACCACGTTCTCCCCCCCTCCGCCATGAAGCCACTCATGAGTTTAAATCAGGGCTTTTGGTTAGCAACTGATCACTCCTCCTCTGTGACATCAGAGCTCCTTCGGGACTTTGGTCCCAGGGCATAGCCATTGATTCTATGTCCATGCTGTCTCATCGCAGCCCTTAAGGAAGAGTACTGTCCGTTGGGATTCCGACACTGGAGTCTTAATGGAAGAAGACCGTTACACCTTCCTCCTGTCGAATGGTTGTGGTGCCAGCACTGTGGTTAGCAGCTGAGTGCTTGACATGTCACCACCAGGCCCCTCTCAGCGCTTGCTAGCTGTTCTCACAGAGCATGCAGACGTAATGGTCCTCTCAGGCAGTTAGGAATCCTGAACTCGGATCATGGGCTCCTTCTGTCTACCACGTAGCAATATTGGCTAAAGGCACTCAAAACATACTCTTCAGATGAACAAATTAAAGTTCATCTCCCCACATGGAAACAGCCCAATGTCCAACCACAATCGAATGGATTGAGAAATTATGGTACATTCACATGATAGATTACAACACAGCACACAGGAGCAATGATTTTGTTAATCACTACCTAAATTGGGAGGGACTGGAGAGCATTATGCTAAGTGAACTAACTCAGTGTCGTAAGGACAAATACTGTATGAGACCATTATAGAAAGTGTATGAGGATCTAAGGGGGTGGAGGGTGGGAGAAGAAGAATGAGGATGAGCAGCAGCTAGGTGGGAGAGGTAAACCACAGGTTCTCACAATTTGATGGGTGGAGGGAGGGGTGGGTAAAGGAAATGGAAAAGATCCAGTGTGAAAAAAAATGTATACAAACTTTGTAAGTAATCCAGTACAAAAGAAAAATTTTATCTAAAAAAAGTCCCCAAAACTTTACACTGAAAAAAGGGGGGAAATGTAAATAAAATAGCATTATTAGAAAAAAAAAGTTCAGCTGCACATCTTGGCGTTTTACCTGAATGATTCCTGAGAGCAAGGTCACAGACATGGCAACTTTCACTCTCAAGGCGTCTCTTGCTTCTGTACCATTAGTGGCATTTACTCCTCCTGGGATGACTATATCATCGGGGACCAATCGAACAGCCACACCACCAATCATCAAGCTAATAACAGCAAAAGGGCCTGAAACAATGAAGCATCAGTGATCATCGGCCAGGAAAATGATTTCCAGTGTATGTAACATTGTGGTTGCCAATTACTAAGAGACATGAGCAAGGTAAAAAAAAAAAAAAAGCCCACAAAAATAAACAAGCAAACAAAAATCTCCTTGAAATAAACTTGTACTGCTTTAATACACTGCCCTGGTGTGTAAAGTGCACGTGGTGGATTGTACTTTCCCAAAATGACCACAATATCTCCTATCCATATTGTTGTTGTTAGGTGCCGTTGAGTCAAGTATGACTCATAGCGACCCTAACAAAAAGATACCTGAACCGTGTCTTATCCTGTGCCATCCTCACAATCTCCGACACCCTCAAGTTCATTGCTGTGGTCACTGTGCCAATCCACCTGGTTGAGGGTCTTCCTCTCCTTTGCCATCCTTCTACTTTCCCAAGCGTAATGTCCCTCTCCATGGAATAACCTCTCCTAGTAATATGTCCAAAGTAAGTGAGATGAAGCCAGAGAGAGAAAGCCCTCCCTTAGAATTGGTGCCTGGGACTTGGACATGAAGAGGGCCAAACTGGGAGACTGACAGCAGTTTGTTGTAATGGAGAGCTGTTCTGCATGTTGCTAGTGCTATGTTGCTCGGACATCTATATTCCTGCTTCTCTATCATTGTTCTAATGAGTATAGTACTTCTTTGTCAGTTTGCTGTACTTGGGGGTTGCTGTGATTCTGAATGCTGTGCCACTGGTGTGTAAATGCCACAGGGATCACCCACCGTGGACAGGTTTTAGTGGAAGAAGGATTGGCATCCACTTCTGAAAGAACAGGCCTCTAAAGAATCCATCCATCTATTCTTGGGGAATTTGACAACAAACAATAACAACTCATTCATGCTGAATCAGAACCAACTCAGAGCTTACCCACCACAGGTTTTCAGAGGCTGTAAATTACAGGGGAGAGGACTGTTCCTCTTTCTCCCATGGACCAGCTGGTCAATTTGAACCACTTGCTTTTGGGCTGGAAGCACACTACAGCTCCCTGGAATTTTGAAAGTTCTCCATGAAAAGCTGAAAACTCACTATTCTCTCCTTGAGACGTGGAGGGCTTGTGACTTGCTGGTGACCCAAAAGATAATAAAGCAGCAGAAATCACAGTGTGTGACTTCCAGTTTAGTTACTAAAAGGTGACGCAGTTTCCACCTTGGGAGTTTAACACTTGTGCAATTAGGCCATGTGAAGAAGCCCTGGGACCACATGTTGGGAGGGAGGGAAGGAGGTGCTGATAGAGGAAATAAGGAGGGAGGGAAGAAAGGAGAGGGACAGGGGAACAGAAAGGAACAGACTGATCCAGCCAACCCTCTCCTACTCCAGCTCAAACTACAATTTATCAGCGTCATAAAAGATCTGGAACCAGAACCCCTCAGACAAGCTTTTTCAGAAATCCTGACCCACAGGAACTGTGAGAGGTAATAAAGGGATGTTTTAAGATTAACTTTAGGTATTTGATACCCAGCAGTAGATAGCATAGTGTGTATGTTATGCTTTCAGGTAATGTTAACCTACTATGAAATCCAAACACATCTGATTATAAATATTCTAAGCACATACAATCCTGCAATAATAAAAATGTGAAATAGAAGAAAGAAAACCTTAAATTCTCATTATTAAAATAAATACAAAGAAAATCTTAATGTATGCAACTGTATTAGGAGATGAAGCATTTATCTCATTTCACAAATTGCAACAATTGTTCTTTACAAGAAAATGGTTTCTTCTGATTGTCCTATGGCCATACAAATGTTATTAGTCCTAGAATTCTTGAGCGGTGGAGAGTCAGTTTTGTAAAAAGCAACCAACAAAAAACCTAACTGTGTGTGCAGCAACAAAAGCTTTTCTTAGCAGATCTTTCAATAATCAACCACGGATTTCTGACACAACCCTGCTTGCTAAAACTGAGGAGGACCTCATGCACTTGCTGCGAAGGGTCAAGGACTGCAGCCTTCAGTATGAACTGAGGCTCAATGTCAAGAAGACAAAGATTCTCACCACTGGACCAATTGGCAGCGTCAGGATGGATGACGAAGAGATGGAGAGTGTTCACAGCTTCAGTTTGCTCGGCTCCACAGTCAACACTCTTGGCACCAGCAGTCAGGAAATCAAAAAGCGTATCGCGATGGGAAAGTCTGCTGTTAGGGACCTCTCTAAAGTACTCAAGAGCAGTGGTGTCTCTCTGGAGACTAAGGTGCACCTGATACAGGCCATGGTATTTGCAATCGCTTGTTATGCATCAGAGAGTTGGACAATGACTAGGGAGAACAGAAGGAGAGTGGATGCTTTTGAGCTGTGGTGCTGGAGAAGGGTACTGAATGTACCATGGACTGCCAGGAAAACAAACAGATTCATCCTGGAGAGGATTAAACCAAGCTACTCCTTGGAGGCAAGAATTCTGGGGCTTCGTCTGACATACTTTGGACATGTTTCCAGGAGGGACGGGTCCTTGGAGAGGGACATCATGCTTGGGAGGGTGGAGGGACAGCGCAGGAGGGGAAGACCCTCTATGAGATGGATTGATTCGGTGACTGGGGTAATCGGGATGGGTGTGTCAGAGGCGGTGCGGTTGGCGCAGGATAGAGCAGGGTTTAGGGCTGTTGTGCATAGGGTCGCTATGAGTTGGAAACGACTCGACGGCACATAACAACAACAACAACAACACTGCAAACCTTGGACTCCCATAAAGATAGGTGCTGAAACATCAAGTAGGGGCTTTACCGATGGATATGTGCCTGGAAGTTCCAAGGAAGCAATACATGATCACAGGGTAAAATGACGAGTACAGGCCAAACACTGGAGGCACCGCCGCCAACATCGCGAAGGCTAACCCTGCAGAAAGAGAAACAGATGTGAGCACAGAGGGGTGAGGCGTGCTTTTCTTTTCGGTTCTTTATCTCAGGGGCTGTCAAGTCTTACATGACTGATAGTGACCCTATGAATGAGAGATCGGAATCCTGTCCTGTCTTGGGCCATCCTCACAGTCTTGCACACACTCAAGCTCACTGCTGCGTCACAGTGTCAATCCACCTGGTTGAGTCTTCCTCTCCTTTGCCATCTCTCCACCTTTCCAAGCATAATGTCCTTCTCCAAGAAGGGATGTCCTTCCCTCCTAGCAACATGCTCAAAGTATGTGAGATGAGGTTTATCACCTTTGCCTCCAAGGAGCACTCTGGCCGCACCTTCTTCAAGACATACTCTGTTCTTTTGGGATATTCAGCACTCTTCACCACTACCATAGCTCAAAGGCATCAATCCTTCTTCTGTCATCCTTATTTATCATCCAGCTCTCGGATGCATCGCAAGTGACTTAAAAGACCAGGGCCTGAATCAAGTGCACTTTAGTCCTCAAACTAAACTATCATTGATCCTTGATAATTTGGAGAGGTTCCTCACTGCAGACTTTCCCAGTGCAATACCTCTCCTGATCTCCTGACCACTGGTACCAAAACTATTGATGGTGGACAAAGTAATTAACAGTTCCAATCTTTTCTCCATTTACCATGATGTTGCCTACTGGGCTTATCTCTGATAAGCAAATTGAAATGATGTGAATTTACACTTATATGTCTTAACCTCCCTACGCTTCTACTCCAACCTTCCATGTAAAACATGTGTAGTGTATGCCCACATTTGTGACACTGTCTCTCTGGGGGAACTCTGGTGGCCTAATCCATAGGAGTGGCGTTGCTAATCCAAACACCACAGCTCTCTGGTGCTGTGATCTACCAGTGGTTCCATGAGAGAAGAGGGGGGCAATCTCATTGCCAAGGAAAACCGACTGGAAGGCCAGCTCTGAATGGACAGCCACGCATTTTGGAGAGAAGACTACAGGAGTCCAAGTTGAAATAATTTTCCTTGCTGCCTTCTTGGGAGAGAGTAGATGTCTTTGTCTTCTCTGGTTCCTCTTTCATAAACTAGGCATGGGCAAAGTCTTATTTCATTGTGCAGTTGTAATACGATGTTGATGTTCAAACGCCGGCTGTCCTTAATGGACTGTTCTTGCAAGTTCATTGGAGAGCACTTGTCTGTAAGGAATTCCAGCTGCACCATTCACTGGCCAGTGCAATGCCTCCTCCACTTTACCCTTCGATTCCTCTCTTTTATTTGAAGGAGCACCCATTCAGTTCTGTCTGTCAGCTCGTGTCATTGGTAAGCAAGGTACCAACAAGATACCCTTTAAAGGAATCAAACCTTGACCTCAGACCGACTTGATTCTGGGTTTAGTTCTCCCTTCCCCCCACATTCTATATTCCTCACCTTCCAGGGTGCTCAGATAACCAAAAGGGAGAAACTCAGCACTTCCCCCTCCTCCAGACACAATGAAGTACAGGCACTATCCACTGGAGGGCACTCTCTCCTCTGCTGCCACAGGCAGTTCCCACGATTTTCCAAGTAGACCTTTATTTTCCCTAAGCAAGAATTAGGCAGCAGTCTTCGTACCACCTGCATCTTGTGCCCAGGACTCTGAGAAGTTCTTCTCTAGTCTTCTTCACTAGACTTTAGGCAAAGGGAAATGATGGAGCCCCAATTTATCTTTTAAAAAAGTTCTCATTCCAAATCTTTTCTCATCGTCTCTCGCCCCACATTATGTATTCTGTTGAGCTGATGCACTAAGGTTACCTAGAAAGAGTTTGGGATTCATCACTTATATCTCTAGAAATTATCTGGTATCACTCTTCAGAATATGTAAGCAGTAAAGTTAACTTGAGTTCTCAGCTTTGGATGGAGCCTGAGCCAAAAATTTGGGACATCCACAAAACCATCACTTCTCTACCTTCATTAATACAGAGATGTTGGTGGTGGTTGTTAAGAACCTCTGAGTCAGAACTGACCCATTACTGTTCTCACAAACTGCGGATCTGAGCCTTGTCCTAGCATGTGACCTCCCCATCATCTCTGACACACTTGAGCCTGCTGATGCAGTCACTACATCATCACACCAGCTTGTTGAGGGGTTTCCTCTCTTCTGAACCTCCACCTTTCCACACATGATGTCTCTCTCCAAGAAAAAGTGTCTTGCATATGTTTTATTTTCTACCAATGAAGATTGAAAAGTGAGGGTTTTATAGCCCTCCAGTGGGTTTTCAGAAGCAGTAAATTGTGCAGGAGAAGATTGTTTATTTTCCTTCTGCAGAGCAGAGGGTGGATTCAAACCACGTGCCTTTAGGTTGACATTACCACTGGATCACCAGAGCTCAACTGACTAAGATCTTTTCCATTCAAGTTTGCTTTGTGATTTTTTTCTGACCGAATTTCTGTTATGTAGTTTTTAAGTTCTTTTGGTCTAATTCATTTTCCCTGTTTATCTTTAGAACTTAAATACATTTTTTAGTTTGACTAGACATAAATAACCTTGATTTACTTTTATTGTAACCCAAACCACCACTATAATTTCTTTGTTTTGTTAGTCTTTTTGCCTATTTGTAATTCTATATATTCAAGTCTGTTTTATTGTGATGTTAAGTTTCTTTTGTGAATAATACAGTAAAAGAGGAAAAAGCTTTTTCTTGTATCAGACTGTGATATCTTAAGAGTAGCAGTCGACTTGACAGCACATAACAACAACAACAGCAGCAGCAAACAACTCTTTTGGACCTATATTTGTTGGGATAGAAATTTCCTGGGGTCTGTGTTGATGGTGTGAGGGTTTTTTCGTTGAGTCCAAGTTTCATTCAAGATGATCTGTGCTTCTCAGCAGCACTTGGTTCATTTCCTGTTTTGAAATAATTTCTTCCTTTCTGTAATAGCACATGTTCCTAGTTTTCTTGAGTACCAGTCACTTCTTTTCACTCTCCTGTGCTGGTCCCTCCTTTTCTCTTTGGCCTTTGATGTTGGGCAGAGCTTAACCTTGACTCTCTTTATTTTCAATACATGTTCAACTACCTTATTTTACATGTTCTTTATTTGCCAGTTTCCAAATTTACAGTGCTAGCCCATATTTCTCTTCTGAGCCTATACACTTATTAAAGATAAATGAAGTGTTCATATCCACTTATCAATCTCAAAGACATCTCGGAGAAATACAGTATGTTCAAAACTTACCCTTTAATTCTGTTTCAATATGTGTGCAGTGGCACCTTCATCCACTAAGTGTTTGAAACAGAAACCTGGGAGCCAATTCAGCAGTCTAGAAATTTTATAGAATTCTTGACACGCTCTTCTTCCACATTCTCCCAACATTAATCCGATACTAAACCTCGCAGATTTTTCCTACATGATACATCATTTAAATTTTTCATACAAGATATATGTCTTTCTAAAAGCACCACATGATAGCAGAAGAATTGATGCCTTTGAGCTGTGGTGCTGGAGAAGAATACTGAGTATCCCCTGGGCTCCTTTGGGGCTAGGATTACAAAGCTTTGTTTCACATCCTTTGGGCATGTTGCTAGGAGAAGCCATTCACTGGAGAGGGTCATAATGCTTGGAAAGGTTCAGCAAAAAAGAGGAAGGCCCTCAATGAGATGGACTGACATCGTGACTGCAGCAGTGGGCTCAAGTGTGTCAGACAATGAGGAAGGCACAGGGTGGACAGGCACAGGGTTCAGATCTGTTGTTCAGAAGGTCTCTATGAGGTGTACATGACTCGATGGCACCTAACAAGACCACCACCATTTCAAGATGGAAGGAGGTTAAATGGTTGAAAAGGAATTTGTGGAATGTAATTTTTTTTTTGGTGTGTATGTGTAATGTAATTTTAATGAAAATCCAAATAGACAAATTCCTTACTATTCTTCTGAGATGCTAGTTTACAGCATTCACTCCTCACAGTCATTTCTTGTTGATTTTCCAATCCAATCTGACTTAATGTCAGGCTAGATTCTGTTCCCATTTCAGACACTGAGCACTTTTCTGTCTCTCATTCCACCCAGACTTGTCTTTGCATCTGCTCCTTTCACTGCCTGTGGGGTAATGATGGCAGGAGAGTTGTAGAAAAAGGTCCTATACCCCACGAAAGGCATTTGCTTAATAGAATTTGGTAAACCAGACACCTGGAAAATGGAAAACTCAGGCAAGTGACACTGGGATATTGATTTTTGACAAATTAATCATTTGAGGATTCTGGAAAGCATGCTGGAAGGAAATAAGAATTTTGGCCGGCTGATTGAGAGCTTTCCAAATTATTACCTTTGCCCACACTGCACATTATGTTCATATAAGTGTCTTCATTCTTGTACTTTTCCCCACTAATCAAACCCATTCTCCACATATCAGTCTGAAAAGCTTATAATAGTAAAGCCCTTTACTCCATTCCCTACTTATGGCCCTGAGACAGCCCTTCACCACACTAAGTGATGTCCCAAAGTAGCCTAACCTGTCCCTGAATAGACTGAAGACTATCTTCTTAAATTCTATCACACAGTATCACAGAGTAGCAGAGGAATTCAGTAGAGCACAATCTCTTGTACCAGCAGAACATGGACTTGACTGAATGAGTGACTGAGTTAACATGAAGTTATTCCGGCTGCTACATGTACTGCTCTGCAGCAAAACGTCACCACATTTGATTACTAATAGTCCTGGCACCTTTTAAGGTATAAACGTTTCAGAAAACTTCCTGAGCCAGTGGAAGTTTATTAGAATTCTCTAGAAGAACTGTTTTTCTAACAGTCAAAAGAATGAATTTGTGATTATAATGACATAAACATGAAAACCTCAAGTAAATTTTTTTAGGAAGTGACAGTGAGGTAAAAAAAGAAATATATTCTACTCACCTTGAGGAAGCTGAAGCACGCCTGTGCTTATGCCCGAGACCAGGTCCCCCAGCACGTACTCCTTGAATTTATATGCGGGCAGCCACTTTGTTATTGGAAGGAACATGTAAATGATATTTCGTATCTTCTTGGGGGTACATCTGGGAGGACAAAGGAAGGGATGAAAGGATGAGTGAGGAACATCTCTGAGGAATTCATACCAAGGCATTTTCTCTCTCTCATATCCTGGAGTGTGAAGGGAAACACAGCTGACACTGAGGAAGGGTTTTCCTTTCTGCAGAAATCAGGCAAGAAGAGCTGCCTCTTGCATTTTTTAAAAAATGGAAACATCTACACTGGTTCCATGACAGTACTTTGTGAATCACCGTGGCAAATAAAAAAAAAAAATCTAAGTTTGAAGCTATTGAATAACTTAGAAAGTATTATTTTTTGTTTTTTACCCTTTGATATCTTTTTTTGGGGGGTACTTTTTAAATTGGTGTGTCTGAAGTTTATCATTCAGATGTGTTCTTTTCCCCCAGCCAATGATTAACTGTATATTTTGTATTGAAGCAATTACTGTATTAAGGAGAGAGTATTAGGATGGGATACAAGTCCCACTTATATATATTCATGGGACCTTAGTAACAGGCACATTTTTCTTCTGGAAAAGCTTGCTCACCTAGGACACAGTATCTAGTCGCTCATCAGTCTCTACACCACCGGCCTTCATCACCGACAGTCACCATCTTATTAAGCCACAAGTGACAGTCTATAAGACCCTGGCCCATTGCTCACCAGTTTCTCCAAAACCAGCTACATATCTACGGTCACGTGTGTCGTTCTCCTGATGGGTCTGGGAGATCTTCTAGCAAATCTGATCTCAAAGGCCATAGAGGAACTGGGGAACTGAGCCATGGACAGAGCTGTTCATGTTAAAAATTATGGACACATATAGCGAGCTAAACATTTGGGATTATGTTGACCTGAGACTTCTCATAATTAGTCTCTCATTATTCTTAGCAGAACAAATGATGAGAATAGTGTACATAGAGTTATTTGTACACATTATGCCTCATTCATATACATTGTGTTTTATATAATCTTTCATTTACATTTTGTTTCATACAATCATTCACATGTTGTTGTTGTTATGTGCCGTCAAGTCACTTGCGACTCCTAGCGACCCTATGTACAACAGCCCTAAACCCTGCTCTATCCTGTGCCAATCGCATTGCCTCTGACACACCTATCCCGATTACCCCAGTCACTGAATCAATCCACCTCATAGAGGGTCTTCCCCTCCTGCGCTGTCCCTCCACCCTACCAGCATGATGTCC
>NW_006399772.1:6055388-6062213 GCF_000299155.1 Elephantulus edwardii
GATTAAATGTTCTGGGATTCCCATTCTTCTCAGAGTCAGCCACAGTTTGTTATGATCCACACAGTCAAACGCCTTTGCATATAATTAATTACTTTTGATCTATGCCCATTTTATTTTTATTACATTGTCTTTTCAGGTGCCCACTGAATCTCTCTTATTCTTTCATCTCCTAGAAGATATGTTAATGAAATCCTTTGTATGATTTTACATTAGCATAAAAGTGAAGTAGGTGAAGTTATTTATGGGTTGAGTTAACTTTTGAATATGGAACCATTGACTAGCATGTACCCATTTAATTTTCCCTTTTCATAAGATGAAGAGCATTTACATAAATGTTAATGAGTTTTATTAACATGCACTCAATGCTTTAGCTTTTGGGGGAAAAAAATAAAAAACTCTTTAGTAACTGACCAAGTCAGTTGGATATCTTGGTGAAGTAGACCACCATACTAAGAAAATCAAGGCCTGGACTGAATTTCCATTTAGTCCAATTAACTTTGACACACAGACTGTGTTCTGAGTCTCAGGCACCCCTTTTACTAGCCTATGTTGTCAAGAAAACTTTTGCCTGTGTGCAAAAATATGGACAGATGGGTGTGACTCCACCACTGCTAAGATAGTCTTGCTTCTCCTGGTGACATGCAAGCCTTTTGTGCTGTGGAAATGACAATGTATTATTGCAGCATACATGGTATTCTAGATACTATCTTTAGAGCTTAGGAGTGTCAGATAGAAAGAGGAAGACACTGGAAGCAAAACATAAGGCATCTGTAGTAAAAGCAATGAATTTGGGTGAAAAAACCTCTATTTGATAACTAGTCTCCTTGTTTAGATAATATAATAGCTCTCACCACATAAGGAATCCTGATGGCACAGTGGATTATTAGTTGGGCTACTAAGCAAAACGATCAGTTCAGATCCAACAGATGTGCCTCAGAAGAAAGATGAATAGTCTTCTATCATTAAGATTTATATCCTTGGGAAAATGATCAAAGGTCATCATAAATCAGAATTGGCTCAAACATAGCCATTTGGTTTTCTTTGTTTGTTGTGCGTACATGGTGCTTGTCATATTACTTGCACTTTATATGATGACATATTTTTAGTGCATCAGTAGCTCATAGTGTGGGTACTATTATTAGCCCCAATTACAGAGCAGAAAATTTATGTATATATCTGATCAATAGTGAGACCAGAATTCAAACTCAGTCTGTTGTATGTCTACAGTTTTAACCTCTTCTGATGAGAATGATGAGTGTGCAAGGTCATTGTGAAGATTAAATGACTGCAGAGTGCAGAAGGTACTGTCTTAAATGTGTAGGAGGCAGTACTCACATAGTTTGGTTTTGAAATTTGTGAATAATCACTAGGATAACATCAGAACCATGTGTACTAAGTACGTTTCAGGCCTGCAACACAGCTGTATATTTTCCAAAATACAGAGACACAGGATGCTGAGGGTCCCTGACACCCAAAGACTTAAATTCAGTGTCTTAATAAAGGGCATAGATGTCTGGGTGGTCAGAAAGACAGAGTGATTGAAACATTCTTGCAAAATTTCAGAGATAAGGTGGATATTTTGAAGATGAGTAGAAAATTTGTTGGTTTTTTTTTTTTTTACATAAATGCTTACACAGAAATATATAATGGATTGTAACCATCCCAAGTATCTGTCAACTTGGCTAGGCCATGATTTTCAGCAGTTTGGGAGTTATGCAATAATACAATTTGGTAGTTATATAATGATGTAATCATTAACTGTGACACAATTTTATGTGATCAGCCAATGATTTTGGGTGGGATACAGCATCTTACTCAAGTCACAGACTTGACACAAATGAAAAGAGTTTTTCCTATGATGGCATTTAACCTTCTAAGAGGTAAAATGGAAGAGAGAAGTGAGCAGAGAAAGAGAAAACTCATTACCATAAAGAAAGAAAAGCTAGGAGCTGAGTACATCCTTTGGACCCAGGGTCCCTGTGCTGAGAATCTCCTAGATTGAGGGGAATACTGAGACAAGGATATTCCCCTAAAGTCAACAAAGAGAGAAAAAAACCCTCTTCCCTTAGAGCTGGTACCCTGACTTTAGACTCTAGCCTCCTAAATATTCCTTAGAAAAAAACATCTTGCCTTGAAAGGTGGAAGGTTAGTGAAAGAGCAGAAGACCCCCAGTGAGATAGATTGATACTGACTAACAATTGGCTCAAGCAAATTAGAGTTGATGAAGATGGCATGGGGTAGGGAAAGATTCAGATCTGCTGGTCTTAGGGATGTGAGTCAGACTCAATTCAGTGGCACCTAACAATAACAACTGTGAGAAGATAAATTTCTGTTTGTTAAAGTCATCCACTTGTGGTATTTCTCTTATAGCAGCACTAGATAACAAGATGTCATTGCTGTGTGCCATCAAGTAAGAGCTGACGCATAGTTGACCTTCCAGTGGGATTTTAGAGACAGAAAATTGCATGAGGGAGATTTCCCATCCTTCTCCCATGGAGCAGCTGGTGGGTTTGAACTGTGGACCTTTGAGATGCAGCACAGTTTCTTACCACTAGGCCACCAGATCTCCTTTAGATAACTAAATTAGGAGTCAATAAATAGGGTTACTGACATTTTGATGCTTGTGCTTATTTAAACATCTAACATCAACTGAACTCTTGTTCTGTCCTGTAGATTATCAATGTCTACCAGTTATTGTCTACCATGGACTGCTAGGAGAATAAACAGGTTCATCCTAGAGAGAGTGAGACCAACCTTCTCCTTGGAGGCAAGGATTCTGAAGCTTTGTCTGACATACTTCCAAAGTTGCAAGGAACGACCAGTCCTTAGAGAGGGATGTCATGCTTGGAAGGGTGGAGGGACAGCACAAAAGAGAAAGACCCTCAATGAGATGGGTTGATTCAGTGACTGGGACAATGGGTGTAGGTGTGTAAGAGACAATAAGATTGGCACAGGATAGAGCAGGGTTTAAGGCTATTGTGCATAGGGTTGCTATGAGTCACAGGTGACCTGACAGCACAGAACAACAATCACCAGTCATTACTTTATCCACCAGAAAGATTTGCTTTTCTTAAAATGTGGTGTCAGAAGAGAAAATAGGCTCAGCACAACATACGTGAATGCCTGTTTCAGCTTATCCCCAATGGAATCCGAAATCTTTTCCTTTGTGTGTAGCCGTTCCTGGAGAACCGGATGACTAAAGATCGGCCTTTCCACATAGTACTTCTGGGCTGCTACAGGAATTTCAGTTTCTTCAGCATGATCCATAGTACTCTGAAATTATTCATCAACAGCAGGAGACAAACATTTCCTGAGTGACAGACACTAAAGGAGAAAATAAAAACCCGATTTCAGGTGCAGAAATCCCAATGATTATTGCTCCTAAACATCTATTGCTTGTATTATATTAAATACAAGAATACTTTGAATACTTTGTCATCTTTAGACACAACCCCCCACCCCTTTAGATCTGACTGAGTGCCCTGTGGACAGTAACATTCATGAATGAAATAGAACAGAAATCAGTAAAAATATAAACGATGCTGCCTCCCTTCTATGGCAATTAGTGGGTAATTTATATACTTTTAGCAGAAATTCATATTAAATGCATGGCTCAATATTGTGGTCAATTGGCTGTTTTTGCATGTAAGGGAAATTATCAATCAGGCAGACTCCAAGTAGCTTTATAACAAGGAAATTTAAAAATTGGCAAGACCAGTGGGATAAAGAAGTAAACTACCTTTAAGAACCCACAGTTTTACACAACAGTTATATGCTTAGCTGCTATCTGAAAGGCTGATAGTAGGAACCCACCAGGAGACCTGGCAATCAGTTCCCATGAAGATTATTATTGTTGTTGTCAGATGCTGTCAACGCTAGTCCTAGCTTATTAATTTAAAAACAAAAAAAGAGGAAAAATAGTAAAATATTATTGTTTTTGTATGTTATGGTGTTGGAACTGACTCATAGCTGACCCTCCAGTGGGTCTTCTGAGGCAGTATACTGAATGGGAGGAGACTGCCCATCCTTGTCCTGCAGAACAGCTGGTGGATTTGAACTTCCTTCTGCTGGGTTGGCAGTGCCAGTTCGTTACACACTAGGTCACCAGAGCTCTTTTCATAAGGATGAAAACCTGGGAAGTCTGTTCTACAGTGTCACTATGAGTTGGGATTGACATGGCAGCCCACGCGAACACGAAATTCCTTCAAAGTATATTTGCCATGTTTTCAATTTTTTAAAAATGTAACCTAGGTAGTATCGCATAGCACCGGTCTTGTGCATTGCTGTACAGAGGTAACTCATGGTTGCTGTGATGCTGAACACTGGGACACTGATGTGCCAAACATGGTAATGGGTACCCATGGTGGACAGTGTTTGCTGGAGCTTCCTGACTAAAACAAGCCTGGAAGCAGGAATGGCATCCACTTATGAAATAGCTTGCCTCCGGAAACTCTATGTATGAACAGTGCTCAGGCCTTTTGTTCATAGGGTCACTATGAGTCATCTATGACTTGATGGCACCAAATAACACAAGAACAACAACAGGTTTTAGTTAAGATTTAATGTATATGTTTTCTTAACACACGGAACATATAGTATAAAGATTTCATACTAAACAAATGATATTCATTAAGCCAAAAAAAGGGAAAAAGGAGGAATTTACATCCAATTTTAGCTACATTGTTTGAAATAAAAATATGCAGATTTTGTCACTGAAAAAAAAAATCTCAATTGTGTTTCTTCATGAGATCTTCAACTGAACCTACAACTCCTCTATACGCCTTGATTAGAAAGAAAATAAAGCAAAACAATCTTGCCACCCCCCTCAAAATTATACTCTAAGTTGATTGGCTGCTGAGACAGGCAGGATTTTTTACAGAGATATACATAAGTAGCATCGCATCAAAAGGGGCGATGTCTGGCAAGAGATTGAATAGCTGTGTCTCGCTTTGTGCAGGTCGCCTACTTGTTAACCTGTGACACTCTAAAGGAGCAGTGTGAGTGGAATCAAACTGTGAGGCTCTCAGGGGTATGTGTGATGCACGATGTCATACACACACACACACACACACACACACACACGGGGCAGTGCAGTGGCTGTAGCTAAAGGTTTAGACCAGTTCTAAGAGGTAAACTTAACCTATTCTTGATTTAGAGCTATGGTTTGTCTCCTAAAAAAGATGTCCCTGGTAACTTACAGAAGAGGATATAGTTGAAAAAGATCTCTATTATGTTATTTTAAAATTAATTGCGTTGTCACGTGTAAGAGATAGCTGTTGTTGACTTTTTTTCCTGTGAAGAGCATACTTTGTATATGATTAAAGGGAACAACAACTATAATAAGGAATGAATCTTTCATAAGTTTTCATGATGATGGCACAGGATAGGGGATGGTTCTGATCTGCTGTTCATAGAGTCACTATGAGGTGACTTGATGACACCTAACAGCAACAATAAACGTTTTCTGCCAACTACACCCTCCCTAAGGTGTATCCATAAGCAATGTTAAGCATCATTTACAATAGCAGAGATGGAAACAATCCACAGACCATCAATGGATGTAGAGGTAAAGAAACCATGATATATTCATGCAAAGGAGTATTATGCATCTCTAAAAAATGATTACAAAGTCATTAAGTACTGTAAAATATAGGTGAATCTAGTTCAAATTTTACTGTGTGGTGTAACTCAGCCACAAAAGGACACTTATAGTATAGAAGCACTTATTAGAAAAAGCTAAGGAAAGGTTTACACACAGTAATTCTTAAATTGGTAACAGGGGCAAGAAGGGATAGAGAGGGAAAGAAAAATTAATAATTATGTGAAAGACAATATACAATAAGAAGTGGATCAGATATTATGATTAATTGGTTACATTAATCAATTGTAGTTAATGGTAGGAAATAAAATGTGCACAAATGATTACATAAAAATCCATTAAGATTTGTGGTTTTTTCCCCTCAACAAGATTTGTAAACTTTCACTAAAATAAAAACTACAAAAAATCCCATAAGCAATGCTATTCCCCCCCCCCCTTGGAACACTGGAAAAATTAGCATAGCATGCTAGCAAAAACATGCTGGGGGGAGGGATCCAAGACGGCGGCAGAGGCAGAGACAGTTTGGTGAGCTGCGGGAGCAGCGAACTACTTAAAGCAGGGCCATTATGACCTTCCACAGACTTTGGCTTATTGATAATTGAACACTTAAACAGTTGATGACTGGCCCTCAGTGAAGATCGAGACTCAACAACAGGAATTCAAGGATTCCCAAGGAGAAATGGGTGAGTCTCCTGGCTCCAACACCCCCCACCCCATGTCCCCTGCAGAGCCCACACAACGCTGCACAGCCACTGCAGCTCCATGAGGATTCCACAGTTGGAACAAATGGATTCCCTCACCCAGGATGGATGCTGGGCACCGACCCTCCTCAAGACTGGTACAGCGAAGCCACCACACTGCCGCAAGGTGGACTTGTTTTGGAGAGAATTCTTGGAGCCAGGATGGTGGCTGTGGGGGAAGTGGGCGACCACCGGCCACCCACACAAGAGGCGCTGCACGCACACCGAGCGCCCGTGCAGCGGGGTGGGGTGGTACGCCCCCAGCAGCCGCTGGCGCTTGGGGGGGGGGCGCGCGCCTCCCGCTGGCCTCCCACTGGCCACCTGTGTAGGAGGTGGGGGATGGGATGCATGCCTGCCATCTGCAGGTTTGGGTTTCCTTGGACAGGCCAAAGAAGATGATTACCTATAGAATGGATTGCTGAAAGTCACTGTGAGTCTGATGACCTTAACAGTGGCAGCATGCACAAGAGGACCAACATCCTAAAT
>NW_006399772.1:6063124-6065223 GCF_000299155.1 Elephantulus edwardii
GCATCCAATTCCCAAATCAATAAGACAGTTGGTTTAATTACCATTGGAAAATGCTTGTCATTCCTCTGTAGGATCTGGTCCCCTCTGGACCGTCATTATTTCCTTCACCTGCTCCCCCCACCGACCAAACTGTGCAGCTCTGCATCTGCACCCTGGCCCATCCTCACCCTTCTGCCCCTAACCCTCACCTCCTTGTACCCCCAATATGTTTTTCCCAATAAAAAAAATTATCCTCCTTTAATTAAAACAACAACAACAACAACAACAACCCCCCAAAAAAACCATGCTGGGGGAGGGCAAGGCTAGCAACACCCCACCCCCACCCCCGTAGAAACTTCGTGTTATTTGTGTAAAAGCTCAGTAAAAATCCCACATACTTGTGCATAAGAAGATGTTTACAAAAGGGTTCATCATAGCTCTATGTCAGGGATAAACTGGAAGAAAGCCAAATCGCTACCACTATGCAATAAAAAAAATACACCTTGATATGTTTATAAATGCAGAAAATGTAATCTAGTATCAACAAGCATGACATGGAAAATGAGATGTGGAGAAAAGATTTCATACCAGAATTCAACAAAACTTTCAGAGTCACTACTGGAACTGAATTTCTGTATGAACAGCATTTTGACATAAATAAATACTATTTGGGCTACCATCTGTCTCTATGAGCCAAATAAAATCTGTTGCCATTGACTCAATTCTTATTAATAATGACTCTAGAGGGCAGAGTAGATCTGCCCTGTAGGGTTTCCAAGGCAGATTGCCACAGCTTCCTCGTATGTAGCTGCCAGTGTGTTACAACTGCAGAACTCAGCGAGCAGTCAATTTCTCAATCACTGTGTCATCAGGGCTCCATCAGCCCCTCCAACATCTCAAAAACATTTATGGTACAGTATGGTAGAACTTGGGTGTCCTTTGGAGACAAGGACAGCAAAACTTCATCTCACAAACTTTGAGCACGTTGTTGGAGGGGGTCAAACTTTGGGCATGTTGTTAGGGGGCCCAATTTTTGGAAAAGGACCTTACGCTTAGAAAAGTGAAGGGTCACTGGAAAAGTGAAGGGCCAGTGAAGGAGGAGAAAGTCCTCAATGAGACAGATTAATACAGACTGTACCAATGGGTTGTGTTACAGATGTGACACAGTGTGGCACATATGAGGTGGATGGCACAGGATAGGCAGGCTTCCGGGAGGCTAGGAGTCGTAGTTAGACTCGATGGCACTTAACAGTAACAACTGCAGAACCATTTGGAATACAGACAGCATATTGTAGAGTCTGGGGAACCTATGGATGGTGCACATAGTTGAGTGCTTGATGACTAGTCAAAAGGTTGGCAGTAAGTTCCCAGCTAGAGGTGCTAAAGAAGACAAGCCTGCTTATCTGCTTCTGAAGGTTCACAGGCAAACGTGGGGTTGCCGTGAGTAAGAATTAACCTGATGACAACAAGCAACAGGAGCAACAGCGTGTCTCTGTGCCTTCCACAGAGCTGGATTCTGTTAACACAGGGGTTTAAAATAGCACGTTGTTGCTGTTGTCATTCTCCTTCCACCAAGACCACTGAATCTTTCGCACCCTTGTTTTGTTCTTTAATTCTCTGAAGTCTCTTCTTCCATTTCTCGTTTCCCTCTGAATGGCTCTATGCTCACTACTTTAAAGACTGTTCCACTCCTTCTACAGTCTAGACGGCAGACACTCACTCTTCGACCACGTGTATAGTTCTCTGAACATTCAGCATCTCGGAATGGATTCACAATGAAACACAGCAAAGCAAACAATGAAAAATCCTAGACATCCTTATCCTTACTCTTAAAAGTCCTCTGGCTCT
Source organism: Elephantulus edwardii (assembly GCF_000299155.1). Classification (NCBI taxonomy): domain Eukaryota; kingdom Metazoa; phylum Chordata; class Mammalia; order Macroscelidea; family Macroscelididae; genus Elephantulus; species Elephantulus edwardii. The sequence continues at coordinate 6,064,952 of NW_006399772.1, forward strand.
CCTTAACATTACGAATTGCTCAAGCACACCCATAGTTCTAAAGGACAATTTTAGCTCCTCCTAGAATGTCAAAATGAAAATTCTTTTCATTTCATCCAGTACAGCAATTACCTGTTGTTGTTGTTATGTGCCATCGAGTTGTTTGCGACTCATAGTGACCCTATGTACAAAGGTCCTAAACCCTGCTCTATCCTGTGCCAATCGCATTGCCTCTGACACACCCATCCCGATTACCCCAGTCACTGAATCAATCCACCTCATAGAGGGTCTTC
>NW_006399772.1:6067038-6076238 GCF_000299155.1 Elephantulus edwardii
AAATTCAGGTGGGATGAAATTAAAGTCACATTTTGGCTCCTGTGGATTTGGTTTAATTTTCCTCAGCTTCAGCTTGAACTTGCATATGAGTAGTTGGTGGTCTGTTCCACAATCAGCTCCTGGCCTCATTATCACAGCTGATATTGAGCTTCTCCAGCGGTTTTATTCCGCAGATGTAATTGATCTGATTCCTATGCATACCATCAGGTGAAATCCATGTGTATAACCTGCATTTATGTTTTTTATAAAATGTATTTGCAATCAATAAGTCATTGATTGTACAAAATCCAATCATTCTATCTCCAGCTTCATTTCTGTATGTTTTTAAAAATTCCCTTAGCGATTCAGATGATTTGCTAGGTAGTACCTCGGATACTTAAAAACATTTGTTTCTAATGCCAGCTGAACTTGACATCTTGGGCATGTTGTTAAGATGGACCAGAACTAGGAAAAGAACATCATGCTTAAAAAGGTGGAGGGTCAGTGAAAGAGAGGAAGACTTTCAATCAGGTGGTTTGACACAGTGCCTGTAATCACGGGCCCAGGTATATCAGAGATGATGAGGACGACACAGGACAGGGCACCGTTCAGATCTGCTGTTCACAGGGTCACTTGGAGTCATAGTGGACTCAGTGGCACCTACCAAAAAAAACCCAGATTTTTTTTTTTAAAAAAAGATGGATGTAATTAGTTCTACATGTGTGAAGGTAGCGCCGGTGGAGCAAGAATTAAGTGCTTAGCTGCTAACTCAAAAGCTACTTGTTCAAACTAAGCCAGCAGCTCCATGAAGGCCTAGTGATCTGCTTCTGTAAAGATTACAGTCTCACACACTCTATGGGGGTGCGAGGCAGTTCTAATCTGAACATTCCTTAATACAGAATGGATTGAATGGCACTTGACATAACAAAAATAATTCATGAAAAATGCTGGATTGATAAATGTGCCTTTCATATCTTTAGATAAGCCTCCAAGTCCCCCCAAAACAAAGTTCAGCAATGGTTAGGCCCCACACAACAATTAGAACAGAGCCTCGGGGAGGTGTAGCCCAGCTCTAAAGTATCCAATAGGATTCCAAGGAAATGGCAAATTTGAGACCCACTGGCTTATAACCCAGGAAACACAGAAACACATTAGAAAAAAAGAAGAAAAAAATATTGAAAAACTAAAGCTAATAATGGATTGAAGATCAACATCAAGAAAACAAAGATTCTCACCACTAGGGCCAATTGGCAGTATCATGATAGATGTAGATTGAGATTGTTAACAATCAACACTCTTTGGCACCAGTAGTCAGGAAATCAAAAGACTAACTGTATTAGGAAAATCTGCTGTCAGAGAACTCACCAGAGTGATGAAGGGTAAGGATGTCAGTCTAGAGACAAAGGAGAACCTGATCCAGACCATGGTCTTTTCAATTACTTGTTATGCATTAGAGAGTTGGACAATGACTAAGAATGACAGAAGAAGAATTGATGCCTTTGAATTGCAGTGTTGGAGAAGAGTATTGAACATACCATGGACTACTAAGAGAACAGGTCTGTCCTGGAGAGGGTAAAATCAAGCTGCTCCTTGGAGGCGAGGATTTATAGACTGTCTCACATACTTTGGGTATGGGGCCAAGAGAGACCAGTCTTTGGAGAAGGATATTAAGCTTGAAAGGGTCGAGGGACAGTATAGTAAAGGAAGACCTAGGATTAGATGGATTGATACAATAACTGGGGTAACGGAGGGTAGATGATAGAGAGATTGGCTCTGGATACAGCAGGGTTCAGAAGAATTGTGCATTGGGTTACTATGAATTGTAGTTGGCTCAATGGCACATAACAACGATTCAGTAGCGTGATTGAGCTGTATTAGATTATTTTTTAAAAGTGGATTTAATAAAATATGATATATAATATACTGACTGAAAAATGCATACAATTGCTTTTGAAGAGCATGTGAAACACTGGGGAATAATGTGGCAGTGAAAATGCTTCTTTGCGTTTGCCATTTTCATTTACTACAGTGGCTGGTCGCAGGCCTGGCTGCACATTGCAATCACCTGCACTGCTTTAAACACCACTCACAGCTGATTCCAGTGCCAAGATTCTGATTTAATCGCTTCAGGAGGCAGGCAGAGACCGAGAGTCTAAAACGCTCTCCAGGTGATTCTAATGTGCAGCCAAGTTTCAAAACCACGATTTAGGAATCACACACACACACACACACACACCCCCCAAAAAAATGGAGGAAGGGATCAAGAAAGAGTTTGTAAAGGCACTATATTGCAGTATTTACTCACATGTACCTTTGAAATATTAAAGTAACAGTCATTAGAAATGTTTGGCTTTGATTTCTATTTTTTTGTTGTCACAACACAAAGCAGCCGTGCAGGTGGGCAGTGCCAATGTCCATAACCCTCCACGGAAACGTTGTCTCCGTTTTTCTTGCAGTCACAGAGCTGGGCCAGTGCGCCTGATGGATCTGAACCACCAGGGGCTCTCGGCCTTTGCGATAGCAGCACAACTCGCTACGGGCTATGACACGAGAGCTCCCTGTCTCACTTGTTAAGACCATTTAAGCCAGCATTTAAACTAGGAGCGTATCTCAAAGAAACATACATTACAAACCATTAGAAAAATTTAGGCAAGCATTAAGATAGGCACTCTTTTGTTGGGCTTTCAGAAACACACACACAGAGAATATGTGGTTCAGTGGCAAATTCAGTTAAACAATAAAGACTTTTAAAAAATTTAAGTATATCCCAAATATTGCTTGGGGCATATGCTCTTTTTTCTAAAATGAAATTTTCTGGGCATTCTATATTTTCATCTACTCAATCTGGTGACCCTGTAGATTAGAATAATAGGAAGGAAGAAGAGGGGGTTTCTTAAGTCTTTTGAAGCCAGGGGATCTGAGTATAATTCATATCTTTCATGAGATATCTGTGGAAGTTTAGGGGTGTCTCACATGTGAAAGAAGCAGCCGGCTGAGAATAAGGCTGGGAGAGAAGCAGATGTTAACAAGAGGCTCTCCTTTTGGGGCACTTTTTATGCTATTCAACAATTAAATAATTAAAGCCTCAAAGGGTATCAATAACCACCTTATCAGAGGCAGAGAGGCAAAGTAACCACGCAGCGAATTCAAAAGATGATCAAATGACTTGGCTCTTAATCTGATACATAATGGATTTCTAGTGTGCTGATTGAGATTATAAATCACCCAGGTGTAAACTAAACTACTTGAAACTCTCACAAGAGTCACTTCTAAGATGGTCTGAAGGGACAAATCTCCTAGCAGATCTTGACACAAAAATACTAACGATAGAGAAGCAAACTGACCAGAAGCTCAATCAAGTCTTATTTTCCACAGTTAAGAGAGGTGTTCCAAATTAAAAACAGATGCACCCAACAGAATGTGGAAATTGTCCAACAATATCATTAATATCACATGCAAGTAAAATTGTGCAGAAGATTATGAAACAATAGCTAGAACATTAAGTCAACAGGGAATTGCCAACAATCTAAGCTGGAATCAGAAGAGGCTGTATATCAAGGGATATCATTGCTGATGTCAGATGGATGTTAGCTGGAAGCAAAGAATACGAGAAATATGTTTGTGTTTTATTGACTATACAAAGGTGTTCAATGGAAGAATAATTATAAATGATGGATAACATAAAGAAGAATAGGACTTCCCAAACATTTCTTTTAATTGTGCTCATGTGAAACTTGGACATTGACTAGAAGCCATCATGCAACAGAATAAGGGGATATTGTATAGTTCGAAAGATATGTATCAAGATTGTATCTTTTCATCTACTCATTCAATCTGGTGCTGAGCAAACAATCCAAGAAGCCAGACTGTATGACATGTGGCATTAGGAAAGAAGGAAGACATCAATAACCTACATTATGAAGATGACACTTGTAGAAAGTGAAGAAGACAGGAGGGGGAAAACTCCTCACCCCTGGACCAATAAGCAACAACATGACAGATGAGAGAAAGACTGAGGTTGTCAATGATTTCAATTTCCTTACCCAAAATTTCTGTGTTAGCAGCAATCACGAAATCAAAAAACTTGTTGCATTAGCAAATCTACTTCCGAGGACCCCTTTTTAAGGTGCAAAGGAGTAAGGATATTGGTGTAAAGATCAAGGTGTGCTTGACTCAAACCATAGTATTTTCAATTGTAATAGATCTGGAAGTTGAAGAATGAATAAAGAAGACAGAAGAATCAATGTCTTTGAATTGTGGTGCTGGCAAATAGTATTAAACCCACCATGTCAAAAGAATAAACAAATCTATCTCAGAAAAAGTGCAAACAGGGTGCTCCTTGGAGGAAAGGATGGTGAAACTTTGTCTGCACACTCTGGTCATGTTGTCAGGAGGGGTCGGTTCCTGGAAAAGACAGCATGTTAGAAAAGCAGAGGGAATGAGAAGAAGCTCCTCAAGGAGATGGATTTGCAGTGACTGTGACGATGGGCTTGAGCATGGCACAGATTGTGAGGACAGAGCAGGGCAGGGCAAGGGCTCAATCTGAAGAAAACTTCAGGATCACTGTGTGTGTGAGTCAACTCATTAGTGTCTAACAAAACCAGGAAAAGAAGGGATCTTAAAACAGCAAGACCAACTTAACTCATAAATTCTTAGATTTGAAAGTAAACTTGGATATCATCCAATTTAACTTACTCTGTTAAGTGAGAAAGCAAACCTATCCACTTTCGTGAAGAATCCTTGAGTGGTGCAAATGATTAACACACTTGGCTATAAACTCAACGGTAGAGGTTCTAGTCCACCCCTATTGCCTTAGAAGAAATTCCTGGACATCTACTTCTGAAATATCAGTGGTTAAAAACTCTATGGAGCTCAGTTCTACTTTAGCACATGTGGGGCCATAAGTCAGGGATGATTCAACTACAATATACTCAACAAAGAAACCTAATTTCCTATTTAAAGTAGTGATATTCAGATCTGTAGTTCAGAGGGTTGCTATGAGTCCTGCTTTACAGGCACCTAAAAACACTTAAAAGAAGTAACTACTCACAATCAAAATTTTTACCAAAATTCTAGTAACAAACTTTCATCTAAGAATGAGAATTAGTTGTCTGTCAATAATGGAGATCCAGTGTGATTTTGCAGAGGATGCTCTGTACTGGAGGTCAGGAGAACTGGCCAGCCGTGGTTCTGCAGCTCAGATGTGCAGGGTCACCTAGACCAGGTGTTTCCATACCGAGAGACACATCAGAATCACTTATTGTTATGTCCTGTTGAATCAGAAACTGACTCCTGCTGACCGCTAGCAGGTTGTCAGAGACTGTAAATCACACAAGAGGTGACTGCTCATCTTTCTCTCATGGAGGAGTTGGTCCATTTGAACTGTGCGTCATTGGGATGACAGCACAACCCCTTACCACAAAGCCACCAGAGCTAATCAGAGATTGTAAGGCCCTCTGGAGATTCTGAAAGGGTCCTGGTTGGGAAAGTGTGTAAGGCATTAGGTTGGTAACAAAGAGGCTGGTGGTTTGAATCTTACTAGCTGCTCCACAGAAGAGAGATGGTCACTCTGCTCCATAAGTGGAGGGTTGATCTAAGTCTGAATGGCCTCAGTGGAAGTAGAATTTAAACATTCTGATGCAGTAAACTGTGGAGCCTGAATTTTTTCAAACCAAGGAGTGAATTACTGTTTAGAAATCAGACTGACTATGAGCTCCCTGACAGCAGGAATCCAGTACTGTACATTTCTGTACAGTCACTGATGGTACTCAACAATGCTTTTTGAATGAGTATGGAAAGATAACTTGCTTCTCTGGGCCTTAGTACTTTTATCTTTAGTATAATACTTTCAGCCAAAACAGTCTGAGCAGAGTGTCTGGTTAAATTTGTTCAAAACACCAATTAAATGCCTCTGTGCACACACTTTTGGTAGGTGCTGTCAGGTTAACTCACAGGCACCCTACGTACAACATATCGAAACTTCTCCGATCTTGCAACATCCTCACCACCTCCCTATCCTTAAGCTCATGGTTGCAGTCACTGTGCCAATCCATCTTTGAGGGTCTTCCTCTCCTTCAATGACCTCTTGCTTTTCCAAGCATAACGTCCTCTTCCAAACATTGGCCTCTCTTAACAAATTGCCCAACTTGCACGTAAAGTAATATGGATTCCTACAATTTTTGCTTCTAAGAAGCTCTTTGACTGCATTTCTCCCAACACACAGTGTCTATACTAGTTAGTGTAAATTCAGTTGTTTGAAATTAAGAATATTAACCAGTAAGAGTAATAATGCTTTTTATTTTTTATTGAAAGAAAATTTTGGCGCATCGATGAGTATTCCCGTCTCTCTTGGAAGGGAGATTGCATTAATCAAGGCATCTGTCCATCAAAGCAACCAACATAAGTATTTAAATCTCTAATAATAATGCATCTATTAATAAGCTTTTGGCTCATCAAGTTAATTTCTGGGCTCTCTGTGTCCTTCACACACTTTCTGTACAGGCAATGGTGTGTACAACTAATAACAACTCAAACTTATTTGTTATGCAAATTTTCAACAATGACCAAAACAATAAACCAAATCTACCGCAAGCGTGTCAACTGACTAGAACAATATTGTTGTTGTTAGGTCCATCAAGTCCACTACAATTCATAGCAACCTCATGGATAACAGAGCTGAATCTTTCCCTAGTCTGAGTCATCCTTCCCATCTCTGACATATTTCCGAGCCCATTTTTACAGTCACTTGCCAGTCCATGTCAGAGAGAGTTTACCTCTTTTCTTCTGTGACCCTCTACATTTCCCAGCATGATGGGGGGGGGGGAGAAATGGTTGCACAACATGAATCTAATAGTTTTGCCATGTACATAGCATACAGCACTTAGCAAAGGTTTCCTGAGTTTTGGTCAGAAAAAGAATAACTTAGGATTTTTTTTATCAGGTTTTCCCTGAACACATTTTGTAAAAGATATTCCCTCTTCTGGTTAGCAACTGAGCACTTTAACGACGTCATCATCAAGGCTTCTTCCTTATTAACAATCATGGAGTCACTGCAGTCCCTACTATGTAGGAAGAAAACAAAAGGCTCTGACATCTCTGTGAGCTGGTCGTGAATGTGGGCTCTGTGCTCTGCGAGGGCAGGGAGCACTGTCTTTGAGGACCTAGCCCGCAGTCTAAGGCACAGCAGGTTCCCAGGCATCTGCGGCCTGGAAGCTTTGTGAGTGGATGTAAGTGCTGGCAGCCAAGGCTGCTGGAGTCTTTAGCCTGGTGGTTGCCTATGCCTTCCTCCTCTTTCACATGCATCCTTCTCCCCTTATGTTCCTCTGCCAAAGGATCTTTAAATTCGCATCCCGGGAAACCACACTATATGGTAGGTTTTGGGTTTAGATTGACTTGTGTTTGGAGGCTGGAACTGCCACTTAATAGCTATGTGTATTTGGCAATGTACAAGAGCTTCCTGTGTCCCTATAAATGGCAGTTAGGAATATAAGTCTTGGAGTCACAAATCTTAGTTCAGCCATTATGGTGGGACCCTTGACAACTTACTAAGTAAGGTGACCATATATGCCCATTGATCTTAATGCATTATTGATCTTATGCATTTCTTAAAAAAATCCCCTGTATTATATAATAAATTATATCTTCTTTCCAGCTGTAATATGGAAATAATAATAAAAACTTTGGTATAGATCTGTGAGAAATAAGTTAGGGGAAAATGTTTCTTGAGTAATTATCATGGAATCTGCTATGCAGTTGTTGTTAAGGGCTGTTGAGCTGAACACTGCTCATAGAGACCCTATGAACAAGAGATCTGAACCTGTCCTATCCTGTGCCTTTCCTCACTATATCTGACATATTTGAGCCCACTGCCCCTCTCTTTTACCCTCCCTCTGCCTTTCCAAGGAATAGCCTCACCTAGCAACATGCCCAAAATATGTGAGAGGAAGCTTCATCACCTTTGCCTCCAAGGAGTACTCTGGGTGCACATTTCCCAAGATATATCTATTTATTATTTTGGTAGTTCATGGAGAACTCATTACTCCTCTCCAAAACCACAGTTCAAAGGCATCAGTTCTTCTGTCATCTTTATTCACTGTCCAGTTCTTTGATGCATAGCAAGTGAGGCACACCTTAGTCCTCAAATTGACATCATTGCTCCTCAACAATCTGGAGAGGTCCCTGATTACAGAGTTGCCCAGTATAATACGTCTCCTGATTTCCTGACTACCGGTACAAAGGATGTTGATTACGTATCTAAGTAAAATGAAGCTGCTGATAGTTTCAATATGATACTGAACATTGTGACACTGACGTGTCAAATGTGATAATGGTTGCCCATGGTGGACAGTGTTTGGTGAAGCTCCCCAATTATAACAAGCTTGGAAGCAGGAGTGGCATCATTCCGAAATAGTGTTTCTCCAGAAACCCGATGAACCTGGAGAAATGATGAAAGTTACACAAGTGTACAGGTCTTTTATTCATAGGGTCGCTATGAGTCACCTATGACTTGACGACACTTAACAACAATAACATCATCATCATATTATAGCTAAAGTTAGATGGATATTGGCTGAAAGCAGAGAGTACCAGAGGTATATCCGTGTTTCATTGACTATGCAAAGGCATTTGACTGTGTGGATAACAACAAACTGTGGTTGACTCTGAGAAGAATGGGAATCCCAGAACACTTGATTGTGCTTATGTGAAACCTATACTTAGACCAGGATGCAGCCATCAGAATAGAGCAGGAAAATATTACATTGGTCAAAATCAGTAAGCATGTACACCAGGGATGTGTCCTACCTACACACTTTTTTTAATCTATATTCAGAACAGATCATCCAGGAGGCTGGGCTCTATGAGGAGAAGTATGGCATCAGGATTGTACGAAGACTCATCAACAGCCTATGTTATGCAGATGATACAACTCTGTTTGCTTAAACTGAGGAGGACCTGAAGTGCTTGCTGCAGAGGGTCAAGGACTGTAGTCTTCAATATGGATTGAAGCTCAACACAAAGAAAACAAAGTTTCTCACCACTGGGCCAATTGGCAGCATCATGATAGATGATAAAGAGATTGAGACTGTTAAAAGCTTTAATTTGCTTGGCTCCACAATCAACACTCTTGGTACCAGCAGCCAAGAAATCAAAAGATGAATTGCACTGGGAAAGTCTGCTGCCAAGGACCTCTCCGGAATTACTTGCTATGAGTCAAAGAGCTG
>NW_006399772.1:6076363-6080552 GCF_000299155.1 Elephantulus edwardii
TGCCTAGGTTTCAACAAAACGCTAACACCCTAACTATAAATTTCATGATATTCTTCAAACACAAAGCACTAAAAGCACTGGTGATTCATATTATAATTTAAAAATATTTTAAAATTTTACAGATTACATATATCATTCCTCTTAAGAAATAATAAAAATAGTTTGATTTTCTGGAAGAAAATTACTGAAACAGAGCCCTTCTAATGTATCTACAACTTCTGCAATACTCCAAAACCAAAAGTAGAACAGACAATAAGGTAAGGATTCCACTGGAGTGTCTGAACTTTATGATGAGAAATGGTACTTGTGTTCCTGTGAATGCAGAGCTTAAAAGTGGCACCAAGATGCAGCTCTCTCAGCTGGCGTTACATGGCTTTCACTTTGATTTGCTTCATTTTCATTTGCTTCTTCTCCAACTTCTTTTGTTCACGCCTCAAAGCAGCTTCCTCCAGCCTGCGCTGTTTCTCAGGATCTTCCTCGTTCATGATCCGCTCCTTCTCGGCTCTTTTCTTTTCCTCACGTCGAGACTGTGCAGCTTCCTGCCTCTGCACATGAGTCAGCTTCAAGAAGTTCTCTTCTACTCGAGCGCGGTTCTTGTCAGCTTTTTGCTTGCCTTCTCTGTTGAGTCGGAACTTTTTGGCTTTATCAATAGAGTAAATCACCATGTTCATCAGGGGTAGTAAAGCCTCCATATCCTTTGGGTAAGTGTTACCTGAGCCAGGCACATTAAATGTAAACAATAGTGTCCTCTTAGTGTCCGGAAGCTTTAAAGGCTGACCTTCCTCTTGCATAATTTTTGGACCAGAGAACTGGTCTGAAAAATGAATGGATTCAATCTTGTCATCATAGTGTGTAAGAAAATGAACCATCTTTGAATCCATCATCCCTTCTGTGACTTCTCCCATCTCTGACAAGATGGCCATGGAGTCGGGTAGCCCATACTTTGGAGGCAAGGATTCTGACACTTTGTCTGACATACTTTAGGCATGTTGCAAGGAGGGATCAGTCGTAGAGAGGGATATCATGCTTGGAAGGGTGGAGGGACAGTGAGAGAGAGGAAGACCCTTAATGAGATGCATTGATTCGTGACTAGGGTAATGATTGTAGGTTTGTCAGAGACAATAAGATTGGCACAGGATAGAGCAATGTTCAGGGCTGTTGTACACAGGGTCACTATGAGTCGTAAGTAACTCGATGGCACATAACAACAGCAACAATAACAACATCGTGAAGTCCAGTGGTGAGAATTTTCTTGATGTTGAAATGCAATCCATGTTGAAGGTTGAATTCTTTGATCTTCTGCAGAAAGCATATCAACAACAGGGTGTACTGTGAGTGTTAGAAAAGTGATGCTGTAATTAATTACCATTTTTAGCGTGGATGGTATGGACAAGATGTCTGATTTCATTCAATCTCAGGTTGTTCATTTGCAAATGGGAATAATAATTTTATTTTTCTAATAATTGTTTAATTAATAATAATTTAAATGGATTTATATAGTGACTGCAAAGATGGGCTTGAGCATGGTAGAGATATGATGCAAAATAGGGCAAAGTTTCAAGCTGTTTACAAGGCCGCCTTGGGTTTTATCAGACTTGAAGGCACCTAACAATAACAACTTATTTACTTTAAAAATCATCTGTATATTCATATGTCTCAAAATCAATGTATAAAAAGAATTGCAGTGAAATCTCATTTCCATTCTGTAGTGGAGAAGAAACTATGTTTTCTGGGTGTTCTTTCAAAGGCATTTTGTACATGTGAGAGCAGATAAAAATATTTATTCTTCCATGAACAGCAGTATGCATTAATACTGTTCTGCATTTTAGTTAAAATATCTTGGTGATCTCTCTACTACAAAAGAGTGTCTCATAGTATGTCATCGTGTAGATGTTTTATAATTCATTTAGCTAGTCTTTATAGGTTTGGAGGTGTCCCAGGGTGGTACAAGTAGTTAAGCACTTGGGTACTTACTGAAAGATTGATGGATCAAATTACCTACAGTTGCCTTTGAAGAAAAAAGAAAAGTCTGGAGATCTGTGTGTTAAAAGCTCAGAGCCACGAAATTCTATGTGCAGTTCTACTCTGAAATACAAGGGGTTGTCTTGAGTCAGAATCCATTGGTTCACCGGTTGGTGAGACGGGGTTAGAGACCCGGGGTGGGGGTTCAAACAGTTAATAAGTTTCACTGCTAACTGAAAGGCTGAAGGTTTGAGTCCATCCAGAAGCTCCTGGAAAGATATGATAATCTACTTTTGAAAACTCAGTCAAGGAAAACTGTGGACCTGGAGTTAACCCAAGGATACTTCTTTCTCTAATTGTGATGCACTGAGGATTAACAAAAGAATCATGACGTTATCAAAATAAGATATTCAGTAAATATTTATTATTGCTTTTTAGATAAATTTCTACTTATTTCCTATAACCTATTGCATTATCCAAGGGCCTGGGCTTCGTTACTTGGTCATTCCATGTAAGTATACAGAGTGCCTACTGGCATACGCTTACAAATCATCCGCCCATGCTTTAAGCTTGTCTGTGTTTAAAGATCATAAAGTTTCAGTTCATGCCCTCTGGCAACATGCCATTAAATGTTTTTTTAAGCAAGTGTATCCTTTTAAGGGCTTCTTACACCTGAGTAGAGACAGAGGAAATATGTCACATTGAGGAAATATGTAGTATATAGCCTTTAATTGTTTTTGGTGAAACATTCTTCTAGGTCGTGTAACCCTGGTATGTCCACTTGCTGTACAAAGGTAACTCATGGTTGCTGTGAAGCCGAACACTGTGACACTGATGTGTCAAATGCGAGAATGGTTGGACAGTGTTTGGTGAGGCTCCCCGATTAAAACAAGCTTGGAAGCAGGAGTGGCATCCACTTCTGTAATAGCTTGTCTCCAGAAACCTTATGAACCTGGAGAACGGACCAAAGTTACACAGGTGTCCAGGTCTTTCATTCACAGTGTCGCTATGAGTTGCCTACTACTCGAGGTCACTTAACAACAACAAAATAGGGGAACAGAGGAAGTATTAGGAATTAGCTCAAGAGACTGTTGGCAAGGAAATACTAATACTTCAGAAATTAAAAACCTTGATACATAAAATACATTATTTTTCTCTTAGGGAAGTAATTAATGTAAGACCACTGTAGAAATCTGGACATTTTCTACTTTTCCTCCATGCATATTTTATACATATTAATGCCCAATATAAATACAAACACTTGTATGTTTTTGTGTGTATACAAATATAGGATGTATATTTCTATTTCTTACCAGTATTACTTTTTAAATTAATATTATAACAGCATTTTATCATAATTCTGAAGGGTTTCATAAGTATAATTTTTAATTGTTACATAATATTTTGCATAGTTCTTGGGAATAATGGAGCTCGTGAGACTGATGCAGGATAAGGTAGGGATTGGACCTAGTCTTTACAGGGTAGCTATGGGTCATAATTGACTTGATAGCACTTAACAAAAATAAAGGTACATTAGGATTTAGGAGATGATCTCTCAAAGTAGACACATAGGCTGCTTCTAACGTTCTGTTATTTAAACTAAGGTTTTGTTTTTTATATGTATGAATTAATGGGTGCAATGATAATAGAGAATTTTTGTTTGTTTTTGGTTTTTCTATTTTTTGTTTGTGTATCATCAAATCGGGTCTGACTGATACAGGGGGAGATTACCCCTCCTTCTCCAGCAGAACATCTAGTGGATTCAAACGCATACCTCTGGGATTGCAGTGCAGCTTCTTGCCACTAAGCTACCAGACCTCTCTTCATAATAGAGAATTTTTATCTAAATACTACTGATGTTCAGTTGGGATACAGACAAGGTCATATTTTGGTTCATATGAGTAGTTGATAGTCTGTTCCACATTCAGCCTCTGGCCTGGTTTTGATGACTGATATTGAGCTTCTCTACTGTCTCTCCATGGATGTAGTCAATCTGATTCCTGTGTAGCCCATCAAGTAAGGTCTATGTGTATAGTTCTGTTTGTGTTTTTAAAAAAATGTTTTGCAAGCAATAGATAATTCATGGTACAAAATCCCATTATGCCATCTTCACCCTCATTCAGTCCTTCTTTTTTACATGATTAACAAATTATAGCTAAAACTCTGAAGATTGCACTGGAGCGTAGAGAAGCCAAAGCATAAGGAAGAATTCAAGATACTAAAGAGC
>NW_006399772.1:6082242-6083826 GCF_000299155.1 Elephantulus edwardii
TGCGGTTGGCACAGGATAGAGCAGGGTTTAGAGCTGTTGTGCATAGGGTCGCTATGAGTCGGAAACGACTCGATGGCACATAACAACAACAACAGCTAAAATTGAGATGAACAGGAATCCCAGAACACTTAATTGTGCTAATGCAAAACCTATGCAGAGACCAAGAAGCAGTTATTGAAACAGAACAAGGGAACACTGCAAGGTTTGAAATCAGGAAAGGTGTGTATCAGGGTTGTATCCTTTCTCCATACCTGTTCAGTCTGTACGCTGAGCAAATAATTTTGAGAAGCTGAGCTATATGGGAAAGAATGTGGAATCAGGATTGAAGAAAGACTCATCAACAATCTGTATTATGAAGAAGACACAACCTTCCTTGGAGAAAGCCAAGAAGACCAGAAATGTTTGCTGCAGATGTTCAAAGACACAGTTTTCAATATTACATCTCAGTATCAAGAAAACAAAACCCCCCACCACTGGACCAACAGACAGCATCATGATAGATGGAGAAAACTGTGACATTGTCAACGATTTCATTTTACTTGGATCCACAATCAACACCTATTGCAGCAGCAGTCAGAAATTCAAAAGATGTGCTGAACTGAGAAAAGCTGCTGTCAAGTACCTCTCCAAACTGCTGCAGTGCAAACTGTCAGTTTGAAGACTAAGGAGCTCTTGATCTAAGTCATGACCTTTTCAAATGCTTCGTATGTATCTAAAAGTTGGAAATAAGAATGACAAAGGACCATTACTGTAGAACGTGTATGAGGACCCAAGCAGGGGAGAGGGCAGCAGAGGGAATAGGAGGGGAGAGGAGTGAGGGCGTTTAATCATAGTGACACACTATTTGATAGTGGGGGGGGGGGATTGGTGGGTAAAGGAAATGGGAATAACCTGGTGTAAAAAACAATGTATACAAACTTTGTAAGTAAACCAGTATAAAATAAAAAAATTATTTTTTTAAAAGAAAGGATGACAAAAGAATTGATGCCTTTTAATTGTGATGCTGACAAAGAATATTGAAGATCCCATGGACTGCCAAAAGGACAAACCAATCTGTCCTGAAGGAAGAGTAACCAGAGTGCTCCTTTGACGCAAAGATAGTGAAACTCTGTCCCATCAACTTTAGGCCCAGTCTCAAAGTACAAATCCTTGGAAAGGACATCATGCTGAGAGAGGTGGAGCATCAGAGAAAGAGAGGAAGACCCTTACCAGGATGGACCGCCTTAGTGACTGCCACAGTGGGTTTGCGTGTGACAGAGCTCATGAAGATGGCGCAGAACAAAGTTCAGACCTGTTGTTCACAAGGTTGCAGTCGACTTGATGGCACCTAACAACAACAACAACAACATTAATGCTGATTGGAAGGACTTGAAAATCTGTTGAGTGAGGACACACAAATTACTACACGATTTAAAAGAAATAGCTAAGAGAATACGCCATCCCCTTTTCCTTATGAATCAGGGTGAAGTCTCTCTCAGGGAGGAGAGATAGGGAATAGCAAGGGACACACTGACAAAGGAGATTAATCAGAACTGGCTTTGACAAGCACTGTGGCAATTGGACAATTAAAACAGACATGGGGGG
>NW_006399772.1:6083926-6100946 GCF_000299155.1 Elephantulus edwardii
AAATGTTCATTAAAACTAATAAAATTTAATAATAATAAAAAAAAGAAATAGAAACACAATACACTTCAGCATAACTATCAACCAAATTCAATATCACCAAGTCAGAGCCAACTCAATGCTGACCCTCCAGTGAGTGGGTTTCCAGAGGATGCAAACTGCACGGGCAAGGACTGTCCATCCTTCTCCAGAGGAGCTGCTGGTGGATTCAAATCACCAGAGAGATGCGGCAGGTGAAGCAGCAGTGCCACTAAGACCTATGTCGTCAGAGCTCCTTAAACATGACTAACATCAACATAGTGTTGTTGGTATTGTTACGTACCATCGAGCAAGAGGTAACGAATAGCTGACTTTCCAGTAGGTTTTCAAAGGTAGTCAATCTCATGGGAGGGAGTCTGCCCATCTTTCTCCTGTGAAGTAGCCAGTGGATTAGAACCACTTGTCCGAGTTTTCAACATAACTCTTTGCCACTATTAAGCCACCAGAACTCCCAATATTTATTGAGATTTTAATGAAAGACTTTTCTAGTTTCTTGGCTCCACAATCAACACTCTTGGTACCAGCAGCCAGGAAATCAAGAGACACATTACACTGGGAAAGTCAGCTGTCAGGCACCCCTCCAGACCAAGAGCAACGACGTCAGGCTGGAGACTAAGATGTGTCTGATCCAGGCCATAGTCTTTGCCATTGCATGTTATGCATCAGAGAGCTGGATAATGACTAGGGATGATAGAAAGAGAGTTTATGTCTTTGAGCTGTGGTGCTGGAGAGGAGTGTTGAATATACCTTGGACAGTTAGGAAAACAAATAGGTTTGTCCTGGAGATGAACCTGGAGAGCCTGGAGAGGGTGAAACTGGGCTGCTCCTTGGAGGCAAGGATTCTGAAGCTTCGTCTGACAGACTTTGGTCATGTTGCAAGGAGTAACCAGCTCTTGGAGAGGGACATCACGTTTGGGAGGGTGGAGAGACAACAAAGGAGAGGAAGACACTCGATGAGACGGATTGATTCAGTGGTAGAGGTAAGTAATGACAGTGGGTGTGTCAGAGACAGTGAGGTTGGCACAGGATAGAGCAGGGTTTAGGGCTCTTGTTTAGGTCACTATGAGTTGTAAGTGACTTGAGGGCACATGACAACAAAAACAATGAAAGACTAACAGACTCCATGAAGCCACAATTGTTCACATTTGTCAGATGAAGTATCTGAGGGTTCAAAGGAGTAATAGCTGAGCTAGGATTGGAATTTATGGCTAACTCATTTAAAAGAGCCACCCCTTGTCCTATACTGCCTCATAAAATGTGTGTCAGATTAATTATGTCCAATTTGTTAATGAATTTTATTTAGAGGTTTTTTATTAGATGCATGCATTTCCACTTCTCTTGATTTGCTGCTTATAAAGCATGATTATTTTTTATTATTATTAATTTTAATGAACATTTACAGGGACTTTGGATTTCCATTCATTGTTGCACTTTTCTCCCTGCCCACCCCTCCCTGCCCCAGTTCACTCTTCTCTTTGAAAAGGAAAAGAAAAATTATTTCATTGTTATACAATCCCTCCCCCCCCGGTCCACCCCACTATGCAGCCTTTGTACTGGACTCTGTCATGACAATGATACCTAATCACATATCCCCTTTATATATTTTTCTCCCTCATTTGTTAAGCATGATTATTTTAACAAAGTCAGGAGTAAGAATGAGGGGAAATAAAAGCTTCAGGGAGGATACTGGATTTGAAAATAGAGAGAAGGCAAAAGAGAGGGTATGTGATTATGTACAGAGAATGGAAAAGGTAAAAATTAATAGAATATGTCTATGTACTACCAAAAGTACTGGTAGAAATTATGCTTTGGGTGGCTGGAGGTCCTAAAACTGCAGAGATCAAGTAGCATCATTTCTTGAATGACCACAAAAGGAGGATTACAGAACCAGCGCTCCAGTTATTTGATCACACCCAACCCTCCTTCATCTTCTACAGAACTTCTGATCAAAACCACTCTGCCAGGGGAAAAAAAAAAGGACTCAATTCCATTAAAGAAATTGAATCCCTTCCAGCATTAATTTGCTGTAACTCCATAAAAGATAAATTACAAGATTTATTTTCCAACTAGGAGCACTTGAAAGATCATTAATACTCATAAGAAATGCCTCCAGAATTTTTAATTTTTTTTTTTAGTAAGAAGCTCAGTAATTCAAATTGGTACTTAAGCTTGAATGACAAATATTTTAATAAGAAAAAGTTCTCTAAGTGAAAATGGAAGATGAATCATTTATATTTTGAAAAGCTTTTATTTTAGTTAAAAAATACATACATGATAAAAAAATTAAGTCTTATGGAAGAACCAATAATGAAAAGCAATAGTTTTCTACTCTCTTGTTCCATGCTCTCCCTCTAATCCCTGGCATCAATCATTCCAGAAATATTTAATAACTTAAAAAATAATTTCTATTTTCTGGCAAGTTTATTTTTAACTCTACATCAGCATTTCTCTAGAAAGTGTGCTATTGAGGTTCTGGATGTGATTTGTGTGAACAGTACAGGATAATGTATGGAACTACTCTCGGAGATGCTGGTGGATTCAAACTGTGTACCTATTGGTTGATAGAGCAATTTCTTACCACTAAGACGCCAGAGGGCCCAGTGTGGAACTACTCAACACATTTCAGGAGCCCTGGCAGTGCAGTAGCAAAGGGCTCTGCTGCTAAGCCACATGTCAACTGTAACCCAGTAGTCACTCTGTGGAAAAAAAGATGCAGCAGTCAGCTTCTGGGTGCTCTGTTGTTGTTGTTGAATGCCATTGAGTCAAGTGCAACTCATAGAAACTCTATGAACAAAAGGCCTATTGCCTCTCCATAACTATCATAATTTTCCCAAATTCATAGAGTTTCCAGAGGCATGTGGTTTAGGAAGTGGATGCCACTCCTGCTCCCAAACCTGCTTTACAACTGGGAGCTCCACCAAACACTGTCCACATTGAGAAACCATCTGGGTATTTGATACCCCAATGGTATAAGATTCAGCATCACAGCAAACCCAGGTTACTTCATACAGCTCACTGACAAAGGAAGAGTGATGTACAAAGTGGACGAGTGTTCCTCTAGATTGGCATCCAGAAAGCTCTACTTCGTGCTATGACTTGAAGTCAACTTGAGGGCAATGTTTGGAAAGCTGTTACTGCCATTTAAAAAATTCAGGTGGGGTAGACTCAGACTCAGGATTGTATTTGGCTCTTGTGGGTTGGTTTTCATTTTCTTCAGCTTTAGTATGAACTTGCATGCAGTTCCACAATCAGCACCTCGCCTGTTTTTGATTACTGATACTAAGTTTTTCCAACTCCTTTTTTCCAGAGATGTAGACAATCTGACTCCTGTGTGGTCCATGTGCATAGTTGCCCTTTGTGGTTTTTTTAAAAAAGGTATTTGCAATGAATAAATCATTGATTGTACAAAATTAAATCATTAGATCTCCAGCTTCATTTCTGCCACCAAGTCTATAATTTCCAGGAACTAGTTTTTCTTCTTTGTTCCCTAGTTTGGTGTTCTTTTCACCGATTATTATTGATAAATCTTGATTGCATATTCGATCAATTTCATATTGCAGAAGTTGATAGAAATCCTCAATTTCCTCATATTTGACTTTAGTTGTTGGTTGTTGTTGTTGTTAAGTGCCGTCAAGTCGCAGGTGACTCATAGCGACCCTATGAAGGAGGGTCCTCGACGCTTGGGTGCCTTTCATCCTCTCTCCAGGTTCATAGGGTTTCCGGAGGCAAGCTATTATGGTTGTTGGTACATTTGAATAATAGTTGTATTAATAGGTCTGCCTTGTAAGTGCATGGAGAGTATCCTGCCACTCACAGCATTCAGGAAGGATCCTGAGATGGTCTTTTTGACTATGAATGTCACCCCTTATTCTTCACTTTTTCACTCTCAACATAGTAGATCGTATAATGATCTGATTCAAAGTGGTCAATGTCAGTCTATCTCAGCTTGCTAATGCCTAGAATGTTGATCTTCATATATTCCATTTCATATCTGACAACTTCCAATTTTCCTAAATTCACATTTCATGCACTGTACAGATGTTTGCAACGGATCCTCTTCATTTTGCAGTGATTGGAAAACACTAACAGAGGGCACTAACTGCAGGCATGTATCTAGCAGTGTTCCTGTATGCTCAGAGAGTTCTTAAAGTCCCACTGTTTCAGAAGCAGAGATTACCAGATGGATGTCTACCTGTGTTTTATTGAATAAGCAAAAGTATTTGACTGACTGTGTGGATCACAACTAATTATGGCTAACATTGAGAAGAACAGGTATCCCAGAACCCTTAATTATGTTTATGCAAAAACTATACCTGGACCAAGTGAGCTCTGGAGGCTTAGTGGTAAGGAACTGTACCATGAACTCAAAGGTATGTGGTTTGAAACCTGCTGCTTCAAGGGAAAAATATGGGCAACCTCCTTACATTCAATTTACTGCCTCTGAAAAATTGCTGGAGGGTCAATAATGAGTGGGTTCTGACTCAATGATACATAATGACAACAGTACCTTGACCAAGAGGCTGTTGTCTGAACAGAGTGAGGGATCACTAAATAGTTAAAAACCAGGAAAAGTGTGAATGAGGGCTGTATCTTTTTCCCAGACCTATTCAATCTGTATGGTGAACAAATTATTCAAGAAGCTGGCTTTTTGAAGAAGAATGTGGAATCAGGACCTGAGGGAGACTCATTGACAGCCTGTGCCATACAGATGATGCAACCTTGCTCGCCAAAAGTGAGGAGTGCATGAAGCTCTTGCTGCAGAAGAGCAAAGACTACAGCCTTCATTATGGGTTACACCTCAATATCAAGAAAGCAAAAATCCTTACAATTGGACCAAAAGGCAATATCATGATAGACAGAGAAAAGGTTGAAGTTGTCAATGATTGTTTAATTTTGCTTGGTCCATGATCAACAGCCTTGGTAGCAGGAGTCAAGGAATTAAAATACAAGTTACATTTGGAAAATCTATTGTCAGAGACCTCCCTAGAGTACTAAAGAGTAATAATATCCATTTAAAGACTAAGGTGCACCTAATTCAAGCAATGGTCTTTTTAACTACTTGCTGTACGTCTGAAAGTTGGACAATGATAAAGATGCCGGAAGAAGAATCGATGTGTTTGAGTTATGGTGTTGGAGAAGAGAACATAGACTGCTAAGAGAACAAACAGGTCTGTCTTGAAAAATGTGAAACCAGAGTGTTCCTTGGAAACAAGGATAGTGAAACTTCATCTCACATACTTTGGGTATGTTTTTAGGAGGGGGCTGGTCCTTGGAGAAGAATATCATGCTTGGATAGGTGGGGGGGGTCAGTGTAAGAGAAGACTCTCATCAGGATGGGTTGACATGGTGATTGGAGCAATGGGCTCAAATATATCAGAAGTGGTGAGGACGGACAGGGTATGCCTACCCTGATCCGGGCCATGGTCTTCAAACTTTATCTATGCCTTTGAGATGTGGTGCTGGAGAAGAGTAGTCAACATACCATGGACCACCAGGAGAACAAACAGGAGAGGGTGAAAGCAAGTTTCTCCTTGGAGGCTAGGATTTTAAAGCTCTGAATCACATATTTTGGGCATGTGACCAGGAGGGACCAGTGTTTGGAGAAGGACATCATGCTTGTAAGGGTTGAGGGACAGCACAGGAAAGAAAGACCCAGCATGAGATGGATTGACACAGAAACTGGGGCAATGGCATTGGGTGTGCTGAAGTCAGTGATACCACCTCAGCATAGGGCAATGTTCAGAGCAATTGTACATAGGGTCACTATGAGTCACAGATGACTTGACTGTACACAACAACACAACAATGAGGTTTGAAGAGCATTAGCAGAAAATAGAAAACAGGACGCAATGAAATGATTTGTATAGATTACTACTTACTACTACTTTATCTCTTTAAGCTGAAGAATGATTTTCAAAGTGTGAATAGCAACACAATTTACAATGTAATGACAACACACTTAGGTGCCAGCCAATGATTAAGGTAAACTTTTTTCCTATCCTGATTCTGGTAACTCTATAGTCCACAACTACCTGAGAAGGTGTGAGGATCATTTTTTTTTATCTCAGTTTGGACACAGAAGCTCACATTTCAGCAATGATCAAGGAGATCATTCTTATCCCTTGCTGACACCTTTCCCCCTCCACAACCAGCCACAGATCATGTCGAGGAGAAATTTCAATAGGTTACTAAATACTGGCAAGGATACTGAGAGAGAAGAGATACAATCTTCTCTGGGGATCTTTAGAAACAGCTGATCATCTTCGATGGGCAGGGTTACATCTCATTCAGTCCATCAAAAGAAACTAGGTGCTAAGAACTCTGCAAAGATCTGTAGGACTATTGAGGGTGAAAAGGTACAGTACCTCCCTTGAATAAACTGTAATGCTTGATCAGGATTGATTCTGAAAAAGGTCTGTTTAGTCTTGGTTAGCACTCAGTGGCTTATATGTAAAGCAGGGTTTGTGATTTATAACAAGGTTTATAGGTCTGCTCTCTAAGATGCCACAATCTTAAAATCAATTCTTCGTGATGATTTCGCCCAGTGATTCGTAATCTTGGCCTGCACATTAGTATTTCCTGGGTCAAACCTCAAACCAAACCTACTGACTCAGAATCCATTCCAAATCATAGAGACCCTACAGAACAGAGTAGAATTCCTCAGGGGGTTTTTAAGTCTGTAAATCTCGAAACAGCCTCATTTTTCTCCCACCGAGTTGCTGATGGGTTTGAAGTACTGACCTTTGAGCTAGCAGCTGAATGTTTAATCATGTACCACTAGGGCTCTTTTCTGCACCAGTCCAGTTAAAGCAAAATCTTTGATCAGCATTTAAAAAAAGTAAACTTTCTAGGGTATTAGTAGCTGAGAACTACATACTCCTCCCAATAAGACTCTCATCCTATATATCTTTAAAATTTTTTTAAATATTATATTGGTTTGATTACAATGTATACACTGTGTTTTACACTATTTTTCACTCACATTGTATTTCATAAAATCATTACCATTCATTTTCATTATATTTTATAAAACTAATCCTCATTGAACTATGCCCACTATTACCCAGTTTTCCCAGATCCTCACTGGATCTTTCCCATTTCCTTTATTCCTCCCTCCCTCCACCCACCAAATTGTGTGACCTTATCCTTATGATTTGCCCTCTGCCCATCCTCACCCCTCTGTTCCCACCCTCACCCCCTTGGATCCTCATACACGTTTTACTAGTTATCTATTTATATAATAACGGTCTTATACAGTACTTTTCCTTCTGAGACTGAGTTAGTCCACCCAGCATAATGCTCTCTAGTCCTTCCCAAGTTGTGCAGTACTTTTCGAAATCATTGCTCCTTCAGCCTATATATGTTTCTATAAAAAAAAAAACAACTGAGATCCAAATAATTTAATTGGCTTACAACTTCCCTAAGACAAACTACCTAGTGGCAGATCTTGAATTAAAATCATTCCTTTTTCTTCATCCAATGTATGTCTATAAATGACATTCCAACTGCTACTTTAGAATAAGATAAGATCAGTTAAGACATTAGTTGAACTGTGGTTCTAGCAGTTTCTCTCACTATCTTGCTTCTAGGTCAGTGGTATGATTTGTAGCCTCTAGAAATGTTAAGCACACCTTTGATCAGGTAAAAGACATTACTACCTTCTGAAACAGGCTCTCATTTTACTAGTGCCTAGAAGTCCTCGACTTACCCCAAGTCACATGAGCAGCACGAGAGGCAGGGGCAGGATCCCCAGCTGGGCACCACGGTTAGTTTGGGGAAGCCTTGGCCAGTGCGCTGAGAGCTACAGGAGGAAGCGCTTGCTCCTCTTCCCTAAGCGTGGAAGAGAAAAGAAAGTTCATCTGGCAGTTGATGGTCATTTCATTGAAAAATCTGTTGTTTTTTTTTTTTTTAATTTTGGTTTTTTTTAAAAGACATTTGTATTGTGATTTTAATGAAAATCTACAGAGAAATTAGATTTTCTTTCATTCATTGTTGTTGTACATTTTATCCCCTCGCTCTCCCTTCCTCCTCCCCCAGTTCACTTTTAAAAAAAAAATATTAATTCATTGTGCACAATTGCCTCCCCCCATTCCTCTGTGCAATGATGTATCTCTTGTTCTGGGCTGTTGTCGTACATATAATGCCTAATCATACATTCATTTTAGACAGCATACACATCAAAAAACTTCTAAAGGAAAGCCACGGAGTGGGAAAAAATATTTGTTAATGACATATCTGATAAGCCACTCAAATCTAAAATTTATAAAATACTCCAACACCTCAACAAGAAAAATGTAAATAACCCAGTAGCAAAGCGGGCACAGGATGTAACAGATAGTTCCCCAAAGAAGACCTTCGGATGATTTTCTTTTTTAAATTTTTTTATTCACATTATGTTTCATATGACCATTCCCATATATTGTGTCACATAAAATTAATCACCACTGATATATGCCCACTGAATCTTTCTAATTCCTTCATCTCCTTTCTCCACCCACTGAACTCGGCGACCCTGTGTCTGTCCCCCTCCTCCCTCAGCCCATTGCTGCCTCCCCTTCCCTCTTTGGATATCCATATACATCTTACTAATTATCCTAATGTTTTTACAATAAGGGTCTTATGCAGTATTTGTCCTTATGAGCCTGAGTTATTTCACCCAGCATAATGTTCTCTAGCCTCTCCCATGTTATATAATAATTTTCAAAATAATTGCTCCTGGATGCTATTCACTTTCCCCCCAATAACCATCACTCTCTTCAAAGATACAGTCACTGCTATTATAATGGATTATATTGAATTATGATTTGTTGTTGTTGTTGAGTACCATTCAGTCAGACCAACACACAGCTGATCCTCCATAGATTTTTTTTAAAGCAATAAATTGCACAGGAGACTACCCATCTTTCTTCTGCAGAACTGTTAGTGGATTCAAACTGTGTGCCTTTGGGATTGCAGTGCAGCTTCTTATCACTAGGCCACCATATGATGCAAAAGGCATGTGTGTGTGTCTACAAAAATTGGTATGAGAAATTGTGTCCTGAATGGGGCATAAAATCTTCTCAGAAGCATTTCTTTGAGAAGAGTAAAAGAAAAAAGTAGGACAAACCCATAACATTGAAGAGAAAAAGTAATCTTGATCAATTAAAAAATTAATAGAGCTAGTCTGTCATGTTAAATGCTGTTGAGTTGGCTGTGATTCACCTCATCCCTATGGACAACCTAGAGCCCATTGCTATAGTCACTGTGTGAGGCTTAGCTTTCCACATATTATACTATTATTACTATGCTGCTCAGAGACCTTTTACTCAACCAAAAAACCCAGGCCAGACCCATGTGGGTGAGTTGATTTTTAACTCCCAGAGACCCTACAGGACAAAATAGAACTGCTGGACAGGGTTCCCAAGGCTGCAGGCATTACACAGAAGAAACTACAACATCTTTCTCCAAGGCTGTAAATCTTTATAGAATCACCCAGCTGCCTGCCGCAGGTGTGAAGACTCACAGTTCTGTTAGTAGCTGGGTGCCTTAACCTCTGGCCACAAGGGGTTCCTATTCTTTTAGTATCGCTCATAAATTAATGAGGAACATGTAACTCTGTAGAGTTTCAGAGTAGTTAAAGAGAGAGAGAAAAAAAGAAATGCTACGTAACAGACTTGGGGTTTCAGGTGTTACTTAACAGACCAGAACGCTTTCCAGCAATGCACTTAAGATATCAGCAATAGCAACCCTACCTAGGAATACTTCACCCCAAGTTTCTTTCTAATGCAAATTAGTTCTAATTTCTTTTCATTTTGCCCTAAGTCCCTACCTGCCAGCCCTCTGACAGAAAGCTATGCTATACTCATTTGAAAGAGAGTCTGTCAAAGAAGCTTATATCAAAATATATTTTTCAAACAGGTTCTCTCTCTTAGCTGTGGTTGTGTACCACTGAGTTGGAATTAACTCACAGCTGACCCTCCACCAGGTTTACAGAGGCAATAAATCACACAGGAGGAGACCACTCATCTTTCTCCCACAGAGTAGCTGCTGGATTCCAACCATGACCCTTTGGGTTGGCAGCAGAGCTCCTTACCACCAAGCCACCAGAGTTCCCTATATCTCCTACTTGTTATGTGCTGTCAAGTCACCTGTGACTCATAGTGACCCTGTGTACAACAGCCCTAAACCCTGCTCTATCCTGTGCCAATCTCACTGTCTCTGACACACCTACCTCATTACCCCAGTTACTGAATCAGTCCATCTTATTAAGGGTCTTCCTCTCCTGCGCTGTCCCTCCACCCTCCTCAGCATGACATCTCTCTCCAAGGACTGATCCCACCTTGTAATATGTCCAAAGTATGTCAGACAAATCCTCAGAATCCTTGCCTCCAAGGAGCATCCTGGTTTAACCCTCTCCAGGACAAACCTGTTTGTTCTCTTAGCAGTCCATGGTCTTCTACGTGCTTCAAATTCTTTCCAAGTTCATGCTGAGCTAGTCCCTAAACTTACCTGAGAGAACACATTTACAGTTACCTCCTTTTCAATTTTCAGATAAGAAAAAGCTCCCTTTCAGACCAAAGAATATGTTGGCAAGAGTCTTTACTACTGTCAAGCACTACTGAGTCAATTTCATTTTACAGTGAGCCCTTGTGACAGTGTAGAACCGGCCCATAGGACTGTTTTTATGGGAGCACAACTGTTTTGTGTTCCAGCTGCCAACATTTAGGCTATGGAGGGCCAGCTAAAGAGAGAAAGACTCTCAGCAAGACAGACTGACACAGTGTCTGTAACGGTGGACTCAAGTTTATCAGAGATGATGAGGATGGCATGGGATAGGGCACAGTTCAGATTGTTGTTCATGTGAGCCATAATCAACTTGACAGCACATAACAACAGTGCTAATCCTTGCGCCAATAAGACTCTTCAAACCTCACGACCAAAAAAATCTTAACCCCACAGCTGTGAAGCAGGTTTCTAATCATGGAGATCCTCCAAATGTTTTTGAAGCTGTAAATCTTACTAACAAGAGTAGACTGCCTCATCTATACATCACAGACAAGTCAGTGGAGTTGAACAGCCAATCTTCCAGTCAGTAGGCCAATAAGCAAACCACAAAGCCACCAAACTAATTTTGAATTTCTATCATCGCTTTCAACATTCTTTGACCTTAGAGTGCTACCACATTACTCATAAAGGTGAAGGAGACATCTTCGCTAACTAACAATGTATCTGACTGCATCCTTCTTCAAAGCTAACAGATTCTTGCATTTAAAAAACTACAACCAATGCACGGCCATGTTTATCTCAGCTTTGTTCACAATAGCAAAGAGTTGGAAATAACCTAAGTGCCCACCAACAAATGAATGAATAGAGAAGCTGTGGTATATTCACACAATGGAATACTACGCTGCATTGAAAAACAAGGAACTCATGCAATATTATTAAAAATGGGTGACCCTGGAGGACATTATGCTGAGTGAAATATCTCAGTCAAAAAGGAACAAAGACTGCATAGTGCCATTGTTGGAAAACAGGACTGTCATCGGGGTTGAGGGGAGACTGAGGAAGATGGGATAAATAATGTACAGTGCATTGAAATGGATGAAGGAGAAAACTGTTTAAAAGGGGTATGTGGTTAGGTATTACTGGACCTGGGGGGAGAGATTGTAAAACAATGGAACTTTTACTTTTCTTAAAATTTTTTTTTATTATTTTTGTGTGCATGTACCGTCAAATCAGATCTGACTGGTACAGGAGGAGATTGCCCCTCCTTCCCCGGCAGAGCATCTGGTGGATTCGAACCGTGCACCTCTGGGATTGTAGTTGCAGCTTCTTGCCACTAGGCCACCAGAGCTCCCCTAGGAACTTTTACTTTTCAAAGAGTGTACTGGGGGAGAGGTGGGCAGGGAGAAAAGTGCAACAATGAATGAATGGAAATCCAAAGTCTCTGTAAATTTGCATTAAAATTAATAAAAAAGTTTAAAAAAACCGAAACAAACAAAAAAACTAACCCCCCCACAACCAAACATATTATCTATAAATGTTCAAAAGGAGAAGGGGAAGTAGTGAAGGAGGTAGGAAAAGGGAGAGGGGAAAAAAATCACTAAGACAGGAGAGGTTAGTGGGCAGATGCATGTGTGTGTGAAGGAATAGGAAAGATGCAGTAGGAATTTGAAGAGATCAGATGATAAAAGGCATAGATAAATAGCAATTACAAGGCATAAATCAACAATAATTATATAAAAAACAATGTATAGGAATAATTGTATAAAACACAATGTACATGAATGAAACACAATTTATATACATGACCGCATTCAACCCAACAACAACAACAAAAAAATCTTAGAAGATGGATTGACAGACACAGTGACTGTAACAATGGGCTTGAGTATATCAGAGGATGCCACAAGATAGGACAAGATTCAGATCTTGATCACAGCCTCATTATGAGTCGTAGTTGACTTGATGGGGCCTAACAATACCAAGAATGTCCAACTGCCTGGCCTAGAGTTCGGTAAAATCAATAGTTAACCTGATAATTTGGTCAGCTGTTTTTAGAAAACGCAAACACGTCCAAGTTCAGAAGAGATTAATGGTGGCGCGCTCTCCAGGGAAGTAAGTGCCCAGGAGAAGCAGAGATTTTTAGGCAAGAGGCCATCAACACCGAATCTCAGGTTGGAAGATTCTTAGCAGCCGTTTCATTTGCCGAGGATCCCGGGGCCCCGAGGTTCAGGCCATGCCAGGCTGCTGACCCCAAACTCCTGATTGCAGAGTTACATGGTGCATGGGTCTGACCTTTGGGTAGGCGGACCCTGGAAGAAATCATCCAGGTGATACAACTTTTAAAACAATTATTTTGAACATAAGTAGGCAGAAAAACAACCACCCCCCGACACACACCCAAAGAAAAAAAAATAAAAAGGGGGGGGGAGCGCTCTAGCAGCTTAATGGTAAGGATCTGTGCAGCCAACCCAAAGGCACCAATGGTTCGAATCCACCAGCTGCTCAGGGGACCAAAGATGAAGGTTCTCCTCAGGTGTGACTGCTAGCTTCCGAAGACCCACTAACGAAGACCCACTAACGGGTCAGCTGTGAGCCAGTCCCTCCTGCAGGGCATTGACAAGAACAGGGCAAAGATGACGTTTTGGATAAAACACCAGGGTGCTTGGAAAGTTAAGCAAAGGAATAGATACACAGCAAAGGTTGGGCTAGACCCAAAAAGGATCCCAAATAGGAGCAAATGGGAGGTGGGTGGGAGGTGTCCTGGCTTCTGGGGGGAAAAAAATCTTTACTGTAGTTGCAGAGGATGAAGAAGCGAGTTAGAGGACGTTCGCAAAAGAAGGCCTATTTTGAGGTTTTCTCTTGCCAGGTGTGGGCTCGCCAGATTTACTCTCGGTCTTCGGACACAGAGTCAGCGAGGTCGAGCCAGCCAGAGGGGCTGCGAGCCTCAGAGGACCCGGAATCCGCAGGCCCCGAGGGGAGCAGCCCGCGTAAGCACGGGGTGGACCTTCTCTCGCTTCCCTGCTCTGAGCCCAGGCTCCCCGCGCGCCCCCGGCTCTTCCCGGGTCCCTGCGCCGCAGGCCTCCCACGCGCCCCTCACTCACCGGCCGGCGCTGCCCGGCGCTGCCCTGGGCGCACCCGCGCCCCCGCGCTCCTCGAGCCGCTGCCGCCACCGCTGTCTCTGCGAGCAGCTCTCGGAGGAGGCGCGGGCAGTGCAGGCGCCGCGCAGCTCCGGTTACCCGGGTGCGCCCCGCCCCGGCCCCACGGCCCAGGCCCCCGCCCTGCACACGGCCCGGGCACCCCAGCTCCCCAGGTCTCCTCTCCGGCGCCGCCGAGAACTTTCCTAGGTGAGCAGAGAAGTGAGCACGCGGTCCTCCAGGCCATGGACCCACCTCCTACCCCTGCCTCTGTGAATGCCTCCAGGTGGAGTTTCTGCCGCCTCGACGCAGAAAATAAGAGGCAAATGGGGAGTTTTAGGGACGAAGAAAGCCCACTACTCAAGAGTGAAACATTATTACGACCATTTAATGAAAACACCCCACACAGTTAGAAAATATTATCATTGTGGACATTCATATGGCTACAGGACAATGACTAGGAATAATAGAAGGAGAACTCATGCTTTTGAGCTGTGGTGCTATTGGTGAGGAATTGCACTGTCAACCTAAAGTCAAGAGGTTCGAATCTACCAGCTGCTCTATGAAAGAAAGACGGGCATTCTTCCAAGCCATTTACAGCCTTTGAAAATCCCCTGGAGGGTCAACTATGAGTTTGGCACACACACACACACACACACACACTTAAATATGTTATATTAATTATTATATTATTCTGACTAACGGCGACCATCTGTCAGGTTTGGTCTGTGAATCTTTACATGCAACATATTCTGTTACTCGGGATATAAATTAATCTTGCTGTCAGAAAATTCAAAGAGCCGAATTCGCTTAGCATTTCTTAAGTTGAAGGAACTGAAGAACAAATCCAAACCTCAAGTTGCAATACTTAAGGATGCTTTGAGCAGAATATGAAATGATCCAGGAAGCATTAAAAAAAAAAATTAAGAGAGTATACAGTCATTGTACCAAAAGGAATTGGTGGACACAGAAGAATTTAATGAAATAACATATGAGCAAGAGCCTGTGGTGATGAAGGAAGAAGTTCAATCTGCTCTGAAAGAATTGGCAAAAAACAAGGCCCCAGGAATTGATGGCATACATATTGACATATTTCGAGAAATAGATGCTACCCTGAGTGTGTTTACCAAGTTGTGCAAGAAATCTGGAGGACAACCAGCAGCCAACTGACTGGAAGAGATCTGTATTTGTTCCCATTCCAAAGAAAGGTGATTCAACAGAGTGTGAGACTTATTGAACAGTATCATTGATATCACATGTGAGCAAGATTCTGTGAAGATGATGCAGAAACAACCTGATCAGCACATCAACAGAGAACTGCCTAAAGTGCAGGCTGGATTTAGAAGAGGCCATGGCACTAGGGATATTATAGCTAATGTCAGATGGATCTTGGCTGAAAGCAGAGAGTCCAGAGGTCCAGAGGAATGTCTGTGGTGTTTTTTTTTATTATTATGCAAAGGCATTTGTGGAGCACAACAAACTGTGGCTGACTGACAAGAATGGGAATCCCAGAACACTTGATTGTGCTTAGGCAAAACCTATGCTTAGAGGAACCTATACAGGAGGAACAGAGCAAGGAAACACTGCATGGTTCAAAATTGGGAAGAGTGTGCATTAAGGATGTATCCTATCTTCTTATCTTTTCAATCTAAATGTGGAACTGATTATCTGGGAGGTTGGGCTCTATGAGAAGAAGTGTGGCATCAGGATTGGAGGAAGACAGACTCATCAACAAAATCTGTGTTATGCAGATGACACAACCCTGCTTACTGTAACTGAGGAGGACCTGAAGCGCTT
Organism: Elephantulus edwardii; assembly: GCF_000299155.1. Classification (NCBI taxonomy): domain Eukaryota; kingdom Metazoa; phylum Chordata; class Mammalia; order Macroscelidea; family Macroscelididae; genus Elephantulus; species Elephantulus edwardii. The sequence continues at coordinate 6,099,379 of NW_006399772.1, forward strand.
GCTGCAGAAGGTCAAGGACTGCAGCCTTCTGGATTGAAGCTTAACATCAAGAAAACAAGATTCTCATCACTGGGTCGATTGGCAGCATCATGATAGATGGTGAGGAGATTGAAATTGTTGCAGCTTCAGTTTGGTTGGCTCCACAATCAACACTCTTGGTACCAGCAGCCAGGAAATTAAAAGATGAATTGCACTGGGAAAGTCTGCTGTCAGAGACCTTTCCAAACCATGAAGGAACAATGATTTCAGTATGAAGACTAAGGTGCACCTGATCCAGACCATGGTCTTTGCAATTACTTGCTATGCATCAGAGAGCTGGACAATGACTAGGGATGATAGAAGGAGAGTTGATATCTTTGAGCTTTGGTGGTGGAGAAGAGTATTGAATATACCATGGACTGCTAGAAGAACAAAGAAGTTTGCCCTGGAGAGGGTGAAGCTAGGCTGCTCCTTGGAGGCAAGGATTCTGAAGCTTCGGCTGACATACCGTGGACAGGCTGCAAGGTAGGATCAGTCCTTGGAGAGGGACGTCATGCTTGGGAGGGTGGAGGGACACCACAGGATAGGAAGACCCTTGATGAGATGCATTGATTCTGTCACTGGGGTAATGGGGATAGGTATGTTGGAGACATTAAGATTGACAAGGGATAGAGCAGGGTTTAGGACTTTTGTACATAGGGCCACTATGAGTCGCAGGTGACTCAATGGCACATAACAACATCACATTGTATTATTATATTATTCTGATTTCCAAGACTGAATCTTTACATGCAACATATTCTGTTACTAGGGATAAAAATTAATTTTTATGACTCTCTATATCTACATATAGACATCATCTAGTTCCTTTAAAACTTTGATGTTGTTAGGTACTGTCCAGTCAGGACTAACTCACAGCCAATTCTCCAGCCAGTTTTTCGAGGCATTTAATTGCTTGAGAGCAGACTGCCCATCTTTTCCCCCAGAGCAACTGTTGTATTTGAACTGTATTCCTTGGATTGACAGTGCAATTCCTCACCGCTATTGTTGTTAAGTACCATCAAGTCTGAACCAACCCATAACTGATCCTCCAGAGGGTTTTCAGAGGAAAATGTCTATTATTCTTCCATGGAGCAGCTGGTGTGTTTGAACCTCATGCTTCTCAGTTGACAGAACAATTTCTTCCCACTAACCAGCACATATACTTAAATTGGAATGATACAGAGAAGATGAACCAGTTCCTGTGCCTGGATGACATGCTCATTCCTGAAGCTTTCTGTAGTTTTTTTTTTTTTTGTGATAACAGATTCATTTTAATTCTAGCACCTGAAGCTGTACAAGGAAGGGTATGCTTTATAAACATCATGGGACTGTGGTACACATTCAATAAAGTGTCAACTGTGCAATACCACTTAGTATTTCAAAATCAGGAAATGTATTTTTGAATTGTTTAAACACAATCCACAGAATTAAAAACAAAATCAGAAGCCATCACAGTTCTACTAATTGACAATGAAACATTTTCTATTTAATACTTGATTTAACAGTCAATATCTAGTAGGGGATGCTGGAAGTGATTTCCGAGTCTC
>NW_006399772.1:6102766-6130501 GCF_000299155.1 Elephantulus edwardii
GCCCTAGGCCCGGCTCCGGAGACGTGTGCGGCCGGCGGGCTGCGGGCGCGCAGCCGGGCAGGGGTCCCTGGCACCGGGAGCTGTCGGGAGGATCAGTCCCACTTTTTGTAGTTTTAAGGCGCTCTGGTGGCCTAGTGGTAAGGAAATGTGCTGTCCGTAGGGGAAAGGCACACAGCTGGAACCCACCAGCTGCCCTATAAACAAAGATACATAGTCTCCTCCTGGGAGATTAACTGCCTCTGAAAACCTGCTAGAGGGTCAGCTATGGGTTGGTTCTGACTCCATAGCACAGAACAAAAACCAAAAGCCACCAGACCGCCCTTCCTCGCCACTTGTTGTGGATCATCGAGTCAGATACAACCATGATTTACTTGACCTCTAGTGAAGAGGTTCCACCTCCAGAGCCTTGGTCTGCCTCAACCTGTCCTCAGGAAATACCGGAACCCAACCTTTCAGCTCCCCATGAGGGGGTTCTCCTCAAAGCACCAGTGACTCCCGGGTCCCAGGAGCAAGAACTACAGGTAACTTATCAGTGTATCTACTGTCTATGAATAGTAGCATTAAGGGGTGATTACAGTAACTTTAGAGTAAGTTAGTATACTATCTCTAGCAGTATTTCTTATACTTCTTTTTGTGCATTTTTACTGTTCACATATCTATCTATGTATTAGCAGCACTAGCTCTATAAAGAATTGTTTTCCAGGCTGAATATATCTTTCCTTGCTGCACTAGCATGATTTCTAGACAGGGTGTCTAAACCCTGGAGTAAGGGAACAAAGGCACTGGAGAGGGACAGACTTGGCTGTTTCCTTGCATGGCCTCACGTGTCTACAAAGGGAAGATATGCTTCTATTCATGTTGGATTTAAACCCCTACAAAACCTAAAAAGTCATTTAGAATAAGTACACAAAGGACTCAGTAGGATATGGAATGTTAATAAGAGCTTCTCACCTCTGAACTGGAAATGGGTCATTTTTCTAGACAATAAATCCACAAATGACTTTTATACTTATTATTATATTTGGGTGGGAGAAAGGTGGGTGATTCTATGTGATTGACTGTGTCAGAAAACCCTCTGGAATGTCAGCTATGAGTCTGTCCTGATTTGAGATAGATAACCCCACCACCAATTACATTTTGTATGTAAGACAGTTTGTAGCTACTCTGGAAAAGTATGAACGTTTTGTAACATTCTTGTCAGATAATTTAAAATCCCTTCTGTAATTGTTTCTTAGCTGTCATCCCAGACCTATTTATTCAACTCTTTAGCTTCTTTTTCTAACCCTGTCTGACTATTCTTGACACCTCAGCCAGAGTTAATATAGCAAAGTCCTTTAATAAAACCTTCCTGTGGCTCCCAGAAGCCACTGATTTAAAGAACAATTTCATTACCATAAATATCCAATGATTGGAAAACTTTGAAAACTTAAAAACAAAACCACAAAAAATTCAATTTAAAAACTGGCAAGAGAACAGTTTAAAAGTAATATATTTTAGGACATTATGATTATCATAAGAGTTTGGAACTAGGGTTGCAGAGTGGTGTATACTCGGGGTGAGGGTGGGAGGGTGCAGGGAGATTATATACCAATGAAGGAGTTTTTATTTTGCTTTTAAAGAAGAGCGAACTGGGGGTGGGGGTGAGGTGGGTTGGGAGAAAAGTTCAACAATGAATGAATGGAAATCCTCAATCTCTGTAAATGTTCATGGAAATTAATAATAATAGTAAAATAAAAATATATTAAAAAAAAGAAGCTTCTCCCTATCTAACCTGGGTTCTCACTCCCCAGTAAAAAGATCCTCGCCCATTTCTTGAGGCTGACTTATCACAATTAACCATTCCCAACATTTTAATGATGTTCCCCCACCCCAAGGTGCCAAGCTAGTGACGGTCTGTCTTTGCATGTGCTGTTCCATTTCTAGAAAATATTTCCACTACTCTCTCTGCTGCCTATTATTTTGTATTTTTTTCCTATTTTAGATGTTCATGTGAAAATAGAGAATAATAGAACAAACAACTTTATGTAACAGCATGTTTAATATTTCCCTTGTTTTACTGAGACCCTAGGTAGGCTCGCTAATATTACTTAAGCATTACACTAGCCTTCCCTTTCCATTCCCACAGAAAGAGCTATCAATAGGGATTTTTGTTGTTGTTCCATATTAAATCCAGTATATACTATTGTTGCACCACATTTCATTTGTATTCTGCATATTTGATGGTCATTTTCTGTTTCTGACTAGACTACAAATTGAGGAAGGGAACTAGGCCTGTTTTACTGTTGTTGGGTATCACATGTATTTTTGACTCACAGCAAACCCACATAACAGAGAACTTCCCCAGTAGGCTGCAAGCTCGATGGAAAAGAGCACTAGTATCACAATGGTGACGTGTGTGACCACCACACACACTTGGCAGTTCACACCCACCTAGTGGCTCCAAGGTGAAAAGTCTAGCAAATTCCTTTCCTAAAGATTATGTTGTTGTTGTTGTTAGGCGCCGTTGAGTCGTTTGCGACTCATAGCGACCCTATGTACAACAGCCCTAAACCCTGCTCTGTCCTGTGCTAATCTCATTGCCTCTGACACACCTAAAAAATATAGCCAAGTGAAACCTACAGAAATCCAAAGTCTCTGTAAACTTTCATTAAAATAAAAAAAAAAAAAAAAGAAACGAAACCTACGGGAAACTTCTACTCTGTCATATGGGATCACTGAGCTGGAATTGACTCAACAGTGCCCAACAACAGCAGTCTTTATGGAAGGTGACTGAGAAATCTTTTTCGTGCAGAGGCTCTGGGTGGACTTGCGCCAGTTAATCCTTTGTTTAACAGCTCAGTATTTAACTATTATACCATCAGGGCTCCTTAGTATAAGACTCTAAATAAAGTATCTTAATAAATGTTCATAAAAGCATGTTTATTGTTGAATGCGCTATTTGCCATAGTTATAATTAGAAATTTATTTATGTAATCATCTGGTGATAATCTTCTTCCATAAAATCATACACTTCCTTTGAGCAGAGATTGTGTTTCCCTTGGTAGTGCTTATTGGGAGCCAGGTATCATGTTACAAGTTTATTATTTTCAAAATTCCGTACTACCTTTCCTTTAGGGTAGCTGCTGAGTGATCAACCAGTTCACACTGTGTTGTTGTTGTTAAGTGCCATCAAGTCATAGGCACTCATAGCGACTCGATGAACGAAAGTCCTGGACACCTGTATAACTTTCATCCTTTCTCCAGGTTCATGGGGTTTCCAGAGGCAAGCTATTATGGAAGTGGATGCCACTCCTGCTTCTAAGCTTGTTTTAATCGAGGAGCTTCACCAAACACTGTCCACCATGGGTAACCATTATCACATTTGACTCATCAGTATCACAGTGTTTGGCTTCACAGCAACCTCTGTACAGCAAGTGGACATACCAGGGTTATATGACATACAAGGATGTTTCACCAAAAACAATTAAAGGCAGGTCTGACAGCCTTAACACTAGTTAAAGAAAAATGGCTAAAGTGAAATGCATCTTCACAGATGTTGTTGGTAAATGGACTTGACACTGTCCTTTCCAAACCTTACCTAAAATTTAGTTACAAGTGAAAAAAAGACAAATGAACTTCACATGGCTTTTGGACATGGTTTTATTTAAGCATGGGCTTTTATAGCTTAGTTTCACAAGAGTGCAACCTTTTAGGTATGTTAATAGACAGTTCAGGGCTACAGGGCCATAGTAGTGTTGCTGGTGTTGGCACAACGTCTTCAGAAGGTGTGAACATGACCCACAGGGGGAAAGAAAAGATCTACAAAGAGAACACGATGAAAACATTCACTGCTTTACAAGTCACTCTGTTACCACAGACACAAAATGGCAGTTACTGTTAGGAAACCAGCCACAGAACTTTAAAAAAATCTTTTTGACAAGGAAATGGGAACTCCTTTTCAGGGATAAGGGTTCTTCATTCACAATTTTTAAGTAGAAAATGGTTCAAGGTCAGGCATTTTTCTTATCCACAAAACAACGCTAAACCAACATACATTTTTAAGGAGTATATTAAAGGAATACAATATCTTTACAGCTATCTTGTGGGGTAGGTATTTCAATTAACTTCCTGCAGAATATAAGTAGCCCAAAATTCAGCAGCAAAATATCGCAACAAAACAAGTAAATACAGTGTCCATGTGTTATATGTAGAAGAGAATACATAAAGGACAAACAAGGATAATTTAATCATATAAAACATGATACATAGCTGAAATACAGTCCACTTAAATAGCTTGGTGACCAAGAATGTTAAATACTGCACTAAATGCCATTTAAAACATATCTTAAATTTTTGTGCTTAAACTTTTTTTCTGTTAAACTATTTCTTACTTTCAATACTGCCACTGTAACTGATTTTACAACATTATCACAATTGTCACAGACACATTGACATTAAAACACTTATGAGAAAATAAGTCACTTGTCATTAGTTCACAGTGTGGGAAAGTGGTTTTACACTCTGTCTTGAGAAGGGCTTTCAGGTCATCACCAAGTCCTTCACAAAAATTTCCTGATACCAGTTGCAGTGCGAGATTTAAAAAAGAAAAAAAAAAAAAAAAGGGAAAGCAATACATCACATGTTGAAAGGAAAAAGAAACTTTTTTGATTCTTCATGGATATCGTCTAAGTGACCTTCGTCTTCTGTTGTAGAAGTGCCTGAGCCCATGTTGTCGTGAAAAATTCATCATGTAATTTTGTTTTCGAGTGCTGTTAAAACCAAAGAGGGTAGAGGAGGGAGGGAAAGGGGAAACAGCATGTAAGTTCCATCACTGAAAGCAAATCCTATTCCAGGTCCTACATTACTTTGCTATTTACATAAAAAATTAGCAAGTCATGCAGACATTACCAGCCAGGGGCAAAGGACCTTAAGTTTGACATGGGTTCAGTGCCTTTGGCCTTAAAAATCCCCTTCACTACGCAAACCAATATAAAATAAAACCACATTTTATAACCTCTTTCTTTCAAAAATAAGCACTGAACCAGGAAAGATGATGAATTCTCTTAATTTACAACAAAAACGACACAAAGTACACATAAATTTGTACTTTTTCTTCTCGAAGTCTTCCTGAAAACATTATTTGAGTGAAAGTAATGTTGGAAGAAGAGTGCCTAATTTCAAGATATCTTTAAAAATCAAGAGAAACCATTTGGTCTATAGCAAACAATCTCATTTAAAACTTAAATAGTAAAAATGGACCGAGCTTATTAGCTGAGTCATCTTGATCTTCCTAGTGTATACAGTCTAGGGGCAGAATGAGGAAGCTTTTCTCAGAAGACTGGAGTCTACGTTCTTCTTCAATTAATAAGGTGGCTATAATCTAATAAACATGGCTTATGAAAAAGAGACAAGTGACAATTCATAAAATACTAAGAATGTGTAAATGGTTGTAATGTATTTATATTCTTCCCCATATACATATTTATACATACAGTTTATATTATATATATATATAAAATAATAAACATCTTGAAAATAGTTTTCAGGAGCTGTAGGAACTTGAATAATACTCAAAGTTATAGCTTCTAAAATATCAATATGGCAAATACATTTTAAAAGGGATCATTACATATGAAATCATTGACAAGAACAATACCTCTCTCACATACTGACCTGAGTAATAACGTAACTATTTGTGCCATCAATATGTGGGTTATATTGATGAACTTAACAATATGTTCCACTTTCATCAGGTATCTTGAATACTGTGATGGTTCTAAAACCTTTCCTACTTAATTTCACAGAATCATGAAGTGTGTCTGGAGTGAGATAATATCATGTGATGTGATGCCCATCAAGATGACCATGACATGAACTTGAGTTTGAACAAAGATGGAAAGGACAATTTTGCACTAAGCAACGTGCTCTTCTGGGGTATCAACGATCAGCAATTTACCGAGCAAGGTGGAAAATGATACTTAAAGTAAGTGATATTAGTTACATACAGAGAGGTATAGCAGGCCTTTAGAAACCCTATGTACAGTTGTGATTGTAAAATATAGAAAACTTTAAAACAAGAGGATTTGGTAATCAAGTTGGGTCATTAGAAAAGAAAATTTATCATAAAATGTCTCAAAAATACAAAACTCAATTTCATCAGATATGTTTCATCAAAAAGCAAGAGCATCTACTCAAAATGTGGTTGGAGGTTAGACATCAAAGGGACATATAAAACAAAGGGAAGTGTTAATTACTTTCTATCCTGGGTTTCTCTGTTGTCAAAGCGCTAGGAATTATAGAGTGTATTCTGAAGACAATGTAGACAAACATAAAAAAAACACAACCAGGTTTGTCTTCAGACAGCTGTACTACTTTTCCTACTCCTTGAGCAATGAGGAGATAATACATGTCTTGATTAATATGATAATTTTCAATGTCATAGTTGAAATTAATTTATTTACTACTTCTTCTAGAAAATCCACTACTGTCCAGTCAACTGTGATACAGAAAGAGTAGGAAGGCCCACAGTCTCCACAGCTGCAACCCTTTCTGGAGGGAGACTTGCCTCACCTCATTGTGGCCATGTAAACTCACCCACTGTTGCTGGGTTGACTGCAACTCAAAAGTGACTTTCCCTCTGGTTTCTGAGCCTGTAAGGCTTTAGGGAGTGGAATGTTGGTCTTTCTCTCAAAGAGCACAGCAGGTGGGTCGGAACCACTGACCTTTCTGGTTTATAGCGCCACATGCTACACATGACACAGCAAAACTCCTTATGGAAAGCCCAGTTACAGAGGGAAAAAAAATAAAGGGATAAAAAGGACAATGATTTGAAGGGCCATATTCTTTCTTCATAAAACCCTTGCGAAAGAAGTCTTAGTGCCATAGTTATGTGCTTGGCTGCTAACTAAAGGTTGGTGGGCTGAACCCCTCACTCTGCAGCATAAAGATTCAGCAATCTTCTCCCATCAAGACTGCAGCCTCGGAAACTGAATTAGTCAGGATTTGTCCCATTGAGTTTGGAATCCACTTGCTATGAATTGGAATTGACTCAATGGCATTAGAATTTTGGGTAGGGGCTTTCTTTCCATCAAGAGCCTGGAAAGTGTATAGAAGATTTGTAGTAGGCTGGTAACAGGAAGGTCAGTGGTTTGAACACATCAGAGGTCTCTCATTAAGATTTACAGGGTCAGAAATTCAGTGGAGAGTTGAGACAAATTGGAGCCAGCTAGATGGCAGTGGATGTCTTTAGCTTGCCAGCACTGAGGTCCCCTTAGTTCTTTCTCTGAGCTATTAGTGTCCCCTAAAATATTTTCCTCATCTCAATCATTTCCTCTTATAAAAGAGGCTCCCCATAAAAAATGCTATAAAATACTAAGACAGTGGAACTGCATGTGCATGCATTTGTGCACACACACAATCAGCTTGACACATCAGTTGCAGCTAACTTTCCCTAAATGTTAGGTTTATCTTGCTCAACAACCACTTAGAATCTTATCTGCAACAGCTCAGGCAGTTTAGCCAGGTATTTCAAGTTGCCTATGTACTTAATCTCATTCCGCTTTACAGGTCTTTTCTCCAACTACACTTCTATGTAGACAGCCCTGTTTACATTTGCCTGGAGCCTTTTCTACTTGCCTCACCCCCTCAGTCAGTTTCTAAGTTTGTATTCATTGCTCAATTCTCACATTTTTTCTTTAATCCTCCTCTCTATAAATTAACGTCCCCACCCCCCTCCCCTTACTCTTTATCCAAGTAAGGAACCTGGTAGCACAGAGTGTGTTGTGTGTTGGTCAGCTAACAGAAAGGGCAGTTCGGGTCCACTGTCTGGTACTCAGAGGAAAGATAAGCAGTCTCCTGTCATAGAGCTTTATTGCTCGAAACCCCGGAAGAGGACTGCTATGAGGTGGAATTATTAACTCAGTTACAGTGGGCTGAGCTCTGACTCCCAAAAATGCTCATTTTCTGTTTGGAGTATTCGGGCTCATATCTACGTCTTCCTTGCTGTAGGTGTCTACACCCCAAATCCCCTCTGCCTCACACCAAAGCACTGAGACTCCTGCCTGACCTGCGGGTGGTCAGGGCACATTTGTTCAACTTTTGGTGACTTACTGGCTGGATTCCTGTTGTAAGTCATTATTCTTTAACTATAAGGAATAATCGCAAAGTTAAAGTAATAAGAATGATCCTGCTGAAAACATGTTAAAAAATAAAAATGACTCAGAATTTAAAATAGGTGAAATATCTTACATTCAATACAAACAGAAACTTGGAACACTCAAGACGTCTAGTTATCTCAATGTGACAGCGTGATGAAGCTGCCTCGATGTGTAGGGTCAGGGCACCTTTCGTTTCAACAGAGGGCAGTATGCGTGCTTAATGGTTTTGCAGGACTTTTCCCATGAAGTTATTTACTTACTATGGGATGGATTTAAAGCCTTCATTTTTATATATGAGAAAAATTAATATAAGCAGGTGACAGTTTTTTAAGATCCTGAGAATTAGGCTATGGTGAAAGCTTACATCCAATTTAGGGGCATTTTGATTCACTAGTTATATATATATATGCAGAGCAATATGTATCAGCATATCTCTGATCACTGAGAATGTTTGTATAATGCATTTGCTATACATGTTGAGTATTTATATAGTTCTATTATTAAATGGTCACATTTTTCAAAGTATCCTTGGAACTAGGTTGGAAAATTGGTATGTGAAACATAAATAGCAATCTCTAGAGTCAGTAAGGTCAGAATTGCAAAGGAAGATTTTTTTCCAGTGCTAGAAAAACAACCCAGCAGAGGGGAAGTTAAGTCAAAATCCTGTCTCTAGAACCCTTTAATGAACTGATCTGGTTATTAAGTCGTTACAGAGCAGGAAAGGAAGACCCTGTAAGATGGACTGACACATATCTGGGGTGCTGAGGCTAGGAGTGTCAGAGACAGTGAGATTGGCTCAGGATAGAGAAGTGTTCAGAGCTATTGTGCACAGGAGTCATAGTCAAGCTGATGGCACATAATAACAGCAACAACAATAACAATGACAATAACTTCTAAAATGTCCAACTTAGAGTCCTGGGCATTAGGGGAATTTGAATGAGTCTAGAGATCTTATGTTTATTCTTTTTGTGGAGATCTGTGAGCTCGTTTTTTATATTTGTGTAACTATAGATAATTCACAATTGATATAATAATAGATGCACTGGAACTCCAAAGACCTACTTCTTCACTGCAGCTACAGAGGACATAATTGTTATTGTAAGTTCAAAGAAAACAGGTAATATTCATTCCAAAGTATATTAAGTATGCCACTTGACCTATCAATTTGATTTGGTTATAGTTAGACCTGGGTATATTTTCAAATTTCTATCATCATGAGAATTTAAGTGAAGTCATTAAAAGAGCAGAGAATGAATATCAATGGCTTCTTGGAAATGCTGATTTAAATTTCTGTTATCGCTCAGGGAATTTAGGGACTTCAATGGCCTATGAAGTAGACAATGCTTCCTTTTTCTGCATAGGGTGCATGGATACTGCCAAGCCCTTTGAAGAACTAGTGACTACTCTTTTGAACTGTTACCCTACACTGGAGCCACTATCTTAGCTTGCTTACTTAGACAGTAGTAAACAAACTAACAGGTTATTATAAATGAAAAGAGATTTGACAGAAATATTTGGCTCATTTAATTTATTAAAATATCAGTGGGAATGCGGAAGATAGAGAATTAGTAGAAGTGATTCACACATGTAAAAATTTAGGCATTATTATTTACCAGTAATTGATTTATCATCAAAATGTATGTGACAAAATACCACAATTTACATGAATGCAGAGATCAGATTCCATTGCACTGCTAGATATCATAGCTATTAATGAGTGAAAAATGAAAAGCTACCGTTCAAGCTAATCAGCAAAGTTCTACTGTAGAAAGGATGGTGTGCATTAACTATAAAGTGCATGTCTTTCAGAAATGCTGTGTATTTCACATTTTTTTTTAATAAAATGGGGCAATCATGATATCTTATAATGCCATGGAAATTTTAAGGATTAAATGAAAGCTTTTAGTATCAAGGTATTCCATAAATAAAAACCATTTAACTTTTATTTCTCTTAAGTTTTAACATATTTTGATTACAAGAGAAATGTATGTACATATTAAAGATAGAAAATCTTAACTAAGGGATAGCTCTAGAACTCAATTATCAAGAGTAAATCCACCTCCCTGTGCCATTTCACTTTTATCTTAGCACAGAGCTGAGAAGTGAAGGTGCCCACACGCATCTTCCCCACCGTGTATTTTCTGAAAGAGAATGATTTCTTTTAATCATAACTCTTAGCTCTTTAGTACATTCCTACTTTTGCTTTTCTTTCATAACAAATTCATAAATTGTGAGGGCATCAGGCGCACACAGTACAGTGCTAGGAATAGAGAAAGATGCAAGTTGGCACTCTGGTCTATGCTGTTATACCTAATATTGTATATGAATTAGGGAAATAGAAAACACTAAATTCAGAGTTTAGTCTTCGATAACTGATTCAGGTTTATATATACCTGGATATAGGTTTCAACTGTTCCAGTATATTCCAATCCCATATCCCCATAGCTTTTCCTTTTCAGTAGGAAAGGTCTTCTACAAAACTTCTTAGTTAACTGAGGTGATGAATCTGATGAAACTATTAGTAAACAGTTGCCCAGATTTAGCAAGACGACTTACCTTACTCTAGTGGAAAACCAATGACAGCAAATAATGAAATATAACACAAGTTAAAAAATGCCTTTCAATGCATGCAGCACTCTGATTAGTCATAAAAGTGTGATCAGGTTTAGACGCAATAAAGGATTTTTCATCTCTTTTGAAAATAAAAATTAAAGAAGTTATTTCTTATTCTTCCATACCTAATAAATACATATAATTCACTTTTCTATGTAATGCAGCATGCAATAACTGCTCATAACATATGTTGAAGTACATGTAGCTATAGAACCACATTTGGCATAAATGTTGCTTATTAAAGAGAAATACTTAAGTAATAGTTTAAACATTTATACTTAAGATGGACAAACAGTAGTAAGTTTAATATCTGATTTGTCAATTTACATTTTAGGAAATACATATTCTTGAATATATTAAGAAACAGGCTTTTAAAAGTTCAAAAGTCCTCTATAACATATAAAGTCAAATTGAATAAAGGATGAATATGCTTTGCAACAAATGTAATATGCTAAGTATCCATAAATCATTTGTGCCAAAAAAGTGACAATATATTGATAATGAATAGCATGAGGGATGGTCAGGATGGAACTTATATTTTTTAAATCTGATAAATGTATTTCAAGATTATAGTTAGGTTTTTCAAGTCTCAGTAAAAGTGGTTCACTTTTTACTGAATCCATTTTTAAAGGCTAACTCTTTACTGAGCAATTTGTTTTCAAGGTACACATGCAAAAACCGGCCCACTTCATTATACATATGGAAGGTGTGACTGAGACGCACACAGGAAATGTGATGTGTGAATGAAATGCATAGTTGGGTAAGGTAGATTCTTAGGATAGAAGGGTCCAACAACAACAACAATAACAACAACAACAAGATTACAAGAAATAATTCTCTTTTATCCTAAGAAGAACCTCACTAGCATGGATCTTGTGAGGGATCTGCCCAAATGTATTCATAAACATTACTGAAAAACAAATATTCTACACTGACCAATGTATTCTGAGAGATTAGATTTCTGACGCTCAATTGTCAATGATCGTGCTATGCTACATCATTCAGACTTTAGGGAAGGAGGGATTTTGGTAAGCTAAAGAGGCTGAAAAAAAATGATCTGTCAATTTGGTTTATCTGGTATATGATGGATTAGTGGGAACTAAGCACCGTGAAGTGCATTTCACGAGCAGGTTTTATTATTCAAGAACATCCTCAGTGTGGGAAGATTATACTCTCAAACAAGCATAAGGCGTTCGTGACTTTGCTTGTTAAATTTTTTAAGGGTGGTTTTTATCTTCATGGCATAGGGCTTCTCATTCTGTATATCCATATTTATGAACCTCAAATCCTTCCACATGTAGTATTTTGGTATTGCATTAAAAATGACATTATTTATATAGCTCATTAAGCAGCCCTGGTGGTACAGTGGTTACAGTGTTTTGCTGTAAACCAAAAACTCAGTGGTTCAAACCCACCAACCACTCTGCAGAAGAAGAGGTGTGGCAGTCGGCTGCCGTACAGTGTTACTGCCCGGGAAGCCCTCCGGGGCAGTTCTAGTCTGTGCTACAAGATCGAAATGAGTGACATCACCTCAATACTAGTGACAATTTCTTTTCTATATTGTTCACTTTAAAAAAAAATTGGAAATATTTTCAGACGTACTAAATTTGCTCTCATCAGCCATGTACATCTTCTTGGTTAATTCGGGCAGAAGGGAGTTTAAACTCAGTGTAAGATACCATGCGTGACCACTGTTGTTCTTCTTCAGGGTTTTTAGCATGTGTCCTTGGTGCACACGCTCAAACGCACAACTGTGGTAGATTAAGGCCAATCTTCACTTAAAAAAGAAAACAGAGTTTTAAAAATTCTTAAGTGAAGTATATGGCCCAACCATTAGTTGCAAAAACATATTAGGAATCTACTTTGCAGCTACTCAAGTAGGGCTTGTATCTCCTAAAATATACTCTTCTCCCTCTACTTTAGAGAAGTCAAGACTACTCATTTATATAACTAAATGTTCTTATGTAAAAGTATAGTTAACTAAGAGGATACTTTCAGGTCATAGCACTTGATGGAGGTAGTCTACCTATTTTGAAACAGATATCTGCTGTAGCAAATTTACAATTAGTAATATTTACACTTTATAATACGATTATTGCCTAACTTCTTTGTGTCTCATTTGGTTGAAATATCCTCTGGAAAATGATTTCGGTTTTCTGAACTTTCTGATACTTTCTATTTAAGTAAAATAAATGAAGGAATTAAAGTAATTATAGGAATATCCAGTGCATGCTAACTAGTGAATATTAAAAAACGTTCTGTGACGCTTATAAAAAAGTACTTTGGAAAGGCAGAGTGGCATAGAAATGCTCAATTCTTAGAAAAGAGCAAAATATAAAAACCATGACACTGATAATTTCTTAATACTGTATTTCATAAAACAAATTGTTGAATTAGGCTTCATGAAGTATTTCTTCTTGTTAAGAAAGAATGAAAAGGAAATAAAAGTAATCTCTATAATTTTAATACATTTAATAAATATAACTGAAGATACAGAGTTTCCTTTAACATTTTATGTGTAATACCCGTACATAAAATTATATGGCCATATGTATAAAGCTCACCAGTCAACTGTCAGTTTATTATACTGTGGGTGGTTTGTGTGTTGCTGCGATTTTAGAAGCTATGGTCACAAGAATGCCAAATACCAGGCAAGTCACAGATTTTGGTGGAAAAACTAAGAAGAAAGATCTGATTATCTAGTTCTTAAAAAAAAAATAAAATTCAGAGCAGTGAGAAGCTTGTAAATTGCAGTGGAAAATTGTTGACATAGTGTAGTAAAAAAAAAAAAGAATCCTTCAAGTTGCAAGGGAGTAAAACTATGACTGGGAAAGAACCTCCTTGAAAGCACAGTCTTACAGATTTTGATGGAGTAAAGCTTTAGGGAGGTTTATCTGCTGATACAGAAGGGCTCAAAGTAAAAGAAACTATTGCAAACATCCATTATTAGCTGGTACATGGACTGCACAAAATATGAATCTAGGAAAATTCAAAGTTGTCAACAAAGAAGTAGAATGTGAGCTGAAATGTACTGGTGTTGGCCATTTTTTAATAGGTAAATAACTTAGTATAGTATTCTGGGTCTTTAAGAAGAATGACACACATTCATTTTCAAAAAGAGTATTTCAGGATCCATCCAAAGTACACCACTGTCAGTGATAGGATAATATCCATATATCCTTAAGTAAGGGAAGTTATTAATGCCAATTAATACACAAACTCCTACTGTTAAGAGGCAAAAGAAATGGAAGATTTTCACCAACTCCTGAAGTATGAAATTAACTAAGCATGCAACTAAGATGCATTGATAATTAATTACTGGTGATTAGAGTGAGAAAGATGGAAACAAAGTGTAGTAGTAGAATGTAGAATTTTGAAGACTGATGATCTGTTCATTGGAAATACCCATTTTCAACAAGATTACTGATATACCATTTTATTTTGCCAGATAGGATAAACAGGAATTGAATTAACTACATCTATGGAAAGAAATCATGAAGCAGCTCAATTTTCAGTCAGATGAAGACTAGGAACTGACTATGGAACACATTGCCCATTGCTCACATGCAAGTTGAAGTTAAAGCTGAAGAAAGGAAAACAATCCATCAGTCAAAGCATGACCATGGGTATGTCCACTCAAATCTAGAGATCATCTTAAGACTAGATTTGATACACTGCCCACTGATGACCAAAGAATGCATGAACTGTGGAAGACATGAAAGATATTATACACAAAGAAAGCCAAAGAGTGTTAAAAAGACCAAGAAGAGCAAGAGATGTCAGAAGAGACTATGAAATCAGCTCCTGAATGTGTAGAGCTAAGGTGGAAAGGAGAAATGATGAGAAATTGGAGATTTCAGAGGTCACCTTAAGAAGACAAAGTATTATATTAATAAAATAAACAAAGACTTGGAGTTAGAAAACCAAAAAATGAAGGACATACTTGATATCCTTCAAGCTAAAAGAATGGAAGACATAAATTCAAGCTTCATGTTGTAATAGTGGAAGATTCTGAATGTAGAATATTGAATGACACAGAAGGTATTAAAGATAGAGTACGACAACTGAGCCATGAACAGAGATACGTACACTTATGTTCATAGCAGCTTTATTTATAATAGCAAGAAAATGGAAACAGCCCAAATGGCCATCAAAAAATCGAAGGAGAATAGAAAAAAAGTGGATAAATAACCAATGTTGTACTGGAACAGATAAGGGAGAGAATTGTTTAAAAGGAATATATGATTAGGTATTATATATATAGGACAATGATCCAGAAAAAGAGGTACATTGCAAAGAGTACTAGGGGTGGGGCATGAAGGAGGCGAGGGAGGAAACTGCAACAATGAATGAATTATTTTTTTAAAAAAAATAAAGTGAACTGAGGAAGGGGGAAAGAAGGGGACAGGAGAACATGTGCAACAATTAATGAATGAAAATAGAAATTTTCTGTAAACTTTTCTTAAGATCACAATTAAAATAAAAAAATTAAAAAAACCCAAACAAAAAAAAAAAACCCCAAAAAACCCACCCCAAACAAATAAAAAAACAGAGACTTTCCAAATTAAAAAAAGAAAAAAAAAAAATCCAAACCCTACATCACAAAAACCAAACAAGTGGATTGAGAAATTGTGCTACATTTCCACAATGGAATACTTTGCAGCATTAATAATTTCATAAAATATAACATGAGAGTCTAGAGAGCATTATGTTTACTGAACTGACTCAGTCTCATAAAGACAAATACTGCATAAGACTATTATTGTGAAAATAGAAGGATAACTAGTAAAACTTGTTTCAGGACCCAAGGGGGGAAGGGGTGGGAGCAGAGGGGTGAGGATGGGCGGGGGTGGGAAGAGATCCATATTTGTAATTGTTCCAAGGGAAAGTGATTTAGCAGAATGTGGATTTTACAGAATATCATTAATGCCACACAGAAATAACCTTTTACAGACAATGAGTAATAAAGGGTTGCACTCTACACCAAAAAGATGAAATTAAAAAGGACATGGAACAAGGGATATCACTACTGATGCCAAATACATCTTGGCTTAAAGCAGAGAGTATCAAAAACATGCTTACTTGTGTTTTATTGACTAGGCAATGACTTTGACTATGTGGATTGTAACAAGCCATGGATAAAATTGTGGAAGATGGGAATTCCAGAAGCCTTAACTGGTCTTAAGAAAAACCTGAGTGTAGACCAGGATGTCATAACTTCAGCAGAATGAGAGGATACTTCATGGTCTAAAATCAAGCAAGGTGTGCATCAGGATTGTGTACAGTGAATATGTCTAATTCATCTGTATGCTGGGTGAAATCTGAGAAGTTGGACCATATGAAGATGAATGAAGGCATCATTAAAATTGGTGGAAGTGTCCTTAACAACTTGTGATACACAATCTCGTTGAAAGCGAGGAGGATTTAAAATGTTTACTGAAGACTATCACCTTCAGTATGTATTACACTTCAACATAAAGGGGAAAAAAAGCCTTCACACTTGACCAATTAATGGCATATAGAAAAATGGAAAAAAGAGACTGAAGTTGTTAAGTATTTCCTTTCACTTGGTTCCAGAATCAACATCTGTGGAAGCAGAAATAAAAAAAATGAAAGGATACGTTGCACTGGGGAAAAGCGCCACAAAAGACCTCTTAAAAGTGTTAAAGCCCACGATTGCGGTGAGTCAGAGATGAATACAGTACCTAAATGACAACAACAAGCCAAAAGCAGGTTATTCTTTACCACCTCACATGCATGTGAAAGCTGGACAATGGATGAAAATAGATTCCTTTGAAGAAGAACTGATGCCCTTGAATTTTGGTACTGGCAAAGAAATCGGAATATTCTATGGACTGTCAGAAGAATAAACAAATCGATCTTGGAAGAAGTGCATCAGGATGCTCTTTAAATTGAAGATGGTGAGACTATACTTCATGTACTGTGGACATGAAGGACATCGGGATTGGTACAGTAAAGCACCAGCGGATAAGAGGAAGATCCTGACTTGGTTACCACAGTGAGTTCAAACACAGCAATAGTGTTGAGGATGGCACAGTACTGTGCAACGCTTCATTCTGTTGTACATGGGTGTCTATGAGTAAAAACTGACTTGACTACACCTAACAACAACAGTGTATAAGTTATAATTTGAAATTTTTCTCTTAAAGAAGACACCAAATGTAACTCAAATCACATTTGTAAAGCACATTAGCATTGGCAATGCTAATTTTTCTTGAAAAGTTTTAATGCCCTTGTGAGTTTGAGAAATTACCTCTGTATGAGAGCAGACAAGTGCTGTTAAGTGACCTTGTTAGGTGATACATTCATCAAACTACTGAAATTCTGGAGATTGAATAAAATGGATGAAAGTTTTATGAATACAAATCATTGGTTCAGGAAAACTCAAAGAACATTCCTGGTGTTTCCTATAATCAGCCTGATCTTTGTAATAATATTACGATGCTGGTAAATTCCTGCAATTGCTTGGCTGAATGGAAGAAGTATCTCTACAAATACTGATGTGTTAAGACTTGTTATGTATTCAAACTTTGTAAATAAATCAGTTTAAAAAATTGTTATGTCTATTCAAGGGAAGGATTAGCATCCTGTCTTTTTTTCTGAGAACTGTTAAGTTTTGATGTATCTATGGGATTTGGTGAAGCTGTGTCAGTCACAGGAATCTCCATGGATACAAATTTTCTTGGTAAGCAATTAGATAGGTAAAAAGTAGTTATTGACTCCCATCTGACTCTCAACCCACATATTAGAATCACTTGAGGAGCTTTGTAAAAAATAATGCTTAAGTCCTACCACAGATCAAATTTTACCATGACCCCTAGGGAGAGACTTGTTTATTGGGGTGTTCATTGATGTTTTTATAGCCTTCCCAAGTGATTCTGATGTTCAAGCAGATTAAAAAGTACTGTTTAGAAAGGAATATGGTGAGAGAAAAATGGGTATAATGTTGATTTTTGGTCTCTCGGAATATTTCTCTATGGCTTTATGGTACGCTTATTTCTTACAGAATTTGGAATATTCTATTGTAGAATAATGTCATCTGAAGTAATTGATAACTAAGCAATGCATCAGCCTCATATTTACAATCCAATGAGCTTGGACATTTGCTTTCAACTTTCCCTTTGTCCTGTAGAGGCAGAGCCCGGCAAGTAGTCCAAAAGCAGCAGAGCGCACAGTGGGGACTCGTGTAGGGACCAGTCGTTCTCGGATTCGGGGGTTGATATGGATGCCATGCAAGCAGGTGCCTCAGTGAAAACTAAGACGAAGGCTAACTCACGACTGAGAAAGTCAGCTCATGGCTATGATTGAAAGAAAACAAATCTGGTAGTTTTCCTACCAATGAATAATTTAAATTTGCTTTCAGAATGACTGAAATCAGTAAGAAGACTGATTTCATTTTTGTTTTGGTAAACAGAATGAACATTTGAACCTATCTACCGAGAAGATTCGCCTCTCCTTGCCAACAACTTGGAGCCATCAGTCCGAACCCGTCGAGACATAAGCATTCCAGTTTTACAGGAACTAGATTGTTAGAGAAAAAGCAAGTCATCTCTCTGAGAGGAACAGCCAACCTGGGTAGGTAAGAGCAGTGAGAGCCTTATATACAGGGAGAACAATGGGGGGACATCCTTGACTTGGCAGGTGCTGGGATTGGCCAGGAAGGATCTGAGACCACAGATCTTTAGTGACTGGTTGTCACTAAATGGAAGAATGCCTCTGGCACCTGAGGATAAGGTCGGTGTTTGCAATTGGCAACACTAGAGAGTAACATTCTGTCCATGGACAGGCATGGATCCCTTCTCTTGAAGGATGTGATTCTACTTTATAAGGTTACTTAGATCTGGCAAAAGACATTGTTTCCCATTTACCTGAAGACTTTCATTTTATCTGGTTTAACCAATATGATCAAATCCTTATTAATACTTTGCTCACTGAAAATTGCTAAGACACATTAAATACTGTTCGGGGCTTTGTTACTTCAGTGTTGACTAGAGTTACAACTTGCAGTTGCCGAACAGCATCAGCCAAAGTGGTCCTGTGGGGGCTTCTTATCAGAAACAGTTCTTAATTAAGGAGCATGCAGTGTTGAAGACATTTCAGACCCCTGTGCAACGGACATGGGCTAGCACGTGTCGGATACTCACAGGACAACCTCCACGTGGTCCAAAGCCCACTGATCATGACCTGTTCCATTGTGGCGTGGCTGCCACCAACGCAGTAACACACCTTTCATCCGCGCCTCCCTAGGTTACAGGCAGAGAACAAAGAGGTTAAAACTGGGATACACGGAACTCTCTGGCACTGGATTTCCAGATTCATGTAATAGGGTTATGATAACCAACTCAACAAAACCTCGGGCCTAGAATTCATAGTTGTGTAGGTCTTAGTAGCAGTCTTAATCTACATTGGACCACTCATGGGACTTGTAATAATTTCTCATCTTCCTCCCTCCATTCCCCTTGCTTGATTAGTCTCTGAAAACAGGACATTCAGTCGACATATGTAAAGTCCCTCTGTGTAGCAAGCACTGTGCTTAAAGCTGGGGCACAATACTATAAGCAAAACTGATAGTTACCAGGCCTTAGCAAATTCTCCAACTAGTGTAATTTCTGAGTGCTACTGAGTCAATATCAACTCCTAGTGACCCCACGTGACAGCTTTTCACTTCTCCTGTGGCTTTTCTAGGTTATAATCTTTAAAGGGGACAATTCTTGGGTTATTCTCCTAAAGAGCTTTGTGATAACATTCAAACCGCCGCCCACTTTTTAGTTTGGAGCCATCTGTTTAACCTTCATTTTACTAGGGGCTCCTTTACTACTGTGTCCACTATTAGAAAGAAATACTCATTTTTAAAGAATAGAGTATGGACTCATAGCTGACCCTGCAGTGGACTTCCAAAGGCATTAGGCACCCAGGAGGAGATTACTTGCCTTTCCCCTTGAAGCTGCTAGTGGATTCGAACGGCCAGAGAGGCACAGCCTTTGGGTTAGCAGTGCAGCACCCTATGGACTAGGGCACTAGAGTTCTCCCTAGCGAATCAGAGTGGAGTTCATCTCCAAAGGGGAAATATGGCCAATCTCCTGTGGGACTGAAGCCAGGAACTCCCTGGAGGGTCAGTGTGAGACTGGACCGCAATGAGTTAAGAATATATGCCACGGTAAAGGAAATATGCAAAAGGGTGTCATTGCGTTTAGCTCTTAACTCTATTTCATCTTGTTTTAGTCCTTGCTTCAGTTTTGCCTCTTGTTCTAATAGCAAATGGTAACAGCAATGGAACTTTGGACGTCTGGATACATCTTGGTCTTTCCACCACCTACTAACATAGGTTTCTGTCAGTTACCAAGTTTTGTGTGTATGTCTTCTGGGAGTCCTTTGGCAGTGCAAATGGTCACATTTTCTACTACCAATCAAAAGGCTGGTGGTTTGAATCCACCAGAGGCATGCTGGAAGAAACGTCTGGTGCTCTTCTGAAAACTCACAGGTGCAGTTCTACTCTTAAACCCACAGGATTGCGATGAGCTGGCATTAATTTGATGGTCACTAATTTGGGCTTTTTTCCAGTCCTTCTCAGAGGTCTGTACGCTTCTCTAGACCAAACTCTATGGTGGTCAGGTGCCTTAGTGGTAAAGAGTTGTACTGCCAATCCAATCACATGGGGTTCAAGCCCTCCAGCTGCTCCATAGGAGAAAGATGGGCAGTCAGTCTCCTCCTGTGTGATTTACTGCCTCTGAAATTCCGCTGGAGGGTCAGCTATGCATTGGTTCTGATTTGATGGTACAGACAACAACAATATCTGTGATCGGGTCTTTCTGTTGAGGTTACTTACAGGGGGACATTGTAGGACACCCTCTGCGCCTGTGTGAAGTCCTTGGGCTGGTGCTGTGCGATGACGTGCCAGGTGATCCCGTTGTTGACACTGTATTGCAGCAGCACAGCCTTGTCCACGGCGTGGGGGCCGCTCAGGTCGCTGTTACAGCTGTCTGTCTGGGATGCACTCCCAATTTGCAAGACAAACATGATTTTGCTGGAAAACATAAGGGAAATAGTAAAAAAAGAGATGCATTTTCATTTTTTCCTCTAGTTCCCAAATGCCGTAATGACTTCCTTGCTGGGCTGCTAACCGGAAGGTGAGCAGTTGTAATCTAGCAGTTCCTCTAGAGAAAAATGGGCAATCTCCTCTCATAACATTTATAGTCTTGGAAAACTGCTGGAGGGTCTCTAGGAGCTGGAATGAACTCAGTGGCAGTGAGAGTCTTAGACTTAGTGTCCAAAATCCTTAATTTAACATTTTAATATAGTAAAATGGCATCCACTTCCTAAACAACATACCTCTGGAAACTCTACGAACTTTGATAAATGTCGATAATTATAGAAAGGCTTCAGGCCTTTTTGTTCATAGGGTCGCTATGAGTCGTGCTCAACTTGACAGCAATCAATAGCAAAACAGTAAAAACGAGAATTCAGCTTTATAACGAAATCATATTAGCTGTTTTTGTTGTATACCATTGAGTTGAAACTGACCTACAGCTAATCCTCTAGCAGATTTTCAGAGGCAGTTAATTGCACAGGAGGAGACTGCCCATCTTTTTCCCTTAGAGTAGCTGGTGGATTCGAACTGTGTGCCTTCAAGACTGGAGTGAAGCTTTTTATTACTCTGCTACTGGAGCTCCCTAGTAATATTTATTTCTATTATGTTTTAAATAATAATAGGGCTAGAACCCAGGAGGATGGGTTTTTCACATAAAGAAAACACCTCTGACTTCTAGTGATGTGTTATTTTTCATCGTACAAATTTGTTAGAGTAAACTAAAATGTATTCTCTTCTTTGAAAGGGAATATAGGCCAAAGAGGCAGCTAAGGACAGAGAGGACAGGGAGTAAAACCACAATATTTATGTTGCCTATTTTTCACAAATACCTCCAAACTTAACAGCATCTGGACAAGGACAGATCATGTCTATTTTAGGATGGAGATGTGGGCCATTCAGGGCCGACAGAAAGGAGTTAGGCATAGGATCTTTGGCCAGTCCTGCTGTTCTGTTCAGTATATTCTTTTACTTCACAGGTGTCCTTGCCTTAGATGATACGGATTTAAAAAATTTTACAGCATTTTCTTTTAATTTGAGGTAAAGTTTACAAGCCCTATCATTTTTTATTCTATCATTCATATAAATTTTGTTCTATGACATCTCAATTACAGTTTCATTCGCTCATTCATATGCATTTTTGAATATTAATTGCAGTGTTGTTGTTAGGCATCACTGAGTTAGAATTGACTCAAAGCTGATGTTCCAGTGGGTTTTCAGAGGCTGTAAATCACATAGGAGGCGAATGCCCATCTTTCTTCTGTGGAACAGCCAGTTAATTACAGTGTCTAAGCAATATTGCAATGGGCAAGTCTGCTGTTAGGGACCTTTCCAAAGTACTGAAGAGCAATGGTGTCTCTATGGAGACTAGGGTGTGTCTGATACAGGCCATGGTCTTTGCTATCACTTATTATGCATTAGAGAGTTGGATGACTAAGGAGGATAGAAGGAGAATTGATGCCTTTGAGCTGTGGTGCTGGAGAAGAGTACTGAGGGTACCATGGACTGCTAGGAAAACAAACAGATTCATCCTGGAAAGGGTTAAATCGGGCAGCTCTGCCTAACACACTTTGGACATATTGTAAGGGGAGACCGGTCCTTGGAGAAGGACATCATGCTTGGGAGGGTGGAGGGACAGCGCAGGAGGGGAAGACCCTCTATGAGGTGGATTGAAGCAGTGACTGGGGTAATCGGGATGGGAGTGTCAGAGACAGTGTGATTGGCACAGGACAGAGCAGAGTTTAGGGCTGTTGTACATAGGGTCGCTATGAGTCACAAGCGATTCGACGGCACATAACAACAACAACAACAAGAAGCAGCAATATTTTGTCCATTGGCTTTGCCTTCACCCAACTCATCTATGTATTAATTTTTATTTCCCTGTCTCTCCCTTCCTATCCCTGGTAACTATCTAAAACAATTCTGTGAGCAAATCTTTTAACAGCTTTTCATAATAATTTTCAAGATACAATTTTTTAAATATAGCAAATGCATCCTCATAAGCATTTTAATGTTTAACAGAATAACCTCAGTGTTAAAAAAGACACACCCCCCAAAAAAGAGCTAGGCCTTAAACTCTGAATTAATAATGTAATATAAAGTTACCTTTACAACATGGTATCCAATTGGTTACTGAGCCACTAGTTTTACATTATAAGGGACCAAAGGAAAATACTATGTTGTCTCTAAGTTGTGTATAAATTATTTGGCAGAAAATGAAATCTAAATGAAGATGGGTGTGGACACTTTGTTTTATCTCCATGATTACCATACAGAGACAAATTTTATTATATATTTATTACGTGTCATGTTAAGGGATGAAACCTATAAGAATACATTATTGATATCATGCTGGAGGATGAGAGCAAGAGAGTGATCCTCAACAAGACTCATTTGTTGACCCTTCCAGTGGTTTCCAGCATGTCGGAGATCACGAGGATGGCACAGGATGAGGCAAGGTTCAGATCTCTTATTCATGGGATGGCTAGGAGCTGTCATAGACTAGACGGTACTTAACAAAAACAACACCTCCCCCCCCAAAAAAAAACAACAAACCCACCACCAACAATGATATTTTCTAAAGTAGAAGTTTGCAGGTGACCCTCTATCTTCTCATTAACCAAACATCAATTCTCAAATATCCTTATAACTCATTAACCAAACATCAATTCTCAAATGTCCTTCCAGTATGACATGAGTACTTTGTAACATTTTAAATTCATGGTCATTTTTTTTCTTAAACAGACAAAAAGTGGTGTGTTTGGTGGCGTGTAGGCCAAGCTGGTAAAAGCCAGTGTGGAAGGAACTTTACCCCCTGCTGGTGTTTCTTTCTCAGTCCTTTTGCAAGGTTGTTATCTACTCTCTTCTGCAATAATCTCCATCTCCTATGGCATGTGAATTCTGAAGGTGTTTATCCATTTATCCAGCTTTTATCAGCCCACCCAGCCTCCACTTTGGTATACTTACATATGCCAAATAAAGGCCTATGTTTGCATCACTATAAATTTACTTCATATGCACATTTGCAGATTTACATACATATGGCTGAGATTAGATTATCTATATGGATTTTTCAGGGCCAGTGGCAATTTCTCTTGCATTATTCCTATGTATGTGAAAAATTACAAAGTAATCCTAAAAGAAATGTTAGCGAAACAAGCCAAGTTGTGGAAACATGTTCCTTGTACTCAATTCCAATTATACAGAGGTTTCTACTGCTTAGTATCATCTGTGTAGTCAAGTTCATTATCATAGCTAACAGACTGCTGAAAATAACAGGGCTTCTCAATGATTCTATGTCTGGACCAGAAGGAAGAAAGTTTTTTTACCTTGCTCGAGTAAGATCCAGAGGCTTGGTGGCAGCTTGCCTTATCTGACAGCCATTAAAATAGAGTGAATCTCCGTGGGCATAGGGTGCCAGCTGCCCACAGCCACTTCCTATTACTCCACCTTGAATGGTCTCCCAGTTTGCCTCAGTGACTCGTGCTGACTCAAAATTGTCTTTAATATAGCTGGGAAGGTCATGACTGAAAACAGAGCAATCATCACCTGGAGGAAGAGGAAGGATCACAAAAATTAGTGGGAAAAAGTAAAATCATCAAAGCTTAAAAAAGAGGTCAATTCTGAGAAAGATGGCATAAATTATGTACACTGCACTGAAACAGATTAGGGAGAGAACTCTTTAAAAGGGATTTATGATTTGGTATTTTTTTCATGATGGGAGTCAAGAACGAGGGCTGCACAGTGGAGTGGAATTAGGGGAAGGGATTATATAACAATGAAGGAATTTTTCTTTTACTTTCCAAAGAGAAGAGTGAACTGGGAGGCGAGGTTGGGCAGGGAAAAAGTTGCAACAATGAATGGATGGCAATCCAAAGTCTCTGTAAACTTTCATTAAAATAAATTATTTTTTTAAAAAGAGGTCAACTTCAGATTGAACTCATTGATGTTAAGAATGGCAAAATACCAAGCAAATGCAGACTATCAGGAATGAAGATTTCTATTTATTTTGGCAATTAATTAGTTTACATTGCTAAAAAAATCTCATCTTTGAGTCAATGTTTACTAAAGTATGCATGTGCTAATGTACTTATTGCTGCTAGATCTGTTCTGTAAATATGACAGCACCTGGCTGGCCTGTGTGTGCATCAGTCGTGGGACTCAGCAGGGGGCTCACCCTGAAATAGAAGTCAACTTAACCTCTTTCTTATTCCAAGCATAATTCTGTAGTAGGTAGTTAAGGCATGTCATGTTTTGTCTTCCTTTCAGCTCCAAAATTGATGATTCTTATAAGCAGATTCTATATCCTATTCATTGTTGGATTCCTAATGACTAGCATACTTTAATGTGCTAAAGAGCAAGGATGTCAGTGTAAAAACTAAGGTGCACCTGACAAGCATTGGTGTTTTCAAATACTTTGTGCACATGCAGAAATTGGACTAAAGAAAAAGCAATCCCTTTGAATTGTGCTGCTGGTGGGGAGTTGAGAATATACCTGGGGCTGCCATAGGGACAGTCAGATTTCTTGGAGGAAGTGTAACCAGGGTGCTCTTTAAAGGCAGGAATGGGGAAACTTTATTTCACATACTTTGGGTCTGTTTTCATAAGGCATCAGTCCTTGGAAAAAACCATCATACTTAGAAAAACAGTTAGTTAAAGAGATGAAGACCTTATATGAGATGTATTGAAGCAGTGACTGCAATAATGGACTTGAACATGGTTGAGACAGTGAGAATGGATCATGATAGGGAAAGATTTTGATCCCTTGTTCAGAGGGTTACTATGAGTCATAGTCGACTTGACAGTATTTAACAACAACAGTAAAAAGACTAAACTCATACAAGATATCAAATAATGAGGCTGAGATAAAGAAATGAGTAATGAATAAACTTAAAGTGTCTCTCAGAGATCAGTGAGTGGAAATACCAGAGTTTGTTAGTGAATGTATATGAGCTTGCATTTTCCCTTATTTTGGGTAACACATCTTTTCTAAATACTTACGTTGTTATGTGCCATCATGTCAGGACTGACTCATAGCTGACACTCCAGCAAGCTTCCAGAGGCTAGAAATTGCTGAACGGGGAGTAGGGTGGGGATTACCCATCTTTCTTCCACAGAGCAGCTGGCAGATTTGAACTGCCTGCCTTTGGGTTGATAGCACAACTTCTTATTTAAGGAAGTACAACTCTTAAGGACAACACAACTCCTTATTTAGTAAGAAGCTGTACTGCCATCCCAGAGGTACACAGTTCAAATCCACCAGCAGCTCTGTGGAATAAGGATGGGCAATCTCTTCCTGTGCAATTTAGTGCCTCCAAAAACCTATTAGAGGGTCAGTTATGAACTGGTTCCAACTAGATGGCACACACATAACAACTAAATACCTATAGGAATTAAAAATGAAAAGGTGTTAATACTGTCAGATCAGAGGAAGGGCCAAACTCCAAATATCTAGTACTTTTGGTGAGACACTTGATTGGTTCCATTGCCTAGAATTCAAATTTGCCAGCTAACACACAGACAGACAGAGTTAGTCTCAGTAGAGAAGAGGATGCAGAGGAGAAAGGAGATGGCTAAACAATTTCTAATTTCAGAGAAATGGAGCAGTGTACATTGACTCAATCAATTTCATTTAGAAATGAGAAAACAGCATAAATTGCCAGATGTCTATATCTCCAGGGAATTCCAATGTCAACCAGCATAACAGTACACAAAGACAATGTTCTTTTTTTTAAAAAAAATTTTATTATTTTTGTGTGCGTGTACCGTCAAATCAGATCTGACTGGTACAGGAGGAGATTGTCCCTCCTTCCCTGGCAGAGCATCTGGTGGATTTGAACCATTTGCCTCTGGGATTGTAGTTGCAATTCCTTGTCACTAGGCCACCAGAGCTCCCCAAAGACAATGTTCTAAAACCTAATTTGGTGAGTAGCCACTAGGGTCTTAAAAGCCTCCAAGTGGCCATCTAATATGTAACTATTGGTTTCACAGAGCAAAGATTGCCATACAGAGCAAAGAAAAGTGAAGGAATGAAAGACAAGGAAACAATTAGTCCAAGGACCACATGAACCCCGGCTTCCTTCACCTCTCAGGCCAGAAGAACTGGACGATGCCTAGTCTCTTCTGCTGACTACTCTCAACGGGACCACAACAGTAGATCTCACTCGTGGTGGGAGAAAAAAATGTGAAATCAAACAGGTCATTCTCACTGATCTGATGGGCCTTAGGAACAGGACTCTTAGTGACCCTTCAGGTCAGTCACCCCATGACTTAGTTTTGAGGCTTATAAGGTAAACAAGAATACAAGGATGTATGTGTCCACCATACAAGATCAAAATGGCAGCTTCCCCC
Source organism: Elephantulus edwardii (assembly GCF_000299155.1). Lineage (NCBI taxonomy): Eukaryota > Metazoa > Chordata > Mammalia > Macroscelidea > Macroscelididae > Elephantulus > Elephantulus edwardii. Next base: position 6,129,971 of record NW_006399772.1, read on the forward strand.
CAGCGACAAAACTTACAAGGGATAGGAGCCAAGCATGAAAGGAAAAGAGAGGCTGTGGGAAGATAATACCCTATTGTGGAGACTAAATTTACTATTACAAAAGAATGTGTATGAACTGTTGAATGGAAAACTAATGTATTGTGTAAACTTTCACCCACATCACACTAAAGAGTTAAAATGAAGACAAAATAAACTACTAAAGTTCAAGTAGATCCTACTCTACAAGTAAGACCTATGGATTCTCACACTAAACACTTCAGAAAAGTTGGATAATTCTGTTCTTTTAAAAAATCTTTTGTCTTAAGAGACACCACAAGAGACGCCAGGGTAGAATGGAAAGAATGATTAGAATACTGATCTTCTTTCTCACTGACTAACTTTGTTATCTTAAGCAAGTCACTGAACCTCTCCAAGTCAGTTTTTTCATCTATAAAATGGGAATAACATTGACCACAGCTAACTTATGAAGATTATTATCTACACAGAAGTTCTACAGGACACGTCACCTTCCCTTGGAGACAGCACAACTAA
>NW_006399772.1:6133686-6137783 GCF_000299155.1 Elephantulus edwardii
TGATTCGGTGACTGGGGTAATAGGGATGGGTGTGTCAGAGGCAGTGCTGTTGGCGCAGGATAGAGCAGGGTTTAGAGCTGTTGTGCGTAGGGTCGCTATGAGTCAGAAACGACTCAATGGCACACAACAACAACAACAACTTATGAAGATGTCATGAATCCTAAACATTTTTTCTTTTATAAAAATTGTGATTTTAATGAAAGTTTACAGAAAAGTTAGAGTTCCATTCATTCATTGTTGCACACTTTCCTCCCTAACCCCAACCCAAGTTCACTTAAAACAAAATTCATTCATTGTTCCATAATTTCCTCCCTTCTCCCCACCCCTTCCCCTGTTCACTTTGCTGTACACCTCTTATTCTGGACTGCTGTCACACAAATAATACCTAATCACATATTTCTTTTAAACAGTTCTTTCTCTCATCAGTTCCAATGCAGTGCTCATTTTTATTCCCTCTTTTCTTAGTTTCACCCCCAACCCCCATATCAGTCCCGTTTTATAACAGTGGTTTTAAACAGTATTTGTGATTTTGTGACAGAAATATTTTACTCAGCAAAAATGTTCTTGAGGGTCACCCATATTTTAAAATAGTTTCTGAGTTCCTTATATTTCAGTGCTGCATAGTATTCCATTGTGTGAACACGCCATAGTTTTTCTATCCATTTCTTTGTTGATGGGCACTCGAGTTGCTTTCATCTCTTTGATATTGTGCATAATGCAGCAATAAACATGGGTATGCAATACTGAACGATTTTGATGGGTGCATTATGGAATCATGCAGATCATAACAAAAGAATTCATTTAAAAAAAAGAATTATTGAGCATTATGATATGCCAAATGTTAGCCCCTCAGGTTATTATGTAATAGTTAAGTGTCATTTTGTAAAGTCAGTTCTGGAAAGATAGAGGCACTCTATGAAAGGAAAGTCAGATTGTAGGCTTCTACCAGGTAGACAGCAATTTTCTAAGATATATCCTGAGGAGGGACCCTGTTCTAAATATATTGAGACAGTCAGGCAGGAAACAAAAATAATTGTTTATGAGTCATGAAGCCTTTTCAGCCTGACAGAATGATGGAACATCTTGGGTTGTGGCTACATCTTGAGAAGACAGTGTGACAGCTGCTGTTGAGAGAGAGGCTGAGAGGACTGCAGCTTGGCATGATATCTAGAGAAGGGCAGACAGGCCAGGAAGTGGGGAGGCGCATAGGTGGAAATAACCTGCTGGAGCAGGTGGGGGTCAGGGAGCTACATGAAGATGGGGAATGTGAGGTGCTATGGAATATTCTGTGGAGATAAAAATCTGTAGCTTTAAAAATACTTTCAGGAACACAATACAAAACTACTCAGTAATTCATTCTAAGGATAAATAACTCTATGATCAAGGAGTGATTTATTATCCCAAACCCCTCAGGCTAGAGTTTCTATGCATTTTCTGGAGCCTTGGATATAAAGGTTAGAGTCCCTGAGTCTCCTGTATCTTTATCAAAAGTGACAGGTGGGGATTCAGACCTTGGAAACTTTCATCGCAGATGCAGATGGCGCCGGTGGTGCAGTACCCGTGGCCGCTGCAGAGCTTGGGGCAAGCCTCTCCGATGTACACGTGGTCAATCGCCCAGCTCTGCTTCTCAGTCTCTTCTCCCTTCTGGATCCAGCGGAACTGGGTTGCACTGAAAGTCCCACAGAGGAGCAAAGATTTAGCAGCTGTTGTTAATTTCCACGACTGCCTCCTGTCTCTAGAATCTTGTTCTTCTTGTGTGTGCTGCAGAGTCAGAACTGAACCATAGCTGACTCTCAAGCAGATTTTCAGAGGCTGCAAAACCACTCAGGATGAAGCTGTCCATATTTCGTCTGTGGAGCAGCTGGTGGATTTGAACTGCCTATCTTTGAGTGGGCAATGCAACTTATCACTAGGCCACTAGGACTCCCTTCTAGACTCTGGAGATGGGGTTGTTCTTGAGGAGTGGGCCTCCTCAACCTCCCCTCTAATCACTTTGCTGGGAGAATTGAGAACCCTTTCCTCCTCAGACTCTGCATCTTCTCATGAAAGCTGGGGCCTTTCCTGAAACATGTACTTGGAGGTCTTACTCTATGCCATTTTATGTGTCAACTTCCTTGTTAGGGTAGGTCCTTTTTCAAATCTTTAACTAGAATGAATGCTGGTATAGGAAGACTGCAGTCCACTGTGCATACCTTTGGGTGTCTGTGTAGCTGACCATCCTTGTACATCCCAGATCCTTACATCTTGGCTAAGAGCAAGTTGGGAGGGCATTGCACTGGAGTGGAATGAGAGAATTCCAAGTCCTTGTTTGAGGCCTATGACACCAGGCCTGTGATTGAGTTTGATATGTACCATGGTACTTAGTCAAAAGAAAATCTGGGATCTATGACTCCCTCATAAATCAGCCCTTCAGTCATCCTGTAAGGACCTCTGGTGGCCTAGAGAGTTGCACTGCCAACCCAAAGGAAGGTAGTTTGAATCCACCAGCTGCTCCACAGGAGAAAGATGGGCAATCTCTTCCTATGAGATTTACAGCTTCTGAAAATCCACTGGAGGGTCAGTTATGTGTTGGTTCCAGCTTGAAGACAATGAACTGAGCTGTTTTTGAGCTCATCCTATTTCTTCTTGTGACATAGTATTGTCATTTGGGACAAGAGTTGGTGAGAGTAGGGAGGGAGGAGGTAATGGACTCTAGGGCTTTATAAAAAGCTGTGACTTCACTATACCGGTAGTTCTCTGTTTACTGTATGTGCACCGCAAAAATTACCAGACAATGCCATGAGATTGATCTTAACATGAAACCTACCTGGAGGAGACATGGTCAGGCAGCTGGATGGTGACCCTCTTCCAGCTTGAGCTATTGATAGCATTGTAGATAGTGGCTTCATGGAACTGGAAGGGGGAGCAGCCAATGCTGTTTGAAGATGAAGGCAGGCACTGGGTCTGCACAAGCTGCCAGGAATCGGATCTGTAGACAACAAAGATATTACATTGTTATTGTTAGGTGCCACTGAGTTAAATACGACTCATAGCGACCCTATGAACCGCAGATCTGAACTGTCTCCTAGCCTGTGTTATCTTCCGAATCACTGACATTCCTAACCCATTGCTGCAGACATTGTGCCAATCCATCTGGTTGAGGGTCTTCTTCTCTTTCACCATCCCTCCACCTTTCCAAGCCTGATGTCTCTCTCCAAGGAACAGCATCTCCTAGTAATATGCCCAAAGTGTTAGAGATGAAGGTTTATCATCTTTGCCTCCAAAGAGCACACTGGCTGTACCTTTTCCAAGACATTTTACATGAGGTAAATCTCAAATGAAATACATGACCTGTCTAATGTCAATGTAATGCTAAGAATTTGGTTAAATAAAAATATTTAATGAGCCAACATATTTGTACTTATAGATAATACAAAGAAAAAAAAGTCATACAAGATATATTGAGACACAGACAAAAATAAATAAAAATAACTCAAGCATTCCTGTGCATACTAATTAATTCTTGTCAATCCCCCCCCCCAGAAAAAGATCCTGGAGTTGAATGAAAAAATTATCTGTGTATCTTAGTGTAATTCAATACAATTAATTTTTAAAAAGTGGTCAGTGGTAAGAGACAGAGGCATCAGTACACTAACAAGATACAACGTCAAGTTCTTGTGGTAAAGAGCTGTGTTATCAACCTAAAGGCACATGGTTTGAATCTACCAGTTAGTTGCCCTGCAGGAGGATGATGGACCATCAGCTCCCATGCAGTTTACTGCCTCTGACAGCACACTGGGAGTCAGGTATGGGTCGGCTCTGAATCAGTGGTACCCAACAGAAAAAAATATTTCTCACAAGGAAGCTCTGATGTCTGAGTGGTAAGGAGTTGTACTGCCAGTGCAAAGGTGGTTGTTGTTGTGTACCATTTAGTCAGAATAGATTCATAGCTGACCCTCCAGCAGGTTTTCAGAGGCAGTAAATCACACAGGAGAAGACTACCCTTCTTTATCCCACGGACCAGCTGGGAGATTTGAACTGTGTGTTTTTGGGGCAGTTCAAATCCACAAGCTGCTCTGAGGGAGAAAGATGGACAATCTCCTCTCATGTGATTTACT
>NW_006399772.1:6142993-6148973 GCF_000299155.1 Elephantulus edwardii
AACTTGGTGAGCAACAGTTTAAAAGTGATTTATGATAGCATATTATGATTATCACAGGAATCCAGAATTAAGGTTGCATAGTGGAGTGCGTCTGGGGTGGCAGTGGGGGGGAGAGAGTCGGTATGGAGGGGATTGTATACCAATAAAGAAGTTTATCTTTTGCTTTTCAAAGAGAGGAACGAACTTGGGGGGGGATGAAAAAAAGTGCAACAATGAATGAATGAAAATCCAAAATCTCTGTAAATGTTCATTAAAATGAATAAAAATTTATAAAAAGATAAACATCTCAATGAAAAGCCAATAACATACCTGCCAACAAAATTGAGACAAAAAAAATTCTTTTCTTCCTGTTATTGGTAGTTTTTGAATGTTAGATATTTTTTTTTCCTCCATTAGGTTAAAAGGTACCTAAGTATGCAATTATGAATGGAAACACAGGGGACATAAATCCGGGAATGGCAGTTTTTCTGTTTTCATTTGTATGCCAATTTCTAATGTAAATGTGGAGACATTAAAGCATTACTGCAAGTCAGAAAAAATGTTTCTGTGAACAAGTTTGATCAGTTCAACTTTCTAAGAATTTTAAAGAAACTGTTAATTTTAATACAAACTTAAGCCATTGCCTTAAAATTAGTCAACAAATTGAATTGTGTATCCAATTTAAAAATTTTTTCTACTAGTTTATTTACAAAATTCGAAAAGCATCATCTCACTTACCTCGCATCCTTGGTGTACTCCAGCATCACAGAATGAAGGTCACCACAAGAAGTAGCTTCACAACCCACCACAATCTAAAATAAACATTAACAGTTAATACAAATTGGCTAGGACTGAATGGTACCTAATACTACTAATTCCTAACTGGAATTACCATCTCTCTCCATTATGACTGACACAAATAAAAGATACTCAAAAAGAAGCCTGCTTGGACATCGAAAAGTGCATTCTCTTTTTGAGTTCTCGTAAAGATTTTGCTTTGAGAGGAAATGGCAGGTTTCCCCCCCCTTGGTTCCTCCTGCCCCATCTTTCTTCCATGGTGCAGTTGGTAGATCTAAACCTCCTGCCTTGTGGGTTGGCAGCATGACTCCTTACCCACCAGGCCACCAGAGATCCCTATAGTGCCTTAAACAAAGTAACTGTATTCTGCAATGGGTAAGACATCAGTTGGCATTGCTTTTTTTCCTTTTTGTGTCTATTAGCTCCCTGTTAACCCTGGTGACAGGTAGTAAGTTTAACGGACTTCTAAAAAAGTCTTTTAAAAAAAAGTAACATGATTTGCAGACTTCCAACTGGGATTCTAATACAACTCATATATAGATTTTTGCCTGAAGTAGATTGATGCACAAAGGAGGCAAAGAGTAAGAGAGAGAGAGAGAAATGTATGTGTATGTGAGAGAGACAGAGAGAGAGACAGAGAGACACAGAGAGAGAGAGAAGGAGAATGGTGTCAATATAAGAAAAGAGAATTTCATAATGTTAGAAGTAGGCAGAGGCACCTATTTGAGCTTTTTCTTTACAAGGGATTTGGGAACGAAACTCAAGATTACATATTTGAGTTATAACACAATGGCACTTACCCCTATGTATTAATAAACTTTTGTCTCTGTTCCAAAAAGCATAATTAGAATTAAGGCAAATGAGAAAGATTATTACTTTTGTTTACAAGATAAATAAGCCTTTTTATGAATGAATAAAGCTACTCATTTCCATAAATTGTCAAATAAGCAATCCCACCACTCCCACTTAGTGCCGTGTTTATTGTGTTTGAAGTGCCATGGCTCCTTACTTTAAATTGCATCATATAGCCTGGTTGTATAATGAGTTCCCGGGAAGAGAGAGCATTGTGAGTTTTGTCCTTCTTCTTATTTGGCCAGTAGAGGTGGAAGGACGGATTGCCACAAAACCCTGCTGTCCTTACTGCATTTGGATAAAAACTCCAGTTTTCTTCATGCGAAGTACCTTCTGTTAAGGCAAAATTGCAAGAAATAGTGCACATTATTTTCTTGAACTGATTGAACTAACTGTTGAATTAAAAACTCCAGGCGTTGCTTACCCTTTAAGGCACTTTATAAATCTAAGATGAGAAATCAAATTTAGAAAAAAATATTAAATGCTAGTTTAGGGACTGACATCAGGGTTGGGGGGAGACTGAGAAAGAGGGGATAAATTATGTATACTGCATTGAATCAGATGAAAGCGAGAACTGTTTAAAGGGATATATGATTAGCTATTATTGTTATGACAGGAGTCCAGAACGAAGGCTGCACAGTGGAGTGGACTTGGGAGGAGGGACTGAAGAACAATGAAAGAATTTTTCTTTTACTTTTCAAAGAGAAGAACAAACTTGAGGGGAAGGGTGGGCAGGGAGAAAAGCGCAACAATGAATTAATGGAAATACAAAATATCTGTAAATTTTCATTAAAATTAATAATAAGAAAAAATTTTTTAAAAAATGACAGTTTAATGATCACCCAATTTTTGAAATGCAACTGGTTGTGTAGGTAACCGGCATCGTCACAAAATTCTTCTTGGTATCCTTTATAAACCAGCACAGTATGTATCTCAGTGGCATAGAAATTTCTAAGGAAAAGAAAATTTTTGGAATATTGACTTCTCAAGATTCATTTAGGTAGATCTAGACATATTGTCCTAGAGACTTATTGAATTTTCAGATGACATCTCAACCAGCAGACAACTCTGAAGATCTATAAACCACTGGAGAACATGAACGGCCAACATTTTATTGAGGAGTCAATAAGTAGCAGCCACTCTTCTTTTCAGACAGAAATTCCCCTGAAGACATAAAGCAGAGAAAAAGTTCACAGGGAACAAAACCAAACTTGAAAGTGTGTTTCTTACCATCATCAAAAGTGTCCACCAGCTGACTTGGATTGATTTCTGCTCCTCCAATTAAAATGTTGTCGAGGGCCCACTGAGCTCGCTCAATCCCAGAGACCACAATCCCATTGCTGATCACAAAAGGCTGCCACCAGCGGAGTCGAGTGGTATTGGTTAGAGCATCCTCGGGAAGGAGGATGTAGTCATGTCTCACTGAGATATACTTCTGGTAGTCCATCTCATGGAGCAGAGTCCATGTAATTCCTACAGTTACAAATGTACCAACACATATAATTAGAAAAAGAGAACAAACAAACAAAAAGACATGAACTAACAAAAAAACACCAGGACACTATAAAAACAGGAAACTTCCAGTGAAATCTTCAACCAGGATATAAGAAGCTGTTGTAAAACAACCCAGTGGTAGATGGAATTTGCTTCAGGACTTAAGAACAATAAATGACATAGTTGAGTCTCTGCATCTTGTGGTTCCTAACCTTTATACTATAATATACAAAGTGCTAGTCAATAGGCCTTTTATTGTAAGAACCACCTTTCCTCTGTAACTTGATTTGTGCCACTATTAGAGCCTCTACTTGGAATATTATTGCTTTTTTAATTTTTGACTCATGCACGTTTAACTTGTTAGTTAAATTTGTGTCTTCTAGGCTGCAACACTTCCATGATACATCTTCAAGGATATGAATGTGTATGGCTAAGCACAATTGATAACAGTACATCTAAATTCCAAAATTAATCTCCATAATAGTCTATGTGTTTCCTATTGTCAAAAGGGCCCTTTAGAGTAGTGAGAGAAGATCTTCACCCTGAAACCTACAGCGTCCCTTTTCAGCAGGAAGTAGCTAAGAGAATACACCATCCCCTTTTCCTTATGAATCAAGGTGAAGTCCCTCTCAGGGAGGAGTGATAGGGAATGGCAAAGGATACACTGACAAAGGAGATTAATCAGAACTGGCTTTGACAAGCACTGTGGCAATGGGACAATTAAAACAGACTTTCAAGGGGGGGATAAAAAAAGAACGAACTGGGGAGGAGGGTAGATAAAATAGTGCAACAATGAATGAACGAAAATCCCAAATCTCTGTAAATGTTCAATAAAATTAATAAAATTTAATAATAATTAAAAAAAGAAGCTGTCATAGATAAGTATCACAGATATTCACCACTTGTAAACATTTCACAGTGAAGCCAGTGATATGAGGAGGGTGTTGGGCAATAGCTCACTCATAACTGAACTGGAATAACTGAATTTTTGTCTAGGGCCAAAAAGAAAACCACCAAATTGAAAAACATGTACATCTTAAAATTCAGTATTTTTTGCCTTACAATTTCTAGTCCAGATTCCTATGTGGATTATTTTTTATGAAAAATTATTCACATTAATATTTTTGCATGTTTTCAGTGAACCGCTAACTAAGAAGACTCAATCGCATTGCTGTCCAGATAGAATCCCCACGAATGACTTGCCAGAGGGTTTTCAGAGGACATACACTGCATGTGAGGAGACACCGCTCCTTCCCCTGTGGAGCAGCGGCTGGATTCAAACCGCCAAAGAAGTATCACCACGCCACCAAAGCTCAGGGCTTTAAATTATGAGCGCTGGTAATACAAGGAGTTGGGCTGCCAACCCAGACGTTCTATTAGCTTCGAATCCACCAGCTGTTAACGTGGAAATGGATGGGCAACCTCCTCCCATGTGATTAACTGCCTCTGAAAACCCACTAGAGGGCCAGCTATGTGTTGGTTCTGACTCGATGGCACATAACGACAACGACAACAACAACAACAACAACAACAACAACAACCTATTTACTAATTTTAACTGTCCTGGTCTTTCCTTCTCATCTCTGGTAACCACCCCAAAATGACTTTATCTGTGTATAAAACTTTTCTTAGTTTACTTTCCATGTTTTTTTATTTTTGTTGATTATGTAAGATACTTGCATGGGCCATATAATGCAGCAAGTTCTGCCTTTTCTTTGTAATATTGTGACTTTTGACACATTTTCTGTATTATGGAGTCAGCAAACATTTACAAAGATTTTCTGAGGGGTGTGGGATAGAATTCTGGAATCTACTCAATGGCGTGAGGTTCACCCCTGAAACTTGCCTCCATCAGTAGAATAATCCAGCAGCACCCCTTCCTTCCGGCAGATGGGTCGATGGCAAGAGGTCATGTTGTTCTCACTTCCAATGCGCCCCCAGTACTGCAGGAACCTGAATGTAAGCACATATGGTCCCCCAGAGTGATTGGTTAGAAGATGGTCTATTTAAAACAATTTGGATAACCAACTTCCTTACACACACAGGTCCTTTGTTTTGAGACCAATTTATGTTAAAAACAACTCCCCAAATTAACTTACTTTGCACCCCTGAGATCCAAATCTTGGGTGACAGCTTGTCTCACAGTGGATCCTCCAAAGTAGAGGGCTGTGTCCTCAGCAAGAATTCCACAGTCGGTGCAAGTATTTCCTCCCTCCAAAGACATCCATAAGTCAGGCTTGATCTCCTCACTGTCAAAGCGTTCCTTCAGGAACGTCTGGGGGGAAAAAATAAGTAGGACATGGTCCAAATAGCAATTTCAGTTAATAATTATGAGGTGCTTCATGCAGAGTTATGTCCTGAACTTTGAAAAGATTAGAGCTGGTTTCAAATGTTCTCCATAGATTTTTAAAACAAAAAATCTATTCTCATTTTCTATTTATTTTTGTCCACAAAAGAGTTGTGCACTGAGTTGAGGCATAGTTTGTTTTTGGTGTTGGTTTTTTTTTTTTTAACAGTGAGATTTTTATCACGAGAACAACTGATTATAGTTGCAGTTAAATAAATGTAATTTGCATTTTTGTAAATTTACGATACATTTCCTACTTTTCAAAATTTTATTTGTACTTTTTTGGATGATTTTAAAAAACAATTTAGGCATATTCTCTCTTCCCTAAATTTAGAAGAAAATCAACTCTATGTTAAAGACATGTAGCTCTGTGTCGATTTTACCTTACCTCACCGTTAGCAAATAGCGATACTTTTCTTCTTAAGCTTCATTTTTTAAAATAATTTTAATGAGCATTTACAGAGATTTTGGATTTCCATTCATTCACTGCTGCACTTCTCTCCCCGCCCA
>NW_006399772.1:6149408-6194803 GCF_000299155.1 Elephantulus edwardii
ATAAACATGAGTGTGCCTATATCTGCTTGCCTGTCAGTTATGGTCTCTCTGGGATATATTCCCAGTAGTGGAATTGCTGGGTCAAATGGTATCTCTATTTGCAACTTTTTGACAAAGTGCCATACCGCCTTCCACAGTGGTTTCACCATTTTACACTCCACCAACTGTGAATAAGGGTTCCAGTTTCTCCACAACCTTGCCAGCATTTGTTGCTTGCTGTTCTGTTAAATTTTGCTATTCTGACTGGGGTGAGATGATATCCCATAGTTGTTTTGAAATAGCGATACTTTTAAAAAGACCATTTTCTATGTAAAAGCAAATACTAGAAGTTAACTTTGGAAAGTACTCATGAGAAAGATCTGAATAAGAGCTTATATATCTATACATTTTCTTTCTAACACATTATCTAAATAGTATGTTAGTCTTTGTAAAATACTAATAAAATTTCAGTGTTCCTAAGAATATTCCATGGACTGCCAAAAGAACGAACAGATATATTTGAAAAAGAGTAGCCTGACTACTCCTTGGAGGCGAAGCTTCATCTCTCAGACTTTGGACATGTTGCTAAAAGAGGGTATTTCTTAGAAAGGTGCATCGTGCTTGGAAAGGTGGAGGGTCAGTGAAAGAGAGGAAGACCCCCAACAAGATGGACTGACACAGTGACTGAGGCAATGGGCTCAGGTGTGTAAGAGATTGTGAGGGCGGCACAGGATGGGGCAGGGTTCAAGTCTGTTGTTCACAGGGTCACTGTGAGTTGTACTTGACCGCACCTAACAAAAACAAACAAAACTGGAATTTTCCTTTTTTTTTTTTAGTTTATTCATTGCCTATAGCATGTTTCTCACCTGGCTATCTGATTTGATAATAAATGATCTAAAAGATTTAATTTTTTGATTTATGAAACCTGAAGTTATTGATGTATTACAGAAACAACAATGACACAATAGACTCATAGACGAGATTTCACATACAAAAAACTGTTGGGCAACTGAATTTGATTTTCATATTAAATAATAATGGAATGGGTCAACTTTGCCAGAACATTCTCTCTATCCTCACTTTGCAGTTGTATGTGTTTTAGCAGCTGGAAAATTGGGACATAAAATTTTCTAACCAAAAACTCAAGTGCTATTTCGTGTCATTTTGAAAATTCTGTCTGTTGTTATTACCTGTAACTACCAGGATGGTGGCCTCTTCGAACAATGCATCTATAGAAACAGTGAAGCAAAGACAGTTCGATATGGATTTTCTTTTTAAAAAAAGTTTTATTGTGATTTGACTTTGATATTGACCTCAGATTAAGCCATTAAAATGAAAAAGCAGAGTATTTGTGTTCTAAACGAACTTTATTTTTATGTTAGGATTTGTGTGAATTGCATTAGAACTTAATCCTAATAATCTTGTGTATAGGAAACCTTTTTATGGACTGCTAAGAAAACAAACAGATTCACCCTGGAGAGGGTTAAACCAGGTGACTCCTTGGAAGCAAGGATTTTGAGGTTTTGTCTGACATACTTTGGACATGTTGTAAGGAGAGACAGGTCCTTGGAGAAGGACATCATACTTTGGAGGGTGGAGGGACAGCACAGGAGGGGAAGGCCCTCTATGAGGTGGATTGATTCAGTAACTGGGGTAATCGGGATGGGTGTGTCAGAGACAGTGCGATTGGCACAGGACAGAGCAGGTTTTAGGGCTGTTGTACATAGGGTCACTATGAGTCGCAAGCAACTCGACGGCACATAACAACAACAACAACAACAACAACAACAACGGAAACCTAAACAGCATTTTTCTTATTTTCAGGGAAAAGACTCATTTACTGGGGAACTCTAGGGCATCGGCAGATTAATGGTCTCCTACCTAAATCAATTTGCAAGAAAAGGCATGACTATGAGTTGGTGCTTTCAGATTTCTTACCTTCAGGGAGTGAGTCAGGTAGCAGTTGGGGCCAGAGAATCCCGGGTCGCAGATGCACTGCTCCTTTAAGCAGTCTCCATGGCCCATGCAGTTGTCGAGGCATCCAGGGCCCAGGTAGAAGTTGTCGATTGCCCACTGCACATCTGAGTACTTCTGATAGAATCGGAATCTCACCGGACTAGTCATTCCAAAAAAGAAAGGGAGTAAAAAACAAAAATCAAGTTTATTCAAATCTGTTTTCTACATGTTTATTCAGTATTCAAGAGAAAAAAAGATTTAAGACACTCTTACAGGATGAACCAGGTTAATAAAAAGTGTTGTCTAACTGCCTTTTCATTCTCTTTATTTACCTGCTAGTACTGAAATTTCAAAGGTCAGGTTCATTTCAATTATATGATACCTGAGAAAATTTGTAAAACAAAATGAAAATATAACAGGATCTACTTCAAACTACAAAAGTTTGAAAATATAATTCTGTATTATACGTCAGGTTTCTCACGAACTGGAGTCTAGAGGTTCTAACACACTTTAGATTCATTAACTTCATTTCTGAAATTGTGCCCAAAGCTGATAGGATCCTCCCAAAGGGCTTTGTCGGTAGTTGCACAGCCTTCTGGGAAACAGCAACCTCAAAGTTCCTCAAAGAAAATCAATACTCTTGGGGCAACTTGGCTAATTAGAAAACAATTTTAAAAGGGCTATATTAAAGGACAATTACCCCGAGATTTTAATTTTTACTGCTGTTCTTCTCTGTCTTCCAGGAAGAAAGCAAACCCATAATTTTCTATTTATTAAAATACATACAAGACTTTGGAGGTGTAGAGCTAAAATGTAGGAGGGAAGTTGCTGGGGCTGATACAGAAATTGTTTTATTTGGTTCTATGCAATGGTTACAGGGGTTACAACACAGCAAAAAACCCACTGAGTAGCGCAATGAAGATATGGGTGTTTTCGGCATGTAAGCTATTCTTTCAAAAAGGAGAACAGGAGGGGAGAAGTTAATCTGACTGATGGTTGTGGAAGGGAGCCCTGCTGTCCTCGTAGGTAAGGAGTGGGTTGTCAACTCAACAGCTGGTGGATTTTAGTCACCAATTGCTTTATAGGAGAAAGATGGACTGGGTCCTCCCATGTAATTTACAGTCTCTGGAAACTTACTGAATGTCAGCTCTGAGTTGAGTCTGGCTTCACGGCAATGAGAGAGAGAGAGATGGTTGTGGAAGCTTCCTAGCATCCATTTCTTTCACATGGTTTCATAGTAGATATTACTAGAACCTCACGAGTGAATAGTTTAGGACAAGGCATTCTTGACCTAACTTTGACCAGTAGCATGTAAGGAGTCGCTTGTTCCGACACTTTTTTTTTAAAAATTTTTATTTTTTAATTTATTCTTTTTATGTGTGTACCGTGAAACTGGATCTGACTGGTACAGGAGGCGATTGTTCCTCCTTCTTCAGCAAAGCATCTGGTGGATTTGAACCTTGCACCTCTGGGATTGCAGTGCAGTTTCCTGCCACTAGGCCACCAGAGCTCGCCATTGTTCTGACTCTTATAAAAGAAAACCAATTGTCTTCTCTCCCACTGAACATGTGTGAAAAGCATTTAGTTCTAGCAGTCAGGCAGCCATCTTGCCTTCATGAGGGGAGCATGAGTGTGACAACAGTGCTGTGAACAGTGGGGTAAAGTGTAAGAGTAAGAAAGAACAATGCCCTTAAAGACACTGTTGAACCTGAAAATGTAACCAAGTGTAGAATACATTTATCTTTAGAATTTTCATTTTAGATGTAATAACCTTTGCTTTGCTTTCAACCATTTTGGGTTGAGTTTTCTGTTGTATGAACCTGAAAATATGATTTGTTTTCTAACATTCTGACTGTCTAAACTGTTCACATTCATTCCAGAAATCTGTGAGTGGTCAAGAAGTAAGTGACGTTGATGGGAGTACTGGAAAAAGTATGTACAAATGCCTTACCCAAAGAATCCTACATACTAGCTATGTACCACTTCCTGTTTCACAAGATATTTAGTTGGATTTTTTAATACACTGGGGGATACATCAGACCTTTTCTTTAATATATCTTCTCACCATTTTACAGTAGAAAGGAAATTTTAAGCTTTTGGAATTGTCTCAAGTTAATATAGCATGGCATTTCCAAGGAACAGGTTCAATTGTATATGCTCACCACTATCCCTGGCTAATAAATTTGCTCCTGAAGTATAGAATATAATGCTTTGATAAGATAATAAGGAAATCTACAAACTACTTGTACAAGGTGCATGAAGACGTAGGATTTTTGCAAGTAGTATGATGAGTTAGGACTTGATCTTGGTTCTGTACATTATAGATTTATGTCAGTAATGTGGAAAGCATCATGATATCTGTTTCACATAGCAGACAAAGTGATAAGGTAGGATTTTATTCTTCTGCCTCCAAAGGTTGGTTTGTTTTTCTGCCCATCTGAAGATACTGAGGTATGCAAACTGAAAGAATAATCCTTCTCATTCTAAGATTACAACATGAGGTCCCCTGAAGTCAGTTGGTCACCATGCAGGTTACCAATTAGAGGATCTTTAGAGTTTTATAGGAAGGAGGCCCATTACCCACAATTACACATCATTTCAAGCTTGGCAACAGGGTTCCTAATTTATTTCTGGCTGCCTGAATCCATGTTTTGTTTTGTTTTTTTACTTACTTTCCTACTAAGCTTTCTGGAAGTGGGTAGGTGATCCTTTTCCACGCTTTTGTTGGAAAGAATACAGATGGCTGAGAAACACTCCCAGAGCATTTTGGGTCAGCAGGCAAGCACTGAGGGACCAGATAATTCCAGCTCACACCAAAGTCAGTGGAATACTGCACGTGAATCTGATTCTGGGTAATTTTTTCAGGCACTTTACATCCAACAGAGATCTAATAAATATAGAAAAGCAAGATTGTCAAGGTATTAAAGCATTAAAACAATAACGCTATTATTATATATCTCTCTTCCAAGGACTTGGCAGCAAGAGAGTTGCTGGTCACTTGGTATCCACATCACTATATCCCTTCTGCATTTTCAGGTTCATTATTTGTATGGCTGATGGATAGAGAGAGCCAACATGGTTGCCCAAAGTGACAGATTACAGAAAGTGCCAAATATATTGTTTGGAGAGAAGCTGAGACCTGTACTTCTGCCATGGCTGGCTGATTGCCTTGGAAAGCTGAGGCTCACTCTTACAAATTGCTGTTTGGCAGAACACTTGACCAAGAAGGATGGCTAACAGCTTTACCAATTTTGTTGTTGCATCTTACAATTTATGACTCTCAATAAATCATTCTCAACTATAACTAAAATGCAATGAAGTGATAACAGAAGATAATTTTAATAGTTCTTAGGACCCTTTATTGATGGAGATAGACTTAATGTGACATTTGTTGCTAATACAATGAAATTTAGGCAGACAGGATAAATTGGTTGACATATCATCTTGGCTAAAACATGAAGTTGATGTTGGTATGAATGCTAATCATGTTTATCTTTCCAATGATTTTCTTTCTCAATAAACATCAAAATGTTTTTCTGGAAAAAAAAACCAACAAAAAAAAAAAACCCAAAAAACCCAGACACTTACCTCATTCCCATTATGATTTAACTTAGAGAGCTGACAGTATCATCCTATATTTTTTATCAATATTTTAATATGATCAATATCTAGTTCTGAGTGGAAACATTTACTCATATGAAAGTTTCATTATAAAACAGTTCAGAAAGGAACTTTTATAACTATTAAGTAATAAGTTGTTGAGTTATACTCAAGGTGGATCATGGACCTAGGACTAAAACCAAGGACTATAAAATTCATTACAGAAAAGCTAGGAACAACACTAGAAGTCCTAATCCACAACATAAACAGTCTTCCCAGTATCCTGGAAAAGCTACAACCAGGAGAAGATAACATAGATGAATGGGACCTTCTAAGACTCAAATCCCTATGCACATCCAAAAACTTCTCCAGTAGGGTAAAAAGGGAAGCCACTGACTGGGAAAAAGTATTCGGTAATATCATATCAGATAAGGGACTTATATCCAGAATTTATGAAATACTTGAGCACCACAACAAGATAAAGGTAATTAATCCAATAGAAAAATGGGCACAGGATATGAACAGGCATTTCACCGAAGATGACATTCAGATGGCTAACAAACACATGAAGAAATGCTCAAAATCCCTAGCCCTAAGACAGATGCAAATTAAAACAACTATGAGATATCATTTCACCCCAGTCAAAATAGCAAAATTTAACAGAACAGCAAGCAACAAATGCTGGCGAGGTTGTGGAGAAACTGGAACCCTGATTCACTGTTGGTGGGAGTGTAAAATGGTGCAACCCCTGTGGAAAGCAGTATGGCGCTTTCTCAAAAAGTTGCAAATAGAGATACCATTTGACCCAGCAATTCCACTACTGAGAATATACCCTGAAGAGACCATAGCTGACATCCAAGCAGATATATGCACACCCATGTTTATTGCAGCTTTGTTCACAATAGCAAGGAGTTGGAAACAACCTAAGTGCCCATCAACAAACGAATGGCTAGAGAAGCTGTGGTATATTCGCACAATGGAATACTATGCTGCATTAAAAAACAAGGAACTCATGCAATATTATTCAAAATGGTTGACTCTGGAGAACATTATGCTGAGTGAAATATCCCAGTCACAAAAGGACAAATATTACATGATGCCACTGTTGTAGAATGGGACTGTCCTTGGGGTTGGGGAGAGACTGAGTAAGATGGGTTCAATAATGTATACTGCACTGAAACAGAGGAGGGAGAAAACTGTTTAAAAGAGATATATAACTAGGTATTTCTGTCATCACAGGAGACTAGAGCGAGGGCTACATGGTGGAGGGGACCTGGGGGAGAGTTTGTAAAACAATGAAAGAATCTTTTCTTTTACTTTTCCATAATTTTTGGACTCATGTACTTATAACTTGTTAGTCAAATTTGTGTCTTCTAGGTAGCAACACCCCCATGATACATCTTCAAGGATATGAACATGTACGGCCAAGCACAATCAATAAGAGTGCATCTAAATCCCAAAATCAATCTCCATAATAGTCTATGTGTTTCCTACTGCCAAAGGGGCCCTCTAGAGTAGTGAGAGAAGATCTTCACCCTGAAACCCACAGCATCCCTTTTCAGCAGGAAGTAGCTAAGAGAATACGCCATCCCCTTTTCCTTATGACTCAGGGTGAAGTCTCTCTCAGGGAGGAGTGATAGGGAATGGCAAAGGACACACTGACAAAGAAGATTAATCAGAACTGGCTTTGACAAGCACTGTGGCATTTGGACAAGAACAAACTGGGAGGAGGGTAGAGAGAATATAGTGCAACAATGAATGAATGGAAACCCAAAATCTCTGTAAATGTTTATGAAAATTAATAAAATATAGAAAAAAAAGTTGTTGAGTTATATAATACTGTTATAATATTAAATTTTCTCTTTCAAATGTAAATTAATTGTCCTGCTGTTTATTATGTTTGGGGAGAACAATGTTATAAGTGGTACAGCACTTGTGTGTCAGTTTGCTGTGCTGAGATAACTTGGGGTGGTTGTGATATTGAAAGCTGTGCCACTGGTATGTCAAATGAATGCAGTAAGGGTTACCCATGGTGGAAAGGGTTTGGTGGAGTTCCCAGATTAAGACAGACTAGGAAGCAGGACTGGCATCTACTTTTTAAATAATGGGCCTTTGGAAACCCTATGAACACTAGAGGAATGAGGATAGTTATAGAACAGGGTTCAGATCTTTTGTTCATAGGGTCTCTAGGAGTCATAATTGACAGCAGCTAACAACTATAACAACTTTCAAAGCACATATGAAGTCACTAAAAATTTAGACAGTTTTTGTTCTTTTTACTTGATATATTGTTGATAAATTGCTTTAATATAAAATAGAGTATCATGCTTTCACCTTGAATTGCACAATCCAGCCTTCTGTGGGAGTCAGGTCATGGGTCACTGCATACACTTCTCTGCCATCATGACTACCGCAAATCATGACCCCATCAGGAGAGTCACAGAATCTTTCCACTGTACAATCATCATGAAAGAGCCAATGCTCATTTACTGAAAAGAAAAGAAAAAGAAAAACACAAAATCAACAATGATTACAAATACAAATATTTGGATCAAATTTTCATGTTAGGCAAAATACAGTTATCTTGAGCAGAAACTTCTCTCATGTTACATGCAAACTACAGGTACAGAAACAGCCACAGAGCTTTAGGAATATAGATAGTAGAAGTACTGAGACAGATCCAAAATCTGATGCCCCAGTGGTAGGGAGTTATGCTGCCAACACAAAGGTGGGTGGTTCAAGTCCAGCTATTCCATGGGAGAAAAATGAGAAATCTCCTCCCATGCAACTTACAGCCTCTGAAAAGCCACTGAAGTGTCGGCTCTGTGTTGGTTCTGATTCAATGGCACATTACAACCACCACACCTGATACTTGTAGATCTACACTTGGGGAAGAAGTGTTTGTATCCCATGGATTTTAAATAAAAATCAGAAGGAAATGTTTATTTAACTTTTTCACAGATTTTAAAAAGTAGAATCTGAAGAACAAAAACAACAAAAATGGCTTCACTGAGATACAATTCACATCTTACAGCTCACACAGTTCACTCACTTAAAAAACAACAGCCAGACCCATAAGATGACCCCTACCCCCAGGGAGGCTCACTCACTAGAACAATCAACTCCACAAGGTCAAAAGAGCAGAATCTGCTGAAAGATAAAACGCAGAATGCAGGAATATGTAGAATAAATAGAAGGAGCACTGGAAATGAAAATCACTGGGAGAACTTGGAGGAGCACAATCCGTGGGTGCTGCAACTACTGTCACAAAACAAAAAATGCTTCTGAACAGCTTGAATGGGCAAACCAATCTACCTTGTAGACTCTTACTCAAATTACAACAACAAAAATTAAAAATTTATAACTCAATGGATTTTAGTATATCCAGCATCATCCAACCTTCACCATGGTTTAATTGTCATTATCACAAAATATTCCTTGTAAAGAAATGAGAACCCTTCATATGATGCTGGGGAGAATGTGAAATAGTAAAATTAATTTGGAATATAAATTTACAATTCTCAAAGGTTGAAGAGAGTCACCATTTGACCCAGAAGTTCTACTCCTAGTCAATGGTGACAGCAGTATTATTCCTGTGAATCCCAAAGTGGAAGCAGTGATTGTTGTTAGGTCCCACGGAGTCGAGTACGACCCATAGTGACCTTATGAACAACAGATCTGAATGCTTCCTGACACAGTAAAGCCCACTGTGGCAATCCTGTTAGCAGTTATGTCCCATTCACCTCTACAACCACTGAGATGTTGTTTCTACAGATTTGCTAGTTCTGGGTATTTCACAGAAGTGGGGGATTATATACTATATGATTTCTGCTTTGTGATATTTTTTTAAAATTTTGTCATAATGTTTTCAAGGTAAATTATTATTGTATAAAAATTTTATTGCTACGGCTCTTCTACACTCACGAAGTTTGGTGGTGGCGTAGGTTTAAGTGTTGGGCTTTTAATGGAAAGGTTGACAGTTACTCAAAGGGACAAATACCAAGTTCTCTCCTCCCATTAAGATTTCCATTGTAAGAAACTTGATAGAGGCCCCCTATGAGTTCAAGTCAACTCCCCCATGGAGCTTGGTATATCCCATTTTATCCACTCATCATTAATGGGTATTTGGGTTGTTTTCACTTTGCAGCTAATATGAATAATGTTCCTTTCAACATTGATCTATAAGTTTCATACCTCTTGAGTACATGCTAGAACTTCCGAGCTATATCCTTAACAACTCACTGCTGATGAGTGGGTTCTCACTCTTAGTGACTGTTCACTGGGGGTCAGATGCTGTAAATCTCAATGGGAGGACACTGCTTACCTTTTTCCTGGGGAACTACTGCTGAAAAGGAATTCCAGAGATGGGTCAGGAATGCAACTGTCTATTGGCTTATGCCACTTAGTGGCCACTGTTAGGACATACTCTAACTCTGAAATGTGGGGTCAAGATTGGTGGACGACTTATCAACAATCTGCGTTATGCAGATGACACAACCCTGCTTGCTGAAACTGAAAAGGACCTGAAGCGCCTACTGCAGAGGGTCAAGGACTGCAGCCTACAATATGGATTGAGGCTCAATGTCAAGAAGACAAAGATTCTCACCACTGGACCAATTGGCAGCATCAGGATGGATGGTGAAGAGACTGGGATTGTACACAGCTTTAGTTTGCTTGGCTCCACAGTCAACAGTCTTGGCACCAGCAGCCAGGAAATTAAAAGGCACATTGCCATGGGAAGTCTGCTGTTAGGAACCTCTCCAAAGTACTGAAGAGCAATGGTGTCTCTCTGGAGACTAAGGTGCGTCTGATACAGGCCATGGTCTTCGCAACCACTTGTTATGCATCAGAGAGTTGGACAATGACCAAGGAGGATAGAAGGAGAATTGATGCCTTTGAGCTGTGATGCTGGAGAAGAGTATTGAGAATACCATGGACTGCTGGGAAAACAAACAGATTTGTCCTGCAAAGGGTTAAACCGGGTGGCTCCTTGGAGGCAAGGATTCTGAGGCTCCGTCTAACATACTTTGAACATGTTGTGAGGAGAGACCGGGCCTTGGAGAAGGACATCATGCTTGGGAGGGTGGAGGGACAGCGTAGGAGGGGAAGGCTCTCTATGAGGTGGGTTGATTCAGTGACTGGGATAATTGGGATGGGAGTGTAAGAGACAGTGCGATTGGCACAGGACAGATCGGAGTTTAGGGTTGTTGTACATAGGGTCGCTGTGAGTCGCAAGCAACTCGATGGCACATAACAACAACAACAACAACATCTTAGAAACAAGGGTTATCTCTAGGACAATACAATCATAAACTTATCTTGGTAATGTTCCTAATATTTGATTATTTAGATATAGATATTTAAATATCATGCATAGATTTTTTTTTTTTTGGTGATGCATAGATTTTTATTGTAATAAATTTTGGATACTTGTTTAAGTTAGGACAATAGTTCTACTTTGAGGAAATGGATTTAGTCATTAAAAATTATTACTGAAATAATAGATTTGGAAGTGTCAAAGGAAAACACAGACAAAAAACAAGGCTGAGAGAGTCCATGGCTGGCACAGACAGCACCAGCTAACAAAGTGTTCACTTGCTAACTGAAAGGATGTCTTGAAAGAAGGTCTGGTAACCAACTTCTGAAAAATTGGTCACTAAAAACCCTTGAAAGCACTAATGGGGTTGGCATGAGTTGGAATCGACTTAAGGGGAACTATATTTGGCTTTTAAGTAATGCTGAATTTATTAGTACTAAAATCAGTCCTATGTGTTGAACTGAGGTTCTCCCATCTCTCCTCCCTTTCTTTCTTCTTTCTTCTTACTCTGTGTTTCATCTCTCTCTTTTCTGAAAGATGTACTTTGAACATGATTTCATTCTAGAAAGTTTAGAAATGAACCCATAATTTGAACCTAACTCATGATACACTTGGATTTCCCAGGTCAGCTTCTGTGTGAATGTGTTCTGGGTGCTGGAGATGAACAGGTCCTTCTGGAGGAACTTAGCATCACTGTGGCACAGAGTTAAGATGGCCTTGGAGCATTCAGAGAAGGCACTGAACACTGGAATACCAACCCAGCCTTCACCCACGTTGTATCTTCTTGCTTTTGTTTAAGTATGGCATATGCCTGTCGAACAAGCAGCTTATCTCTAGGATTCAAATGGCGGTCACAATGCCATTATCAGTCAGCTTTCACGCTGAGGGATTTAGAGCTGCATTTAATCCTACATCACAGATACAGGACTCAAAAAGAAATTTGAATTTTAACATGATTACCTTGATTCAGTTAATTCTGGGGTACACATTTCATTTTAAGATAGACCACTATAGCCCTGATGAAAGGAGCCTTACATTAACCTACTAATTAATCAATTTCTTATGAATATCATAATATCATTTTTGTTGGCAAATGTTACAGTTTTTTTAAAAACTGATCTTGTCTGGTAGCCAGAAACCAGAAGACTGTTTCTCTGATTATATATTATCAAATAGGCCTAAATTAAAATCAGTATCTGAACTATTTGGAAATAAATCAGTATTTGCTTTATTGATACAAAATTAGTTCTTAAATGATTTTTAGATTATAAATCTACAGCTATAAACCATTACACTGGGAAAAAGAAATTAATAATTTAGCAGTTATGAATCAAATTTATTTAAACTAATATCAATAATCGTAAGCAAATAGGATATTTAATGGTAGTGAGGGACTGTTTTTCCTTTTTCTATTTAGAAGTGTATTATTTAGTAAGCATTTGTAGTTATACTATTGGGTCAACAAATATACTTAGAAATAAATTAAGGAAAGTTAATAAGCCTAAGTATCCAACAATGTTGGTACTTTTGTTAAAACTATATTTATACAACGACATAAAAAGAGACTTTAAGGAAATAACACCATAATATTGACAGTGGTTATGTTCTGGATTGTGAGATCCTGAATGATTTTTATTTTTATCCTTATGACCTTCAATAATTCTCTATTTTATACTTTGAACAAGAACAGCTAACATGATTAATTATTATGACTTAATTATGAAAGTATTAAAAGATATTATAAACTTACAATAGAAAAATTAGTAAAAATGAAAAATTAGTAATTATGAAACTATTATAACTTACAAGTACTCTCAAAATTTCAAGTTTCATCTAACATACGCTTCACTTCCTTGGAAATTCTTTTTCTGACTATTACTTTGGTGGCCTAGTCCACAGGGAGTTGCCCTGGTAACCCAAAGTCCACACCTCTTCGGCAGTTCAAAACCACCTGCAGTCCCCAGGGCAAATGATGAATAATCTCCTCCTGTGCTATTTACAACCTCAGAAAACCAATGAGGGTCAGCTATGAGGAGGCTCTGACTTGATCTTCGAGTGTTATGAAACAGACCCAGACGGTCTTTTCTAAGAAAGATACTGATTTGGATGTGACGCATAGTCCCATTCTTCAACGACCCTGTAGTGGCATAATATTGTATCTATTTTCACAATTTCCGTAACGCTTTTACTCGTTATTGTTGTTGTTCAGTGCCATCAAGTTGACTATGACCCATAGCGACCATGTTGATCACTTTTTTTAAAAAAAAAGCTGTTTTCAATTAGTATATGAATTTGTTAAGCTACATCTTTGATTTTATGAAATAAAATATATCTTGAGGTTAAGCCTAATTAAACATTATTTTATTATTATTATTTTATTTCATAAAATCAAAGATGTAGCTTAACAAATTCATATGCTAGTCTAAGAGAGCCTTTTTTTAAAAAAAAAAAGAAAGTGATCAACACTGTGTCATGAAATAAAAAGAGAGTAAGATACTAAAAAGGAGAGTTGCATAAAAAGGTACTTCCTGGTTAGACAGCTTCACTGAACTATACCTGCTGAGAATGAGAGGGTGACAGGTAGACCTGGTACCTGAAATGCCATCATGAATGTGTCTAACATGCAGCGAAACATCTTTGGATATTATAACCAATGACCAGGAAATGGTAACTTTCTACTCAAAGTCAAAAACAGAAAACAAAGAAATACTTTTCTATTAAGAAAAAAAAAAATTCAACAAACCACCCACCAAAACTGTCCTGTTAACAAAATTAGGGAATGTTATTTATGAAGAGAGACATGCTGGCACCATAAATGAAATGACTTAATTAGTAAAAAGTAAAAGAAAACATTAATCAAGAAGATTGAGGGGAAAAGTTGAGATGGTTCCAACATACGTGACCGCATGTACATGATGGCTGAAGCGTTTTTATCAGTTATTTTGAGTAACAGATTGCCAGGTATTTCCCCTGAGGCACCCTTGGATGGACATGAACAGCTGATCTCATTCATTGTTTGCACTACCCAGAGGTTTGAGCAGGACATGAATATCAAACCTCCCCCCCCCCCCGTTTTTTTTTTGCTGTTCACATGCTGTATTTGAGTATCTGAAAAGCATCCATCTCTTATGAACAGAGCCAATCTCCAGTGACTGCATTTTCACTGGTTTTCTGTGTGGCTCCGGTGAGACACGTACCTGCAGTTCTGTCCTCCATGAACATGTCGAAAGCGATCCTCCCAACGGGGCCGGCGTCGGCTGGGGAGCGCTCGTGCTGGGGCACCGGGGCACTGCTGAAGGTGTCCAGCATGACAGTCCTCTGGTCAGCGGAGCCCGAGATGAGCACGTTGTCGATGGCCCAGTCGTTCTGGTCCAAGCCTTCATGTCGTGGCTGCCACCAGCGGAAGCGAGTAGCGATTTCTTTAGCATCGGGAGGCAGAAGGATATTCACGAATCTGTATGAAAAAACGAGCAAGGTGGAGGTAAGGCTTTTGCCAAGTGCCTCACTTGAGTAAGAAAATGTTCAAGCAGAAGTAAAATACAGTATGTAGCATGGGAAGAACATTAGCTACGAGGTATTTTTTTTCCAAAACCTAATAAACGTGCTTGATGTCACAAAATCTCATTCACTAGATAGGGGAAATAGGATGGGAACAAATTCAGATGTTACTAAACAACTTACTCTAACTGTTCTGGGAGAGGCCTTAAGGGCACTACACAATGCTATTTTTTTTATACCCCAAGGGAGCACTGGTGGGCAGGAAACAGTGTGTGAATGCTGCTAACCCAGTCTGTCCGTCTCCATGATTTGAATCCACCAGTGACTTGCTGGGAGAAGGCGGGCCCTCTCCCAGTCACTGGTTTTGACAGCCTCTGGGGTCGGATAGAAGGTTTCTGGGAGGCAGAGCTTACTGGTGGGTAATGAGTCTGAGGATCCCCGTTGGATGTGTAGCACTAGCTTTTCCCATCTCCTAGAGTGGCAGCCACTTCCTAAACACGCCTCTGGAAACTCTATGTACTTGGAGAAATAAATAATAGTTCTAGAAAGGCTTCAGGTCTTGTGTTCATAGGGTCGCTATGAGCTCCTACTGTGCTATTTACTGCCTCTGAAAACCTGCTGGCAGGTCACCTGTGGGTCGGTTCCAACTCGATGGTATTCAACACCAATAGGAGTAGTTTCATCTGCTGTCTTTCCCTGCTACTTCAGTTTTTCACTCTTTCCGCCTCAGCGTTAGAACACAGGGGGGTCTCCGTGGAACACTGGGCCTACAGAAGCTAAAGGCAACAAAGATCCTCCTCCAGAGAAAACAGAACAGAGAGCTTTCTCCTGAATTTCTACTTCTAGCCTCTCACAAGGTAACAGGATAACTTTCTCTTTGTTAAAGCTGTCTTGTTAGAAAAGCTCTAGATAACAAAGACACCATCACTGTTTGGCAAACTGTCTTTTCCAGTTTGATTTTCTCATGCTTCTCAGTTTTAAAGCTCGTCTGCCTCCCTTTTTTTGTATGCTCACCTTGTGATATCTTCCTATGATTTAAATCCGTGGAGCTGACATGCCCAACTCACATTTTAAAATGCATTAAGGAGGATAAGAAATCTCTCAGATCCTGGAGGGACATACATTCACGTGACTTCACTCAGAGTAATGCTCTTTATCTCCATTTCCCCCCATGTGCTAAATTATCCTCTTTCCTTTGACAAAACTGTGACCACATTTTAAAAGCCTTTAGAGGAGCAATTTATCTGAGGTTTTCTGAAAGTCAAAATAAATGATGGCTACTGTTTCTTCCGTGGTTAATTTATCTTTTTCTTTGGAGAACTAAAGTAGATCAGACAGCTATGCTTTTATCCTACGGTAACCACGCTGGTCTTCCCTGGACCATGCTGTTTAAGTGTTGAGGAATTTATACCTGAATAGCTTCATAATTTCTACATAAAGACCAAGACCACAGACTGCTTGGCTTCTCCACAATTTAGTGATAACACACTGCTGCACTCTTCCACTTTGTATCAGTTAGTTCATACCCAGATTCCTTTGTTGGTGTCTGACTTGATTGCAAATGCAGGATTTTGTTGTGGCAGAGATTGCAGGTTTTCCCTCAATGGTTATTCTTCCTTCCTTCTGAATAAAAGAAGCCCGTGGTTTGGGGAGCACCCCTGGCTTAGTGATAAGGAGTTGTGCTATTAGTAGAAAGGCACACAGTTTGAATCTACCAGCTGCTCCTCAGGAGGAAGATGGGCAGTCGTGAGATTTACTGTCTCTGAAAACCCATTGGAGGGTCAGCTATAGGTTGGAACCAACTAGATGGTATATGATGACATGACATATGGTTTTAGAGAAACTAAATGCAAAAATGGGAGCTCTGGTGCCCTAATGGGTATGGAGTTGCACTGACAACCCAAAGGCAAGTAGTATGAATCCATCAGCTGCTCCATGGGAGAATGATGGGCAGTCTCCTCCCATGTGATTTACAGCCTCTGAATACTCAGTGGAAGGTCAGCTATGAGTTGGTCCTGACTGGATGGCACTGAGCTGTGTTGTGTTTGAGAGATCAAAGAACTAGATTCTGACTTGTTGGCAATGACGGGGAGGGGGGAGGGGAAGGAAGAGAGAGAGAGAGAGAGAGAATATGTATATCTGACAGTAAGCTTCAGCACAAAAGAGACTGTGAGGCTGCCACAGGAGCTGGTGACATTCCATTCTGTCATACATGGAGGTGGGGCATGAGTTAGACTGGACACAACAGCACCAGCAACAATAGTTAACCAGAACAAAGAGCCTCCCTTGCATCTAGATGTAGCATAGAACTAACTGTGAAAGGAAGAATGTGGACCCTTCTTGCCCCATCCTCCATCCTCAGGCTAGAATGTGGACGGGCTAGGCTGGGTCCCTTTGGATGATGTGGTGGAAGCCATGTGTTGAATGTGGCAGAACAAGATAGAGGAACCCTGAGCTCTCTCTGGTGCTTGTGGAGCTACTGTAGCCACTGTAGGCTACAGCATTAGATCTTTTTCTGGATCTAATTTACGTAAGAACTTTTAACTATTTTAGGTTTTCTGTCATTCAAAGCTGAATCAACTTTTAAGTAAGATTCTGAATGTAAATGAACATTTTCAATATTCTTCAAGGTGGTGTTGTTATGTGCCGTTGAGTTGTCTGTGACTCATAGCGACCCTAAATACAACAGCCCTTAACCCTGCTCTGTCCTGTGCCAATCTTACTGTCTCTGACGCACCCTTCCCCATTACCCCAGTCACCAAATTAGTCCACCTCATAGAGGGTCTTCCTTTCCTGCAATGTCCCTCCACCCTCCCAAGCATGATGTCCTTCTCCAACGACTGGTTCCTCCTTGCAACATGTCCAAAGTACCTCAGACGATGCTTCAGAATACTTACCTCCAAGGAAAAGCCTGGGTTAACCCTCTCCAGAACGAACCTGTTCCTTTTCTTAGCAGTCCAGGATATATTCAATATTCTTCTCCAAAACTACAGCTCAAAGACATCAATTCTCCTTCTATCCTCCCTAGTCAATGTCCAGCTCTCTGATGCATAGCAAGTGATTGCAAAGACCATGGCCTGTATCAGGCAGACCTTAGTCTCCAGAGTGGCACCATTGTTCTTCAGTACTTTGGAGAGGTCCCTAACAGCCGACTTTCCCATCACAATACATCTTCAAATTTCCTGACTGCTGGTGCCAAGAGTGTTGATTGTGGAGCCAAGCAGACTCTTCACCATTGATCCTGATGCTGCAATTGGCCCAGTGGTGAGAATCTTTGTTTTTCTTGATATTGAGTCTCCATCCATATTGAAATCTGCAGCCCTAGACCTTATACAGCAAGCACTTCAGGTCATCCTCAGTTTCAGCAAGCAGGGCTGTATTTTTTCTAGTTTTTTAGTTTGTATCTGGCTTGCCACATTCAAAGAGATTACCCACTTCTTGCTTAGACTGTGTTTTCTCTCCCTTTCTTTTACCCTCCTGTCTCCTCCTCTTTTTTTTTTCTCCTCTTCCTACTTCTCCTGCTTCTTTTTTAGAGAAATTTATATGTTTCTTCTTCAATAGCTTCTTCAACTTTTCCAGCTGGTCGCATGGATTGTTTTTTGGCCTCAAAGAACCTTGAAAAACTCATGTTGTTGTTAGGTGCTGTTGACACTTTTGACTATTCAAGGTTTCTTATTAAGGGTTTTAAAGTAGATTTTATATTTCTGAAGATTATTTACATTTAATTGTGTTTAATTTTCTAGTCCAAAAGTCTCTGAAATTGGTGAAAACACACACACACACACACACACACACACACACACACACACACACACATATACTGTCCTCCTGTTTCTAGTTTTTCCAAAATGCTGAAATAAGTGAACTTTTATCATTGACTTATACTGGTTTTTCCTCTGGATCTATTCACCACCACCAGCACACGGGAAGTATATTATTCTGGGACAGTTTATTGTGGAATTAAAAAACCCCCCTATAACCTAAATTGCCCTTAAAAAAAAATGAAAACCATGTACTAAATTCAGTTCTCAAGCCTTGTCCTCAAGACAGTCCTAGAGGTATCCTGACAGTGAATGAGTCTAAAGGTGGTTCTTCTGTGGGTGACTGCTACCAAATATCTTTCTGAACATACTGGTTATTAGAGATAAAATGGAATACAAACCCAGGTTTACTGTACTGGTCATAGAAAATCTCCATTAGCAGGTTCCAGGTAATGCCTCCATTGACAGAATATTCTAAGAGAACACCTTGGTTACGGTTGTTTGGTGTAATCAGGCATCCGTACATGAAGTAAAACTGGATAAACTCAGCATTGGTGAGGTTTAGGTCCACAGTGACTAGTAATCGACTGCAACCCTAAGGAAAAGAATTTTTTTTTAATGGTAAGAAATTTTTATGACAGATTGTAGGTTTTCCCTGGCCTCTGTACTTTTTCTTTGATAATGCAAGCCACAAAGTTCTGAAGTACTGATTTTCTTATCTCTCTCATCATATTGTCACTTGGGGAACTCTGGTGGTTTAGTAGTAAGGAACTTCGCTGCCTATCCAAAGGTACCCAAGTCGAATCCACCAGTTGCCCTGTGGGACAAGGATGAGCAATCTACTTCCTTATGATGATTTACTGCCTCTGAAAACCCACTGAAAGGTCAACTATGAGTTGGTTCCAACTCGATGATACACACAATAACAACAATATATTGTCATAGAATAATGTCTAGTACAGGTCAGAACCTCACCAAATACTTGCTGAACGATAAAATTTCTGTTTTAAAGACTTGCTTATTGCATAGAGCAGTACATTCGAAGGAGATTTTATCTTACCTTTTTAAAAACAAAATGAGATGTGAAATTACAGTAACTTTTATGCCTTTGTTAAACCATTTCCAGTTACTCTTGTGCATTTATTATATTTTTAAAAGGCACCAACCAGCTATTAATGGAATAACAAGCTAAAATAACTATTTTAGTATGAACTTTATAAATGCTTATAAAAATTCAATATATCTTAATTATAATTTGAGATGATAATTACAGATTTTCATGCCTTCTATATTAACTCATTAAATGCAGATATGAAGACATTTCCTAGTTGAGCATACAAAGAAAACCCGGCCATAAGATTTTAAAAAGCAATTAGAGTTCCAAGCAAGGTAGGAAAAAAATTCTAAACACTGCTTTCTTAGTCAGTAGTAATGATTATAAAAATCCTACAGGTTCTTTTATTACTGTTGGGATAAAATATTCACTTTAACTAATAGACTTAATTGGTACAAAGGCAAGTTCCATGATAGGATACGGGAAGGAATGAAAGAGCTGACAACAAATTAATTATTGGTCCTTTTTAGTAATTTGCCTGTGAAGGGCATCTAATCTTGTTATTGGAGAAATTGTATGGTTCAACAAAGTAAGATTTGGAAGCAAAAGTATAACAATTATAAAATTTCTCAAGGAACATTTCCAGCTTAACTATCATTCACAAAATAACCTGCTATAAACACAAATGTTCAGAATTATGGACAATTATTCTGTCTTTAACAATTTACGAAAGGAATAACTGCTGTGAATTCAGGGATCATTAGTAGTATTTTTAAGGGTTTTGACTCTTTAGATCTCAAATCTTCTACACTATCAAGAATTTTCAATTAAGAGAGACATCTACACTCTGTGCAAGTGTTCTCTCCCAAGACAGAAAGTCATTTAAGCCCTTTTTTTAAAAAAAACTGCATACTCCAGTATGCCTAGTTCTGACACTACCCTGATAATTAAGCTATTTCAAATGACATGTATTAGGGAGACAAGAACTCAGTCGTGCTCTGATTTATACAAAGCGGTAAATCCAGACAAGACTGTGTTTTCAGAGTGACTAGCTCTTTATCTTGAGTTGCAAATTAAACTTCAAAAGAGACCCATTGACTTGGTGGGGACACTAAAAGCAGAGAGGACTGAATTATCACCGCCAACACTGACCCCACTGAAATGGAGAGCCATTCCCGAGGCCACGGCACCACACACAGTGCTCAGTTTCCCTCCATTCACGGTCAGCCAGTTCTGGTTGGATGGCGCACGGTTGAAGTTGTCTTTGAGTTGTGTTGGGAGGGAGGTCTCTGGCTCATCACAATACAGACCTCCCCACTTCTCATCACAGCTGCACCCAGAAAAAGAGAAGAGTCAACATCAAAGCAAGCTGCGGGTAAATGTAATCTCAACACCAACTCGTTTCCTAGTCCAGGATGATGAAAGGCTACCTATCGTCACAAAGCTTGCCAGAAGTCACCCATGCTGCTTAACAGTGCCTCTGGTCAGAAATAAGCTGTGCATTAGTGACCTCCTTCAGGCTTTCCAAATGCTGGGAAAGCAGTGTCTTCTGAGAATTTATTAAAGATTTACATGGAGGTGTTGAAAGACTGACAAACAGACATAGTGGCCAAACTGGACTGGGAGGGCCTTATAATTGAGGAAATTAGTCTTTTTTAAGAGGCTTTGGGCTAATTAGGAACCCAAGAAGCTATGCACCTAAGACAGAAGGTCCATGGGATGGTATCGGCCTTCTCTGGCCAAAGGATTAGCTTCCGTGATCAGTAAAAGGGGAGACAAGTAGATTCGAGGGGCCAGGCATCAGTCCGCATATTAGCAATACTCATTCATTAAAAAAGACACTTTCCAGGTGTACAGGGCTTAGTGGAAAAGGACTACACATTTTCTAGCAACTTCTTTATTCCTATTACCCCATCAAACAGCAAATATTTGAAAATAAAGCACAAAGATCTGTAATATATTTCTCTGTCTCTTTCTCGCAAAGATGCAAAGGCTTTCTAAGAGTTATACACTATGCCTTTCCATCAAATATACCTGGTTAACTGCCCAGACATTTATGTACTTTTTTTAATGCAAACTAATACTAGAATACCAACTGAACCAAGAACAATGACTATCATTACATATATTCAGATCTAAGTGAGAAAGAACACATAGGCTGAATGATTTTTTTTGTCCCAAAATACTGAACTCTTGAACTTCTTCTAATGTCTTTTTCCATGGCTCAAGTGTCGCAGAACTAACACAGAAAGAAATAAAATAGAGTCAATTAGAATTCAGCCTTCACCCGACAGGAGAGCAATTGTTCAGTTTCTCATCTCTAAGCAAGAATGAAGACGCAATATCCATCAGCGCCGCAGTCGGCTCAGTATTACATGTCAGGAGAGATATATAACGTAAGGTAGCTTGGGAATGATTCAAAAGTCAGTTTCTGAAAAAAGCGCTTGGCTGGAAGGAAGAAAACAAGCCACTTACATGCAGTTTCCTTGGCTGCACCGCCCATGGCCACTGCACATATCTATGCAGCCGTCCCCAATATAGACATTATCTAGTGCCCACGTCTGCTGCTTGTCAAAAGGAGCTGGTTGATGCCAACGGAAACGAGTGGCTTGAGACCTTTGAAAAAGAAGAGAATTCTAATGAAGGAAGTAATAGGAAAGAGAATGTGTTTTGTATGCTCGAGCCAGTACACAGAGGAACATAACACTCACAAATACATGTCCATTCTATCAATTCTCACTCATCTTCTAGAAAGACCAAATTTCATCATTGCAATTTATTCTGTGTATATTTGGAGAACCAAACCCAAAGTAGCTGTAGGGGCTTGATAACATATGTTGTTGTTATATTCTGTCAATTTGCTTGCGACCTATGTACCATAGCCCTGAAACGTGCTCTATCCTGTGCCAAGCTCACTGTCTCTGGCACATCTACCCTCATTACCCCAGTCACTGAATCAATCCATCTCACCGAGGGTCTCCCTGTATTTCTCTGTCCCTCCACCCTTCCAAGCATGATGTCCTTCTCAAAGGATTGGTCCAAAATATGTCAGATGAAAAATAAACAAACATATCTATCTCTATCTCTCTCTCTCGATAACATTTTGTTGTTGTTGTTGTCCGGAAGTCTACCTGAGCCTTGTAAAACCAGATGAAATAGAAACTAGACCTAACACCAAAAACACAGGTCTCAGGGAAGAGTGAATGTGAATTGTGTAGAGGAATCATTGCAGTGACCCCAGGGCGCTGCGCACCTACATGTGCATGTGAGGAGTTGTCTGTCCTGAGCACACGCACCCTTTCTGCATGTCCACTTGAGAAGCAGCATATGGCTGGAATTTAGCCTCATGTGTCTCCTTAACCCAGATGTGCCTGTGAGGTGCACACACCAGTCCACCTCACACACATTCCTGCAGAATTCTCTCAAGGAAAGCCTTAAGAGATAGCAGTGAGTGCAAGGGGATGAGTGAAGCCCCAGGTCACTGGACAGAGAAAACACACAGAGTAATATATGAGACCAGATTGATTTTACATTAATTGGAAAGCAATGGAAGTAAAACAGACTTACATGATAACAGAAGCATGAATATGTTTGTCTATCTATGTACCTAACTGGGGAATGATCTTGTTCAGAAAGACAAACAGGTTTCCAGAGGCACTAGATGGCAGTAAAACCCAAACTATGCCTTGAGGCTTGAGTTGACATAATAGTTGTAAAGGAAATGTTTAACTAAAGATAGTTTTATCTTTGTTGATTAATATACATTTTGCCACTAAGAAATCTATTATCATTTGAATAAGGAATACTTATACTACTACTGTACCTGCCCTATAGGGCAGATTAGAACCACACCACAAGGGTTTTGAGGCTGTAATCTCTAGAGAAGAAGACTGATATATTTATCTCCCATAGAACAGCCAGTGGATTAAAACGGCTGGCTTCTATTAGCACTTCAATGCTTAATACATTGCACCACCAGGACCACTATATCTAAGGGAGGAGGGAGACCAAACAGTTAAGATTTCATTATTTTAAATTTGAAACATCTACAGTAGGAAATAAGGGAGCTCTGGTGGCTTGTTGTTATGTGCCGTTGAGTTGCCTGTGACTCATAGTGACCCTACGTACAATAGCTCTGAAGCCTGCCCTGTCATGAGCCAGTCTCACTGACTCTGACACACCTACTCCCATTGCTCCAGTTAATGTATCAGTCCATCTCATCTGGGGTCTTCCATTTCTGCACTGTCCTTCCACCCTTTCAAGCATGATGTCCTTCTCAAAGGATTGGTCCCTCCTGGCCACATGCCCAAAGTTTGTGAGACAGAGTTTCAAAATCCTAGGCACAATGGAATGGATTGAGAAATTATGGTACATTCACACAATGGACAACTATGCAGCATGCAGGAGCAATGATTTTGTAAATTACTACCTAACATGGGAGGGACTGGAGAGCATTATGCTAAGTAAACTAACTCAGTCTCATAAAGATAAATACTGTGTAAGACTATTACCATAGAACAAGTATAAGGACCCAAGGAGGGGAGTGGGGGCTTAATCATAGGATCACACAATTTGATGGATAGAGGGAGGAGTGGGTAAAGGAGAGGGGAAAGATCCAGCATGAAAAACAACGTATACGAACTTTATGAACTTTGTAAGTAAAACAGTATACAATTAAGAAAAATTAAAAAAAAAAATCCTCCAAGGAGAAGATTGGTTTCTCCTTCTCCAAGGCAGACCTGTTTGTTTTCTTGACAGTCCATGGTATGTTCAAGACTTCTCCAGCACCACAATTTGAAGGTACTACATTCTTCTTCTGCCATCCTTAGTCATTGTTCAGCTCTCTGAAACATAGCATCTAACTGCTAAGACCATGGCCTGGATGAGGTGCACCTTAGTCTCTAGACTGACATCGCTGCTTTACAGTACTCTGGAGAGGTCGCTGACAGCAGATTTTCCCAGTGCAATTCATCTTAATTTCCTGACTGATGGTGTCAAGAGTGTTGACTGAGGAGCCAAGCAAGCTGTAATTGTTAACAATCTCAATCTCTTCTCCATCTATCATGGTGCTGACAACTGGCCCAGTGATGAGAATCTTTGTTTTCTTGATGTTGAGCTTTAATCTGGTGGTTTAGTGGAAAGGAATTGAGAGCTGCACATGCAGAGGTATGTATGTGGCTCAAATCCACCAGCTCCATGGGAGAAAGACGGGCAATCTCCTCCTGTGTGCTTGACTCTCTATGAAAACCAGCTGGAGGGTCAGCTATAGATTGGTTCTGACTCAGTGGCACATAACGGCAACAGTTGCTGAGTAAGATACTCATTGGCTTAATATTAACTGAAAGCACACAGAAGCTAGTTTCCCACAAGTCTGCTTTCTCTCTGGCTTCCATGTGTCCTTCTACCCTGATCTCTCTTACGACTTCTTATTTTAACTTGAACCCACACTGTCTCCAGGGCCCGTGAGACTCTGCCTCTCCTTGTTGTCTCAAAAGCACACCCTCTTGTTCCCACCTTCTTAAAGGGTTTTCCTTCTCTGGTTGGTTAACCTCTATGTCCTTGATGTCTCTCACAGCTGAAATGTGAAGTCTTTATATAAAAATTTTCTTCCTAACATCTTTATAAATGGTATTCCCCCCCATATTATTCTTTTACCAACAAACTGTTCTTTGCCTTTTATAGCATTTATAATTCTGCTCATACACTATGTGTATTCTTATAAAATGTCTGTCTCTTTTTTGGAATAGAAAGGTACAAGGGAATAGGCTTAATCTCTTCTGTTCAGCACTGTACACAAGTCCACAGCACCTACCTAGCATTTGAAAAGACAGTGATGCATCAATATGGAAAGACCACAGGACTGCCCAGGAAGTGCAAATAGTGTCAGTGAGCTTAGCTGCTAAGTGAAGGGCTGAGAATTGCTGTCCACCTACAGGGATCTTAGGAGCAAGGCTAGAGTTCCACTTCTGAAGAATCACCTACTGAAACCATGGAGAATATAGTTCTACCTGACACACACGGGGTGGGCACAGTGGGACTCAGCTCTGCAGCAACTGTTTACTAATTCTCTAGTCCAGGAGCCACCATACACACAGCTGGCAATGTGAAGATGTCCCTGCTTGTTGGTTAATTTTGAATGCCTTCATTTATTAAGAGCTATGCCTGTCTATGGACAACGTCTTAGAAATAGCATAATGGGAAACCGCATTTCCATAGGACATACCTTTCATGGGTTCTGATAATTAATTAACATATCTATATTAATTCTTTCTTTTACATGATAAACTGTTAAGTAGCATTGGATCACAGGTAGTAAGTAATACATTTCTCTCTTTTCCTAATGTATGCTTCCTCAAAGCCATCATTGTCCTGTAAAAGTGTCTGTTCAAGTGTAAGGGAGCTTTGATGATACAGTCTGTAGGGAGCTGCACTGTTAACCCAAAAGCCAGGCCCCTCCGGCAGTTCAAATCCACCTGTGCCTCCTCAGGAGAAAGACAGGCAATCTCCTTCCATGCAAGTTAAAGCCTCCAGAATCCAATAGAGAGTCAGAGTTAGTTCAGACTCCACAGCAATGTTGTTGTTAGGTGCCGCTGTGTATGACTCATAGGGACCCTATGAACAAAAGATCTGAATCCTGTCCTAGCCTGTGCCATCCTCACAATAACTGACACACTCAAGCTCATTGCTGCAGCTACTGTGTCAATTCACCTGGTTGAGGGTCTTTCCCTCCTTCAGTACCTTTCCAAGAAAGAATCTCTCCTAGCAACTTGCTCAAAGTATGTCAGACAAAGCTTCACCATCTTTGTCTCCCAGGAGCACACTGGTTGCCCCTCCTCCATGACATACCTGTTTATTGTTTTTGAAGTTCATGGGATACTCAATACTCTTCATCAACACCACAGTTCAAAGGTGTCAATACTACTTCTATCATCCTTATTCACTGTTCACTCTCAGATACATAGTAGGCAACTGAAAAGACCGTGATCTGAATCAGGCACACCTCAGCCCTCATACTGACAGTATTGTTCCTCAGTAATTTGGAAAGGTCCTTGACTATAGACATTTCCCACCCAATGTAATACAGCAATGACTGAATTATATGTTAGGACCTCTGGTAGTGTAGTGTGTAATATATCAGGCTGATAATGGTTAGGCTGGTGGTTCAAACCCATCAGTTACTCCTTGTAGAAAGATAGGCAGTCTCCTCCTATTAAAGTATATAGCGTCTAAAACCCTGAGGCAGAACTGACTCAATGGCAATTGGTACTCATATGTTAGGAGCTTTGGTGGTACAGCGGTTATGTGCTTAGCTGTTAACTAAAAGGTTGGCAGTTCAAACATATCCTATGCTCTATGGGAGAAAAATGTGGCATTTCTTCTCATAAAGACTACAGCCTTGGAGACCCGACGGGGCAGTCAGTTCCACTCAGATCTGAGGGCCATTTTCAATCAGAATGGACTTGACAGCAGTGGGTTTGGTTTTTAGTATTCCTATGCTGGTTTCTTTTGTTAGATTATATTCCTTAGGTATCATTACATTGTGGGTGACATACAGCTTCTTAAATAATTGCTCTCAGACTATTAAGTTGATAACAATACAGTTGCCCCCACCCAGTGCAGCGAGTCTAACTCAGTGACCCTCCATCAGGGTTCTGAGCTAATGATACTAAGGTCCTTTTCCAAATATGATGATTATCTACTTTTGGGAATAACTATGACTAATAATTATGTGTCCATCAAATACAAGGCATGTAGTCTATCGAACGCTATTATATAAGGAAAAAGGAAAGCCTGAAAGCTGAAATGCTGTTTCCTCTTATTCCCAGCCCTGTCACAAGCTTCACTGTTGGAAGGAGTCAGATCATGCTATGCTTACGTGTTGACGCATTCCTGTCTATTAAAGGAAGAGCATGCTACTTCCCGCCTCACCAGGGTACTGCAAAAATTAATTAGTTGTTTTGTGGTTTTTTTTTTTTTACCAAGACCTACAAATGCTTGGTGAGGTCCCCCAGCAGGTGTCATTATTTATCCTGAAGCTTCCTTATAATGATGGCCACCACCAGCTGGTGCTCCTTGAGTCGGGGGAAAGAAATGTATGGCCCCAGTGTGGATTTCTCCCCTTCCATGTCCTTGAAATGCCTCTTCTTCCATCTTTCCTGAATACATACAATTTACCCTCCATCTACAGTATGCAATGAGTGCTATGTAAAGTCTGTTTAATAAATACACATTCACTGTTAAGTAATAAAATTGTCATTGCCACTTTTGTGTGTCCTGTCATTTCTCTGACCAGGTAGGTACCTTTCCCCACAGTGTCTGATACCTTCTGATGCACACTTCAGAATCTTTGGCTCAGCCCATTTCTTCACGATGATCCTGTCTATGTAGAAAGTCTTTGCTGTCATAATTATCATGGTCAAGAGAAAAGCCCTTTACGGTTGAAAAGCCCTTTTTATTGATGCCGTTGAATCAACCAAGACTTACGGTGATCGTTTGAACAACAGATCAAAACCTTGCCCTATCTTTGCTCTTGTAACACACTCCCTCATGCTCACGTCTGCCTCTGCACTCACTGTGCCAATCCATCCCACTGAAGGTTTCCCCTCTATCTCACCCAAATATAAATAGGATTACTCTTCCTCATCATTTCCTTTAGAAAAAAGATACATGAACTATTTCAGGCTAGAATAATCTAACCTGGTCATCTCATTCTTCCAGTGAAGAAGCTCAAGTGCAGTGCTTGGAGCCACACACAGATCCTCTAACAACAGTGACAAGGCATACATCTTTTGGTTAATTGTTATTTTGTCTTTTCATGAAGCAAATATTTCAAAACTCTATAGCCACTTCCATAAAATCATCCTACTCCGACCATTACCCCTGAATCGGAACAATCATTTAGCTGTGGCAGGCTGTGTACTCATGTTGCATGTCCACATTGAGAGGTCAGCTGTATTTATCCTGACCCCAGCAAGTCAGTATGGGTGGTCCTGTGTTTGAGGGCAGGAATATGCATTCTTTGGCCTGTTTCAAAGTATGCCCTTTTTTCGCCTCACCAGCAAAGAGTCTCCCTTTATATCTGGCATAAAATTTCCTTAATTAACTTATATTTCTATGTTAGACAAAATTGGGAATTATTACAAAATGAGATAGAAATAGTCACGAAGGACAGGAAAAGATGCTTAACATCATTCATTATTGCTGTTGAGTATCACCAAGTTAAAACCAACGTATAGCTGGACCTCCAACAGGTTTTTAGAGGCAGTAAATCACTCGAGAGGAGGAGACTGCCTATCTTCCTCCCATGGAGCAGCTGGTGGATTCAAACCACATACCTTTATGTTGGTACTGCAACTCCCGACCACTAAGCCAGTTATTAGGGAATACAAATCAAAACTACAATGAAATGTGACATAATACCACAAGGATAGCTAACATAAAAAAGACAGTAGGAAGCACTAGTGAGGATGTGGGGAAATCGGAATCCTCGTTCATTGCTGACGGGACTATGAAATGGTAGTCACCTTGGGAAACAGTCTGATAATTCCTTAAAAAGCTAAACGTGGGCTACAATATAGAGCAGCAATTTGACTCCGAGTATATACTCCAAGGAAGTGGAAGCATATTTCTACAAAAACATTTGGAGATGAATATTTATAGCAGCATTATTTGGAATTGCCAAGGAGGAGAGATAACACCAGTGTATATCAACTTACCTAGTGAATAAAAAGTAGCTACATCCATATAATACTGTTGTTGTTATAGTTATGTGCTCTCAAGTTGCCTGTGACCCATACCAACCCTATATACAGAAACTCTGAAACCTGCCCTGTCCTGAGCCAGTCTCACTAATTCCAACACACCAACTGCCATTGCCCTAGTTACTGTATCATTCCATTTCATCTGGGGTCTTCCTCTCCTGCGCTGTCCCTTCACCCTTCCGAGCATGATGTCCTTCTCCAAGGAGTGGTCTCTTCTGGCCACATGCCCCAA
Organism: Elephantulus edwardii; assembly: GCF_000299155.1. Taxonomy (NCBI): domain Eukaryota; kingdom Metazoa; phylum Chordata; class Mammalia; order Macroscelidea; family Macroscelididae; genus Elephantulus; species Elephantulus edwardii. The sequence goes on from NW_006399772.1 coordinate 6,178,567, forward strand.
TTATGTGAGATGGAACTTCAAAATCCTAGCCTCCAAGGAACAGCTTGGTTTCCCCCTCTTTAACACAGACCTACTTGTCTTCTTGGCAGTTCATGGTATGTTCAAGAGTCTTCTCCAGCACCACAATGTGAAAGCATCACATTCTTCTTCTGTCATCCTTAGTCATTGTCAGGCTCTCTGATGCATAGCAAGTAACTGCAAAGACCATGGCCTGAATCAGGTGCACCTTAGACTATAGACTGACATAGTTGCTTTTCAATACTCTGGAGAGGTCCCTGAAAACAGATTTTACCAATGCAATTCATCTTTGGATTTCCTAGCTGCTAGTGTTAAGAGTGTTGATTGTGGAGCCAAGCAAGCTGTAATTGTTAACTTCAATCTTTTCTCCAACTGGCTGCCAACTGGCCCAGTTGTGAGAATCTTTGTCTTCTTGTTGTTGAGCTTCAATCCATATCGAAGACTACAGTCCTTGACCTTCTGCAGCAAGCGCTTCAGGTCCTCCTCAGTTTCAGCAAGCAAGGCGGTGTCATCTGCATAACATAGGCTTAATCCTTTTTCCCAGGAATAATCTTTCTAGTGTAACACTTATGAATATATATATATACTATTATATATAAAATTATATATTAATTTGAGGTTCATAGTGACTTGGGAGAATAAGCACCAGACAGAATCTCTTTCACTATAACTTGTATTTAGTACTTTTACATTTCTTTTTGTGTGTGTGTGTCCCAGTTCACAATGACTGCTAAGAGTTCCTAAGGGAAAAACATAGTTCAGCTCAATTGGACAGAAGGTAATCTGTAATCAATGAACTACAGACACAGCTAGATCAAAGTTGGCTGTGAGGGGGGGACATGTGCACTCATTCCATGCACTAAGGGGAGCATGATTACGAATGAAGAAGGGGTCTAAAGAGTAGACCATCAAAGATGGGTACAGATTACTTCTCCTGAGGGTGACCTTTAGGAAGAAGACAATGGCCCATAAACAAAAGGGGGGAAAATAACATTTTTGGGTAGAAATGAGAAAATGACTCTCAGAGACTGTCCTGCACAATTTGTTCCTTCTGTAGCTATGGGGGCTGTTTGCTAGGGAGGGGATGTAAACACTCCTTAGCCTGTGAAGGAAATCTGCTGTTGTTGCAGGTTAGACAGTCGATTCTGACTCAGAGTGAGCCAATGTGACAGAGCAGAAATGCCCCATTGGGTTTTCATGGGGTTGCAATCTTTATGAAAGAGGTTTAAGGTGGCATATTTCATAGTGGATATGTTGATAAGGGCCTCACATCCCCAAAGGATCAAATCCTTGGAAGGAAGACAGCTAGTCTCCTCCATTTAAGACTTATAGCCCTAGAGACCTGATGGAAAGGTCACTAGGAGTATAAACTAACTAAATGGTCATGAGATTGAGTTTTGAGGATGTTTGGGGATTTTTAGGTAACATTAATTTGTCAACAGAAGAATATATAATATTCTTTGATTTTTCCTTTCACCTCAACTTTCTTATAATGTTGTTGTTATGTGCCGTCGAGTCGTTTGTGACTCATAGCGACTCTATGCACAACAGCCCTAAACCCTGCTCTGTCCTGCGCCAACCGCACTGCCTCTTACACACCCATCCCGATTACCCCAGTCACTGAATCAATCCATCTCATAGAGGGTCTTCCCCTCCTGCGCCGTCCCTCCACCCTCCCAAGCATAATAGTATATTGAAATCTGAATCCTAGCATGAGAGGAGAAAGCATTTGAACTGCAGGCAATGACCTCAAACAAACATGATACAAATCCTCCAAAGGTAACCCAGAGCCTTCACAATCCCTCTCCAGACTTGGCAGAGAGCACATGACAGAGTTAATAACAGAATTCTTTTTACGTGCACAGAATACAACCAAATACCAAAGTCTCTGAAAAAAACTTTGGTAACAGTGTTGACAACTGATAAAACTTAGAGGAATGCAGAATTTCTGGAAGTGGTTCTATTCCCTGCATAATGCCCACATGATAACACACTGGGCATAGGCAAAGCAACAGTTCCACGGTTTGTACCACATGAAACTATTTTATTATGTTCTGTAGTCATGAAAGACCAGTTGAAATTTGGTAAAGTAATAGCAGCAGTGTTCCAAACAGCAAAATGATGCATCGCAAATGGATACATAAAAGAGAGCCAATGTTTCCTCGACTTGGTTGGAAAAATTTGCCAAAATGGTCAATGGTGTAAATGCTTACAAGAAGACTTCTAAAGATGATGCTTAGCTGGACATAAGAATGAGGAGAAAGACACAGTACTGTGGGCATTTAAAGAATTAAAAAACATGAATGTGTATACTTACAACAAAGAATCCAGTAAACATTAAGAGGAATTTTTCTTAGTTTGTTGTTACAGTAGTAAATACCATTGCAAATTTTCCTCCCGTGCTAGAGTTGTTTACTTGCAAAAAGCTTTGGCCTTCTCAACCCCATCTTATCCCCAATAATCCTTCCACAATGGTCTTCTCCTTTATTTAGTTTATTCTTTCCAGAAACTTCCTGCACACTATAAATAGCTTCGATGCTCAAACCATCTGGCTTCTAAGTGTGGTAGTTAATCTTTAATCGCTGGGTTAGGTCGTTAGGGCTAACAGAGGGAATGGATCAGCTTCAAATGGTGACTTAAAATAGCCAAGTCACACCTGAGCCTACAGGTGGCGTTCCTCTCCCCCACCCCTTTCTCAGTGGCATTGGGTTACCTGCCCTTCCACTGACTCACCCTGGCTCTCAGGTGACGTTTCAAGAACCCATGCCACCTGAGTCATCTGTTATTTTTAGGTCTGAGGTTAGTGAAGAGGTGGCTGCAGATTGAGATCAGGGGCTATGAAATGGATTTGGGCACATGCCTATCTTATTTTTCAATCTCGCAAGAACTTCTGGCATTCTTCCTTTCTCATTTCTCTTTTAACAGTATCTTGGGCCAGTGATAAAGGCGCAGCATTAAGATGGTGGATAAATCCATAGACCCTAGGGCCAGATAAGCTGTATTATTTCCAGCACCTTACTGAAACTATTCTGAAGGCCACTGATGACCTGCTTAATGAAAAGTTGAGTAAATTAGTTCTGAAGTGCCTTCTTTCTGGTTTTCTGTAACATTTTCACGGATGGCTTCTTACCCTGGTTTGATACTCGCTTCTCACTTGAATTCTGGGTGCCATGAATTCTAATCTTCTTAAACCTTCACGACTCTTTGGTTCTTCTGCTTGTTATTTCTACTTGCTGTGCTACTAAATACAAGGATATTCTCTCTTCTTTGTAAACCCTTGCCTGTGGAGAGTTGACTGAGTTTTATGGCTTGTCTATCATCTCTGTGTTAATGTCTCAAAAATTTATTAGCTTCCCTTGGGTTAAAAACTTCACATGACTGTCAAATGGATGTTTCCACTGTATTCCCAGTAATTTCATTTAACTGAGCATCATTTAACTGCCCCTCTTAGAATCAGCTTTAGCTTTCTCTCTACACCTCTTCTCACCAGTATCCCACGCTTCAAAATTTAGATTCATTTCTTAATGTATCGGAGAGAGAGAAGTTAGTGACTGAGTTTTAACAATTTTCCTTTGAAATAACTTGTAATTATCTTCCTCATCTTCACTCTAGTTGTATCCTTGGACCTTGTTATTGCACAGATTATTATCACAATGCCTTTGACAACTTTTCTTACTTGGGTCTCCTCTATTCAGTCGTCAATATGGATTGAAGCTCAACATCAAGACGACAAAGATTCTCACCACTGGGCCAATTGGCAGCATCATATTAGATGGAGAAGAGATTGAGGTTGTTAGCAACTACAGTTTGCTCGGATCCACAATCACCACTCTTAACACCAGCAGTCAGGAAACCGAAAGACAAATTGCATTGTGAAAATCGACTGTCATAGACCTCTCCAGAATGCTGAAGAGCAATGATGTCAGTCTAGATACAAAGGTGCACCTAATCCAGGCCATTGTCTTATCAATTACTCGTTATGCTTCACACAGTTGGATAATGACTAAGGACGACAAGTCTTCCTCAGTTTCAGCAAGCAGGGTTGTGTCATCTGCATAATGCAGGATGTTGATGAGTCTTCCTCCAATCCTGATGCCACACTCCTCTTTGTACAGCCCAATGTCCAGGATAATCTGTTCTACATACAGATTGAGAAGGCCTGGAGACAGAAAACATCCCTGGAGGACATACTTCCCAATTTTGAACCATGCAGTGTCTCCACTGAGGAGGACCTGAAGCGCTGGCTGCAGAAGGTCAAGGACAGCAGACTACAATATGGATTGAAGCTCAATATCAACAAAACAAAGATTCTCACCAGTGGGCCAACTGCCAGCATCATTAAGGATGGTGAAGAGACTGAGACTATTTACAGTTTTAGTTTGCTTGGTTCTACAACCAACACTTTTGGTACCAGGAACTAGAAAATCAAGAGACAAATTGCATTGGGAAAGTCAGCTGTCAGGGACCTCTCCAGAGTACTGAAGAGCAATGATGTCAGGCTGGAGACTAAGGTATGCCTGATCTGGGCCATAGTCTTTGCAATTGCGTGCTATGTGTATGAGAGCTGGACAGTGACAAGGGATTAAAGAAAAAGAACTGATGCCTTTGAGCTGTGATGGACTGCTAGGAGGACAAACATGTTTGTCCTGGAACAGGTGAAACTGGACTGCTCCTTGGAGGTAAGGATTCTGAAGCTTCGTCTGACATACTTTGGGCATGTTGCAAGGAGGCACCAGTCCTTGGAAAGGGACATCATGTTGGAGGGACAGCACAAGAGAGGAAGACCATCAATGAGATGGGAGTAGGGAGTACGTGTGTGGGAGACTAGGAACAGGACAGAGCAGGGTTTTTAGTGCTCTTGTACATATAGGGTTGATATGAGTAGCAAGCGACTTGATGACACACAACAACAAAAACAACAAGGATGACAGAAGAATAGATGCCTTGGAGTTGCGGTGCTGGAGAGGAGTCTTGAACATGCTATGGACTGCCAGAAGAGAAATAAACCAAGTCTGTCCTTGGTGGCTAGGATTTCAAAGCTTCGCCTCACTTACTTTGGCCAAGTGGCCAGGAGATATCTGTCCTTGTAGAAGGACATTATGCTTGGAAGGGTGGACGGACAGCACAGATAAGGGAGACCCTGGATGAGATGGATTGATACAGTAACTAGGGCAATGGGGGTCGGTGTGTCAGAATTAGTGAGACTGGCTCATGACAGGGTAGAGTTCAGAGCTGCTGCACATATGGTTGCTGTACACTGCAAGTGACTCAAGGCACATTACAACCATAACATACTATGACATGTTTGGAGAGAGGAGTGGCATCCACTTCCTAAATAACATGCCTCTGGAAAGTCTATGAACTTTGATAAATGTTGATAGTTGTAGATGGTCTTCAGGCCTTTAGTTCATAGGGTTGCTATGAGTTGTGCTTGACTCAAAGACAATCAACAACAATTCTCTTATTTAAATAGAGAGTACAACCCTGATACATTTCTTTCCTAATTTGAAACCATGAAGTGTTCCCTTGCTCTGTTGGCACAATGGTCTCCTGGTCTAGGTATAAGTTTCACGTGAAGCACAATCAAAATGCTCAGGGACTCCCTTTCTTCTCAATGTCAGCCACAACACAGTCAAATGCCTTTGCATAATCAATAAGTACAATTAGACATCCTTATGGTATTTTTCACTTTTACCTGGGATCCATCTAACAACAGCAATTATGTCCTTGGTGCCATGGCCTCTTCTAAATCCTTCTCACTTTTGGCAGTTCCCTACCTATGTACTCTTCCAGCCATTTTTGAATGATCATCAGCAGTATTTTGCTTGCATGTGGTATTAATGATACTGTTTGATAGTTTCCACATTCAATTAGATCATCTTTCTTGGGAATGGAAGCAAATATGGACCTATTCCAATCTGTTGGCCAGAAAGCTATTCTCCAAATGTCCTGGCATAGACTGGTGAGCACATCAAGGGCTCCATCTGTTAATGGAAACAAGTCAATTGGTACCCCATTGATTCCTGGGGCCTTAATTTTTGCCACTGTATAAGTCAAAATCAATTTTCCCTCACTGTTTCATATCCACTTCACCAGCCATTCTTAGTGCCTCTATGAAGAGGAGTGTGGCATCAGGATTGGCAGGAGACTTATCAATAACCTGCATTATGTAGATGGCACAACCTTGCTTGCTGAAAGTGCGGATGACTTGAAGCACTTGTTGCAGAAAATCAAGGAATTAAGCCGTCAATATGGATTGCATCTCAATGTCAAGAAAACAAAGATTCTTACCACTGGACTAACAGGCAACATCATTCAATGGAGAAGAGATTGAAACTGTCAACAACTTTATCTTGCTTAGATCCATAATAAACACCCTTAGTACCAGGAGTCAGGAAATGAGGAGACACATTGCATTGGGAATATCTGTGGCTAGGGACCTCTCCAAATTACTGAGGAGTAATGATGTCAGTTTGAGGACTAAGGTGCATATGATTCAGGCCATAGTCTTTCCAATCACTTGCTATGCATCTGGGAGCTGGACAAGGAATAAGGATAACAGAAGAAGAATTGATCCCTTTGAGCTGTGGTGTTGGAGAAGAACACTGACCATCCCATGGATGGCCAAGAGAACAAACAGGTATGTCTTGGAGAGGGTGCAGCGGAGTGTTCTTTGGAGGGAAGAATGACGAGTTTTGCCTCACATACTTCGGGTATGTTGCTAGCAGGGACTATTCCTTGGAAAGGACACCATGCTAAGAAGGACAGAGGGTTCAGCGAAGGAGAGGAAGATCCTTGACCAGGTGGGCTGATGTGGTGACTGCCACAATGGACTCTTGTGTGTCAGGAAGGGTGGGATGGCACAGGACAGAAAGAACAAGGTTCAGATCTTTTGTTCATAGATTCGCTCTGAGTTGTACTTAACTTGATAGCATCTAGCAACAACATTCTCTTATTTTATTTTCTTGTAAGAAAACCAGTTTGTTTTCCCTAGAAGTAAAAATTTTCTTATTCCTATTCTTAACAGAGATGAAACCATTCTTTTCTAATGACCATTTTTTCCATAACTTTTAGGTATTGAGCTCTTTGCTTTGATCAGCAACTCTGCAGCTACTTAGAAACTCCTGTCTAAGGGCCCCTGCTTTTTTCCATATTGTTCTCTTCATTTAGAATGTACTTTCCCTGATGCACCTACTTACTATCTATCCTTTGAGGCTAGGGCTCATGCTTTTAATGAAATTATTTTTGAAATTCAATACTCTATCTTTCAACACCTAGAGCGTTTCTAGGCCATTCCTCAGTGGAACGCTAAATGAGATACACCATGTACTAACTATTTTAAAGTTATTTCTTGGGTTGTATAGCTCATCTTTCTCAAAGAGACTAACCTCCTTCATGGGCTCTCATAGCCATGGAACTGGAACTGACACAAAGCTGATCCTCTCCTGGGCTTCCAAGGCCAAAACCTGCATGGGAGGATATTGCCCATCATACTCATGTGGAGCCACTGATAGATTCGAATCACCTGAGAGGTTTGCCCTTTGGGTTAATAACTCCCTATGAATTATGAACTACAAACCAGGGTAGGAACTTACCACAGGTTCGCGTTATGCTAACTTGTGACTTCAAAAGAATTCTTAGTCTGAATGATGTTGTAGTATGAGGATGAATTTGTGTTATGATTAGTAAAAGGAAATTATTTATTCTTTCTAAAAATGTGTACATTGTTTTCGAAAACTATTTACACTTTTATAGACCTTTCTCACGTACCACATGCTTCCATGCACCTTGACTTGATACATGTACATGTGCATGGCCAAAAGCATCTCCACTTTTAATGTAAGGAAAATGAAATGTGGAGATACACAATTACTCACTTAAAAGCTCACAGAACTTGACAGAAAAACCACAAACAAAAGTAAGTACTCCATTATATCATAATAATGTCACTAATTTTTTCCCCCAGGCAGATCTAACTTTAGCATGTATAAAGTATCTACTAGATGGATCTACATTGTTATACAGCCGTGTCTGGGGCTCAGTGGGATTTATCTTGTGCTTACACTCTGTGTTCCTTCTCCTAGTGAAAAGCATCAGTTTGCTTTCAAGCTTGAAACTCAGAAACTAGGGCGCCATCTTCAACCCTGCCTTGCCCCTATCCTTTCGTGTCCACATCACCAGTCATTCTCAGTGCTTCCATCCCTTGGACAGCTAATGGAGTTGCCAGGAGTCAGTCAATTCTGACTCATCTCGTGGCAGTGGGCTTAGTTGTGTTCTTATGCTTCTCTCTCCTCTGCTGCTTTTCATCTTAGCCGCTAGCACTTTAGTCCAACCTTACAGCATTTCCTGCCTCTGCAGAAGTCTCTTTACATTTACTCTAGCCTCCTCTATTTTGTTTTCTCATTTGAATAAGCTTTTCTGAATGCAATTCTGACTAGGACTCTTTATTCTCATCAACTTTAATCAGTTTTTCAAGCGTTCATGTGGTAAATCACCAAATATTTAATACTACCTTCATGTTCTTCATGGTACAGCTCTTACCTCTAAGTGTCTATCTGAACACATATTCTGTATCTCTTATGTGCCTGTTTCTTCTATAGGCTGCTATCCTTACCTCTCACCAAGCTAATTCCTATTCATCTCTTTTATTTTATCTCAATTACCCTTCCTCAGGGAAGCATTCCTTGATCTTCTTGACCAGGTCAACTTCCCTGTGATATATAATCTCATAGCAAGATGTACCTATTCTTTACCTGTTATAATTTTCTATTTATTTCTGTGGTTACTAAAGATTTATGAGTTTTTATGGTTAACAGGTTCCTCTTGCATGGAAGTTAAAAGCTACTTGTGGGCAAGTGTCAATTTAGTATCTTGAATATACAGCACACAAATTAAAAAATAAACAAATTCAAGAAAAATGTTTAATAAAAATATTTAATAATGAATAATGTTGAACAGATAATTTCAGAAGATGGACCTTAAGAAGAAGAATGTGGCATCAGGATTGGAGGAAGACTCATCAACAACCTGTGTAATGCAAATGACACAATTTTGCTGGCTGAAAACAAGGATTTGAGGTACTTGCTGCAGATGATCAAGGACCACAACCTTCAATATGGATTATGTCTCAGCATCAAGGAAACAAAAATCCTCACCATGAGGCCAATAGGCAACATCATGATAGATGGAGAAAAGACTAAAATTGTCAACAATTCCATCTTACTTGGATCCATAGTCAATATTCTTTGGACTAGTGTTCAGGAGATCAGGAGATGCACTGCTTAAGGAAAATCTACTGTCAGGGACCTCTCAAAAGTCCTGAAGAGCAATGATGTTAGTTTAAATACTAAGGTGTGCCTTATTCCAATCACAGCCTTTCCAATCACCTGCTATGCATCTGAGAGCTGGACAATGAATAAAGATGACAGAAGAATCAATGCCTTTGAGTTGAGGCATTTGAGAAGAATACTGAATATCCCATGCACTGTCAAATGAATGAAAAAGTGCAGCCAGAGTGCTTGTTCGATGCAAGGGTGGTGAAACTTTGACTCACATACTTTGGAAATGCTGTTAGGAGGGGCTATTCACCAGAGGGGGACATCGTGCTTGGAAAGCTGGAGGGTCAGCAAAGGAGAAGGAGATCCTCAATGAGATGGACTGACACTATGATTGTAGTATTGGGCTCAAGCGTGTCAGGGATGGAGAGGATGTTGCAGGATAGAGTTCACATCTATTGTTCATAGGGTTGTTATGAGCCATATTTGACTCAATGGCACATACCAACAACTGACTCAGTTATCTCTACTGATGGCTATTATCCAGTTCAGCTTGATGAATGATTTGACATCAATATGTGAACAACCAACCCGAGATGACTCTTACCATCACCAATGCCAACAATACGGGACTCCCAGCCTTGAGATCCTATGATCACGAGTAAGTGGACAAGAATGTACCTAGCACACTATCACAGCCATTTCCCCCCCGACCAACTCTACGTTGTCAGTAATCACGCTCCTCCATAGCAAAGAGCTACAAATGGAGACATGTAATTTCAGGATGAGATAATAACATAAATATTGAATTTTGAACAGATATCCATATTTTGAGGCAGCAAGCAAGAAAATACATATTTAAAATGTAACAGAATCAAAAGGTAGGTATAATATTGATGTGTTAAGTTGTGTTTGGGACAAAGGGCTTGAAATTGGCACATGATACTAATGTCCTTTGGCATATAGGAGAACATGGTAAGAAGTGAATCAGGCTTGAACTCTATTAGGGTATGTTTATTTTCAAATTACCCAAAAGACCTTGCTGTAAGGCAGCGTCACCCTCAGGACCATTGTACAACACAGACTCTCAGGGTAGGATGTAAACAAATCACACATTTTCTGTAGAGCAGAAGGGAAAAGGAATGCTCATCAGGTTTTTCAGAGAATAGTTGAAAGGGTCAACATTCTTGTGCATATGTACAAGACAGAATTAAAAGATAGATTAAAAAATTAAAAATAATTGCTTTTCTTGGGTAAAAGACTCAAGGGTATAATGAGCAGCTGAAGTAAATCTTAGAATGTAGCTTATTTGCAAAATGACACCAAGTAGCTGGGTAATAATTCACAGAATTCATAAAGACTTAAAAGATTCCTGCCCTAATGGAGTTTTTTTTTTCTATTTTACTTATTAAGATCGCCTTAATAATTCATGCATGGCAATACCTTTAACGAGCAACAAAATCTCACGTATCTCATTTAAACTTGGCAACTCTGCTGACAGTTAATATAGTCGAGTACCTCTGAGCCAGCAATTGTACGGCAGCCTTAGGCTGTTAGTAACGGAAACCATTCCATTTATGATAATCTCAAGAAAAGTTATGCCCGAGATGAATGGAGGAATTTTATGACCCTTTGCTAGGAAGATTTATTCGTTCTTCATAGGGACACAGATGAACAAAAATGAACTAAAACTTGAACTCCTGCTCTGAATGCTACAGAACTTTCTTTGCTGCTTTCTCAGCAGCAGCAATTGATCCCCATTTTCTTGGAGGGAAAAGGAATTCCCACCAATGTTTTAACGCTTTCCTTTGATAATCATTTACTAGAGAGGGTGAGGGAGAGAGGTGATCACGGGACGGATAATCCTGTCTTACTCAAATCCAGGGTGCGAAATCCACAGAAAACTTAGCTTTCCTTTCTTAATCAGCATTTGCTAGACAATTTTATCAAACCACCATCCTGTCTCACTGATACAATAAATGGAACACTTACCTTTATTTTCTCACTTTAAAGAACACTCTAAGGGATCATTTTCAAGACACTTTTCAAAAAAGAAAATTTTCAGAAGTTGATATTCATTTTAACAGACCCCTATTTGCTATATCCATTTATATGCCATTACTCACTGCTCAACTTACAGTGGGCAGATGGACAAAAAACAGACTACATTTAAATCTATTTTGCACCCAATGGGCCTATTTGAAATGACTAGTTCTTGGCATATTGGAATTAAGTTGGAGAAGCTCAGTGATCTAGCTACTGTTTTCCTGCATATACAGTTCTTTCTAAACATTAAAGTTACAATCAAGGGTTGCATCGGTGGAATATCGAATGTTATCACAAAACCTGTTGTTCTACTCTCCTCAATTCTGACATGCCATACGCTAGCACATTTTGCTTCCCCACACACAGAATGCATCCATACCTGGTGTAAGGAGGGAGAGGGAGAGTGATTCTGGTCCACTTGTTGAAGGTATCTGACACCAGGACACGCTGCAGATGATAGCGACTGCATTCAACATTGGTAGGCAAGCAGTCTCTTACCAGTGGGTGCCAAGACAGTCCCAGATCTATGGAGTATTCCAGTTCAATAGCTGAAACAGGAAACAATATTCTCCATGTAAATGCATGTCTGCAGACTTAGGAGTTGTAAAAATTTAAGTCAATTTAATTTTTTCCCCTCAAGTTCCTATCTTCTAGTTTGAAATGTTTCCTAGTTTGAAATGTTTCCTAGTTTGATTTTTCACTGTGTATAGTACTAGTCATTATTTTTACCTTTCATATTAAATTTACTTTCCATGGCCAAATGAAACATACATTTTTTCCCTCCAAGTCACTTCTTACAATGAGAAACTCAGAATGCTTATGCCAATTGTAGCTTCACAGACATAAAGCAACAGGTACAATAATTATATATTAATTTATTTTAATATAACATTTAGAATATTCTATATTATATACATGAATTTTACAGTTAACATGTAAGTATTGAGGATTTAAATAATAAATTCTAATGATTTAAAAAATAGTTGAAAAATTCTATTAGTCATCTCAAAGTTTGTTCTGAAGATATGCTGCTTTGGGAAAATCTGCTGACAAGCTCCTTTCCAAAGTGCTAAAGAGTAATAAATGATACTAGCCTAAAGATGCACCTGATTCACCTTTCAATTGCTTGCTATACATCTAAAAGTTAGTGGGTAGGGATGACAGAAGAAGAAATCGGTGCCTTTGAGCTATAGTGCTGGAGAAGAATACTGAACATCTCATGGTCTACCAAGAGAAGAGTAAATATGTCTTGGATAAAGTGCAGCCAGAGTGGGTGCTCCTTAGAGGCAAAGATGGTGAAACTGCATTTCACATACTTTGGACATCTTAGAAGGGGTAAGTGCCTAGAAAAAGACATCATGCTAGGACAGACAGAGGGACAGCAGGAGAGGAAGACCCTGAGGGAGGTGGACTGGCACAGGGCTGCAACAACAGGTTCAAGTGTATCAGAGATGGTAAGGACAGCACACGGTTCAGATCTGTCGTTCACAGGGTTGCTGAGGTGTACTCGCGCCTAACAAGAAGAACGTCATGATTCTGATCAGGGAGGGCCAATTTTGCTCTTGGTACAGGAGAAATCTCCTAGAAGTTGTAAAATCTCTTTGCCTATAGAACTTACTCTGCTTTGTTACAGAAAATAGATCATCAGAAGCAAAGATGCAGCCGGACATCACCGAATTCAGAATAGTCACGCAGTCAGGCTGTGAGTCTATGGAAACATGCCCCTTTTCCTTCTGATCTTCTCACACATCCAGCCCATGTTCCCTGTTCATTGTATGTTTCCCTACTCCACGTTCTAGAGGTATAACGGACACTCAGATGCTCATTGAAAAGTCAGTGGTTCAACCCGCTGCGGTAGCTCTAGGAAAAGACCGGCAATCTGTGCCTGTGTTCATGACAATCCTCGAAAACTGCACATGACCGTTCTTTTCTGCCCCACAGGGTCAGTCTGAGTTGGAATTAATTCAGCAACTCTCAACACCAGGTTCTTCCTAATGCTTTACAATGACTTTAGGTCTTCCTTCTCATCCAAAATTGTTTTCTGTAAGCCTGTGGTTCTTACTGCTAGCTGCACACCATAATCACCTGGGTACCTTTAGAAAGTGCTGATGCCTGCGTTCCACCTCCAGAGATTCGGATTGAACTCTTCTGGGGCAGCATCAAGGTGTCAAGAGCCTTAAAGTTCCCTAGGTGATTCCTAAGAGCCAACCAGCTTCCCCCTGCTGTGCAGTTAGTAATGACTGTGTAGTCAGGAACAATGGTCAGTCTGCCTTGTTGCTTGTCCTCCCTGCCACACTGGACACTATTGTTTATTCCTTGGGTCTTGAATGTCTCTTTTATTTGGGGGACATAATTTTACTCTTACCACCCCCCACCCTCCGTGTGTTACTCTCATTTCAACTCCTTTCCTGACTAGCTCAGCAACAGAAACTCTTCTACACTGTGTTTCTGGTCTTCTAATCTATGTGTATATGTTCAGGTTTCAACTATTCCTTCTCTGCCCAAACTTCCCCATTTTAGGATCAATATTTTATTCCATTCACACCACAAATGTCTATTGTGCTGGCCGATGGGCTTACAGTGATGACCTTGCTGTTGTTGTGTGCCTTTGAGTTGCAACTGAGCATAGCTGACCCCCCCTCCCCATTCCCCAGGGTTTTCAGAGGCAGCTGGTGGATTTGAACCATGTGCCTGCCTTCAAGATTGCTGTGAAGCTAACCACTCAGCTACCAGAATTCAGTGATGAGCAGTGAAGACAAAAGTTCTTGCTTTCCATACTCTATTTCCTCCTCACTGAAGAACACGTCTTCTTAGAACTACTCTTCTCAAGCTTAACTCACCATTTTCCCCTCATGTTTTTCTTTACATGCTAGGGTTCAAAATCTCTTAATTATTTTACTTCCTCTCCTCTTCACTGTCTCCTACTCTTTGCATTGCTTTGTGCTCATGTCACCTTTACCATTTCCCCCCTCCCCCAAACATTATCCTGGTGGCTTCTCTCCTGGGGTTTTTCCCCCCCGACCCTCTTTTATCTCCCAGACACATCTTAAAAGTATTGAGTCAGGGGAGCTCTGGTGGCCTAGTGGCAAGAAGCTGCACAGAAATCCCAGAGGAACACAGTTTGAATCCACCAGATGCTCTGCCGGAGAAGGAGGCGCAATATCCTCCTGTACCAGTCAGATCTGATTTGACGGTACACGCACACAAAATAATAAAAAATTAAAAAAAAAATACTGAGTCAATCCCCCTAACTGCTCCCCCTTCTCTTCACAACCCTGACAAGGACAGGTTCCTGTGTCTGGCCTTTATAAAACATTTTTTGAGGTTCTTAAAAACTCATTGTCAGATCCACCTTGCTACTTTTCTTTTTCCTCCTAGAGTTTACTTTACCCTCTTCCCAAAACTTGGACGAGCCTAAAGTAAAATGTAGAGTTTCAATTATGGCACTGCTGGCTGACTGTGTGATAACCTACATCCGTGGGCTCACACTGAGTTTGCATGGTAATGTGGAAGTAGGAATCTAAGACCTTAAAGTACCTCTCGGTTTTCAAAACCAACATTCTGCACTGCTCTGTTCAATGCACGCCTGGTCATGCCTGTCTATTAGAGGTTTCACCAGTGAGCCACAAGAACCATAATCTCCACTTCTTTACTTATGCTGTTAACCTAGCTTCAAATGCACCCTTCAGATCCATTCCACTGGTCCTTCAAACCTGCACCAGCTTTTAATGTCTCCTTGACGCACAGCCTCTCTGTGAGAACGTCTCCCAGCACTTGGATTGGCCATCCAGTAGTCACCTTGTTCTCCTTTGAATTCTCATTACCTTTCCACTCACTCACATGGCATGCAGCACTTGAACCTGTCATTTATTACTCACCTTTTGAAGCACCTGCTTCCTTAGACAGTAATGTACTGAAGCAAAGATATGTAGCCTTTACTTGCCCTTCTCTTTTCCAAGAGCCATTTTTACTAACCAGTCTAGTGTTCACCAACTGACTGTGTAATATGAAAAGTACTACCTGGATTTAATATGTCCATTAACTTCAAATCAATAGACATTTGAAAAATATGCAATAAAATAGGAAAATATAAAAAAATATGGATTCTGTGGAAGCTTAGAAAGAACCAAATTTCTCAGATTTCACCTTCCCAGAGACTAAACTGCACCAACCAGGTCCCTGTGAACATTCTAGTTTGGATTTCTTGGAAGAAGAGTGATACGGGGTGGTGAAAACCAAGAGGTCCCCAAATTATTAACAGCCCTATAGATTCAGGTGAAATGGCAAAGAAATAAGCTTGTACTTCTCCTCAGAGAGAGGTGTGTGTCTGTGTGTGAGTGCGATGCACAAGGGTGCACACACTTGCTGACTTTAGGGGAAGCTGACTGGTTACAGTGCACCTTGCCTCCAATAAGTTCTGATCCAGGACAGCAAAATGAATAAGGCAACACGAGGACAACATGAGTTCATGATTCCGAAGATGAGAGTAGGGAGACCTGACGTGAACTATTCTAAAGCTTCATTAATTAAAGTACAGGCACGATGATTATATAGAGGAATATTATCATTCATTCCTGGCATTCCATATATGGAATGGATAGAAAAATAACTCAAGAATCTCAAATGTGATGTTGTTGTTGTTATGTGCCATCGAGTCGCTTGTGACTCATAGTGACCTTATGTACAAGAGCCCTAAATACCATTCTATCCTGTGCCAACCTCGCCGTCTCCGACACACTCATTCCCACTACTCCAATCACAGAATTGATCCATCTCATCGAGGGTCTTCCTCTCCTGTGCTGTCCCTCCACTCTCCCAAACATGATGTCCCTCTCCAAGGACCAGTCCCTCCTTGCAACATGGCCAAAGTATATCAGACGAAGCTTCAGAATCCTTGA
>NW_006399772.1:6194903-6258044 GCF_000299155.1 Elephantulus edwardii
GTTTGTTCTCCTAGCAGTCCATGGTACAATCAACACTCTTCTCCAGCACCACAGCTCAAAGGTGTCAATTCTATTTCTATCACCCCTAGTTAAATGTGATACTGAAAAAATATATTATATAGACTTAACAAAAAAGGATAAAATTAGGGATTGTTATTTACTTTGTCAAGGAAACCTTTGTGGACAGATGCTTAACATGTTGCCGCAAATGATGGTAATACATGGGGGTGGGGTGAGGGGGAATGTGTTTCTAAGCACGGTTGTCAACTGTCAATTCAAAAATGTGCAGCAACGTGTTAAACATGAAACTTACATTCTGATATGTTAAAATTGACATATGATATGGTCAAGAATACAGGGGTGGTGTGACTGGACAAACACCTGCACTGTGCTCAGGGCCTTAGCCGGGGCAGAGAGCCTTTCTACAGAGGGAGCCATGTGTGTCTTGCCCCCCCACACCCCCCCCAAGCCCCCCAAGTCAGCACACACTTACCATAGCAAGAATCTGTGACAGAGCAGGATGCGGCAAAATCGATCTGTAGGAACGAATCCTCATTCACAGCAATGTCCGTGGTGACCAAGTACCGTGTGCTGGCCTTTTCAATGAAGACCAGGGCATCGCCAGTAGAACCACACACAGGCATCTTGGTGCCTCCAGGGTGAAGCAGCCATTTTCTACTATCCAGAGTCGTAAAATCATCTTCCAAAACTGTATTTCCAGAAATATTTCCTCCAATAAGTATCTGAAATGTATTTAAAAGGAAAAAAGGAAAAGAATCTTGATTTTTAAGATCCAGGAAAATTCAGTCTTGTTTGTTTGTTTTCATCTGTCAGCCTGCTCAGAGCTGGCATTATATGACAAGCATAATGTTAGAGGACGTTTCAGAATGCTCTTTTTTACGCTTGCCCATCTGGCAAGAAGGTACCGAAAACAAATCAAAGGATTGACAAAGCCATTCACAGACTTCATGGGCCAAATTGTGCCTCTGGAAACCTCATACACCAAAGCTGGGAAAGCAAAGGTTGGCTTATACAAGGTTATTTTTCATGTCAAATTCTCCATCTAAGAACATTTGCACCCTATGGCATTTCCGTTCCAAATCTTTGGTTGGACCCTACTGTTTGTTGGTAGGTTGAGTTCTGTTTGATGCACATTTGATTATGTATGAAGATCCTTCAGAACAGTCCATAAAGGAGTGTTGGGGAGATTTATAATTTTTTTCCTTCAAAGGCAAAAAAAGGGGGGGGGATTGGGGAACTAGTGTTTGCTCAGCCAATGCTAATTTGCACATTTTCCTGCTCAGAGAATTATAACCTCATATCATGCTTAATAAAGTGGCTCTACCCATATGGCAGAGTCCTCAATGAACAGGACCTATGCCTTCTGTTGTATAATTTGTTTTTATAGGATCACACAATTGAAGAGAGAACGAGAGGAACCGAAACACCGTGTTTAATTGAGTTGTGTGCCCTTGGGTGAGTAACTCAACTGTCCTTTCTGGATTTCCTTTGCTGAACCAGAGGACTGGACCAAATATTATTTAAGGTCATAGTCAGTTTAACTGATAAAACTGAAATCATTAAATCTTGAATAGACTGACCTGATCAATAACCCAAGGGCTGTAAAAGTGTCCATTTTCAGATGGCTGCCACCAACGGAGTCGAGTAGAACTGGAACGGGCTTTCATGGGTATCTCCAAGGCAATGTACCTGCCCACGTTGCTGGAATTGCTGAAGAGGAACTCTTGAAGGAGACTCCATGAGAGCCCACCATTGAGCGAGTACTGTAGAAGTACAGGCTGACTTCTGGGGTCGGGAACACCTTTACCACATCCCAGTCTCATGAAGAACTGCACAAACCTGAGATAAGCAAAACGGACTGTAGATTTACTTCCCTGAGAAACCCACATCATTAGCAAGAGGCAAACACACAGGATAATATGGGCGAAGGCAAGGCTTTAATGAATATGAGCTGATGAATGTGCAAACTAACAATTTCAAAGCCCGAGTTCCCTCCCTAATGTGAAAGGTAGTTAATAAAATGTGAAGTTGAAAAAAAGAATTCCGTATCCAAATTAATATCTTGGCATTTCTGCTCATGGGATCTGAGGGGAGTGAAAGGACTACATCCTCTAATTATCCTACACAGAGATGGGAAGGAGTCAGTCAACGTTTGACAATATATATTGTTATCTTTTTAAGATAGTTTTGGAGTCTTGTCCTTAGTGTTTGAAACTGGAAGAATGTAAGTGTCAACATGTAATTGGTACAATCATCCTCTTCAGATTTTACCAATATTTTTTCCACCTCATGCCACTGGTTTAGAGGGACACATTTAAATTCACTAGTTGTATCACTTCTCTGTAAAAAGGTTAGACTTCTTGGGAGAGGTGTGTCAAGCCAGGCCTCTTTTCTGTGGGGTTGTTTTCTACCCCTGTGTTTTTGGGGGAGGAGAGACAGGAGAGCATGAATGTGGGATGTTGGTAGTGGGTTTGCCAGCTTCTGACTGCTGCTGGGGCTGGGGACAGATGATGCTGGCCATCAAGTACTGTGGCGACCAGCCAGTGGCAGCCTTCCCAGCTGGCAGTGAGGTGGACAGAGCAGCAGTAACCAGCTGGGGTGCCAAAGAAAGCTGGCTCACATGTTATCTTTGGCAGGCAAGGCCCTAGTGTCTGGTCTGGCTGCTGTGCTAACTTTTAATGCAGAATAAATTTCATGTGCAACCCAGTATTGATACCAAATAATGTATGCATATTGAGCATGTGAGATGTATTAGAGCTCATAACAAAGGTTATCAGTACCATATAGAAAACTATAGATTTTTCATGAATTCCTCCCAGACCCATTACCTGAGCATTCACTTATCTCCTGACCCTGAGAAAATTGGGATTTTACATGGAGCATTTTGAGGTCAATATATGCAAATCCCACACAGCATGCTACTGAAAAGAGATAAATAATGAAGTTTTCACCATTGGATTAGTGGGGGAAAAAATATGAAATTGGTGTCTATAGGTACATTTCCATTTAAAAAAAATCGTAATTATTCACAGTGAAAATCTTTTAACATATTGCTCACTCTATTGGAAAAATGCATATATATTAATCCAGTGATAGATAAACCACACCAGAATTATTTATAGGGTAAAACAGAATAATTTCTAAATCAGAAAATTCAACTTCCAATGGAAATATGAACTAAAAAGCATCAGATTAAACCATGTGCATGAAAATGGTACAGGGATAAATAAAATTTTGCTTTTCATAACTATAAACCTATCATCTCTTAGAACTGTACTTCCTATAAAGCAGGATCAAATTTATGGTCCAATAAATGCAAGATTTAAGAGAAAGAAGCAGCTAAATATGCTAAGACGCATTTTAAGACACTCTGAAATATTTAAAAACAAAAACATGATTTCTCTGTTCACTTGTAAAAGTAGGTCAGGGTTCCATTTTACACATGTTAAACTGCCTTTTTTTATTTTTCTTGTTAAGTTTTTGGCTCATCAAATGATCAAGGGATACACATTTTGACAGGACATAATCCTCTGAGCCAGTTTAAAATGTTTGTTTCTGAGTGACTGTGCTCAATTCAGTAAATCACTGGAAACTCTTCTAAAGAACCAAGCTGCACTTCAAGTGATTGTAACTTAAATTGTTCGTGGAGATAAATATGATTGTGAATGACTTGAAGATGTGCTGTACTTTTTTAACCAAGCTTTCTATTAAGTACATTATAATGAATGCAAAGAGTCCTCTTTGTAGTTTAAGTGGTGCTGAACAATGTTTTGGATAAAGTGGATAAAGAAGATGCAACATCGTTTTTTCAACGTTCAAGTAAACAAGTTAAACACTGTCATTTCCCAGTTACAACCTTGTACAACACAAGACGTAACTTCTGTGTTTAGCTGTGCTTCATTCCTCATCTAGTCACTGCACAGGGCCCTCCCATTCAGGAGTGTAGCTTATGTAAATTGTGCTTTAATGGAGTCTTTGAAGGGAAAGAGGCTCAGCTTTTCCAACAGAAGGCTGTGTCCTTGAGCCGCCTCTGCCTCTTCCTGATTTCATTATGTTCTGCTTCTACATATTGCAATGTGGTTTCTCAGAAGCATTTAACCATGATTACCTTGCTAGTGATAAATCCAGGTCACGTGTCATCAACATGCGCAGGCCATCTTCATTGAAAAACAGGTTGTTTCCACTGGAAAGGATGCCACACTTCCGAGATGGTTTCCCACCGCTCATTAATAGGAATCTATCTGATTCTAGTTGACCTGAAGAAAGCAGAAATTGTGGCTTATCAATGACCTCAACAACATGGTAAATGTAAGCTTTAAACATCAAGTCATAAATTTGGCTTCATAAGCTTTAGTATAGTGAGCCCTTTCATATTTTAATTTCTTTGAACTGTTTAACTTTGGCTGGCATAATTTAAGGGTGCACATAATAGGAGAAGAGGTTTTCTCTTCATATTTATGAGTTCTTTTTTTCTGCTCTTCCACACTTAGAAAAAGGGAATTGCTCAGCTCAAGAAGAGAGCTAGTGAGAAGTTAAAAGTGGTGGTCTTCTACTAGCCTCTTCTCTCTATCCTTATTAATGGGAAGAGAGTATAACCTAGTAAGAATATTTTAGGAAAAACAATGTAATCAATGTAATTTTATATATCCTATTATTCTCTTAAAAACAGTTCTTAGATCTCTCTAGATACTTAGTTAGATCTTGTTTTCAAATGTATCTTAAAACCATCAATATAACATTTTTTACATATAGTTATTATGTTTACACATCTTTATGAAAATACTTTCCACCGTTTGATCAGAGTGTATAGGAAAATAAAATCTTTTATCAATCAGTACTTCACAGACATTTTTTCCTATGTTGCAACATTATCTTCATACATAATGACAATAATTCTAGGTGTAAAACCAAGATACAGAAAGTGATGAGAGGTTGCTTAATAAGTTGATGGCAAAACAATAACAAGAATTTTTATTTCTGGACTGTTGGACCCTCTTCTAAAATTATAATTAGAAATTTCATGTGGTAGAAAAAGCACTGAAAATAGCCTTCATTTTTCTCAATTAAGACCTTATTCATGGCACATCCATGTTTATTGTGGCTTTGTTCACAATAGCAAGGAGTTGGAAACAACCTAAGTGCCCATCAACAAATGAATGGAGAGAGAAGCTGTGGAATATTCACACAATGGAATACTACGCTGCATTGAAAAACAAGGAACGCATGCAATATTATTCAAAATAGGTGACTCTGGAGGACATTATGCTGAGTGAAGTATCTCAGTCACAAAAGGACAAATACTGCACGGTGCCACTGTTGTAAAGCAGGACTGACTTTGGGGTTGGGGAGAAACTGAGAAGATGGGTTCAATAATGTGCACTGCATTGAAACAGATGAGGGAGAAAACTGTTTAAAAGGCTATTGATTAGGTATTTTTGTCATAACAGGAGTCTAGAGCGAAGGTCACATGGTGGACTGGATCTAGGGGAAAGTTTGTAAAACAATGAAAGAATTTTTGTTTTACTTTTCTAAGACGGTAGTGTACTAGGGGAGAGGGCAGAAAAGTGCAACAATGAATGAATGGAAATCCAAAGTCTCTGTAAATTTTTACTGAAATTAATAATAAATTTTAAAAAAAGACCTTATTCATTTCAAAAGCAGAGTTCTGTAAAACTCAGGCTACATGAAGACTTGAGTGGTCCCAATTGTAATGACAAATAACAAAGTATTTCAGAACTTCTCAGTTACTTCTGTTACAAGTTGTATTTAACATCTAAGTTTTTTTGTAACATTAATGTAGGCTTGATGGAAAACAATTTACCTTCAAAATCATCTTTGAGAAAATCAGGATTTTTGGTGCTTATTTTACACGTTGGGCCTGAATAGCCGGGATCACATATACACTTGGTTCCATTGATACAACTCCCATGGCCATTACACATCTCTTCACATTGGGGACCAACATAGACATTGTCAATGGCCCATGTCACAGGCTGAGAGCCAGCAGGGTAAAATCCTTGGTACCATCTGAAACGCACAGATCTGGAAAACAGGTATAAGTATTTAAATAGCTAATAATCAGAGCATATGCAAAATAACCATATGTGTGCAATGAGCAATGAAAAGAGACATGTCTGCACCGTATTTAATATGCAGCAACAATTTGCCATTTCTTATTTTTTTAATTTTTTTTGTGTGCATGTACCGTCAAGTCAGATCTGACTGGTACAGGAGGAGATTGTCCCTCCTTCCCCGGCAGAGCATCTGGTGGGTTCGAACCGTACGCCTCTGGGATTGTAGTTGCAGTTCCTTGCCACTAGGCCACCAGAGCTCTCCACAATTTGCCATTTCAGGGACACACATGCCATTCATTCCTCAACCTTGAGGATTTTGAAAATAAGGTTAATGCTTCTAACATGGGTTTCCCATTCCTAAGTCCACCTGATACTATGACATTCTTTAGAATTTATTTCTTTGGTAAAGCTTTCCCCATTGCTATTATTTAATTAATGTTATGTTACTTGTCTTTGATTCTGTCTCATGGCAACCCCACGTGTATAGGGCAGAATTATTCCATGCAGTTTGAAACCCTAGTTCTTCAGGTCTGTTTTCTGAGGTACTTCTGGGTGGGACTGAACTACCAACATTTTGGCTAGTGGCTGAGTACTTAACCATCTACGCTAACCATAGACTCCCAGTCTTTTGTCTCCCGCCCACGTATCTCATTTATACTATTTAGCTGATGAATGTGGTAAAATTAGTATGCTTATCACAAACAATAATTTAAAAAATGTGTCTGTTTATCTCTTCTATGAGTTGTAAGCTCCCACAGGCCCATATTCAGCTCTTCTTTGTTTATATGCTGATGGTGTCCAACACCAGATACATGCGCCCTAAATGCCTGTCGGATGGAACTGGCTATGAAAGGCCAGAGGAACCAAACTGAGTTTTATCCTATTAACAATAGAGAGAGTCACATGATGCATTTTAAGAAAAACAATGATAAAAAGAGGATTTATTTTTAGTTAAATATCTCTTATTTATTTTGAAAAAAAATTTCTTTTTAAATGTTAAATGAATTTTCCTGTGAAATTGTTGACCACAGGTATTTCTTTGGAAATAATTTCTGGACTGTTGTTGTTATGTGGCATTGCATTGAAAACCAATTCAAAGTTGGCCC
Source organism: Elephantulus edwardii (assembly GCF_000299155.1). NCBI lineage: Eukaryota > Metazoa > Chordata > Mammalia > Macroscelidea > Macroscelididae > Elephantulus > Elephantulus edwardii. The sequence continues at coordinate 6,202,105 of NW_006399772.1, forward strand.
TCCATCAGGTTTTCAGAAGCTGTAAATCTTCTGGGAGGAGATTGCCCATCTTTCTCCCATAGAGCAATTGCATATTCCAAGTATGTACCTTTGTGTTGGTAACAGTCTGCGTACCTGTCCATCCATTGCTTCATATATTGTATCATCTATAAATGAAGTCCAAAGAAGATGAATATTCTTCAAAGGGGGCAGCGAAAAAGATGGCATATCCATTTAATTCTATTCCCTGGGAATCTTCCCAACATCAATTCTCATATATACCAAATTTAGAAAATTATTTCACTTGAGAAACAGAAATCAGAAGTCAAGTGCTACGGCAGTGGTAGATGGTGGGAGGGAAGTGTATTTGTTAGGGTCCTAAACTTTACGGGAAGTCAAATTTTCATATATAATTTTAACCCTAAATCTGCTGTTTATAACAAGATTCCAACTACATTAAACTGTCCCCAAAATGCCAGTTCACAATTAAACTTTATATTCGAATACTTGACAGAGCTTAGTCTTGGCAAGAAGCATTTCTTACCTTTTGAACTTTCAGACTGCTGAGCTGAGAGAAATGGCTGGAGTTTTCCTTTGAACAAAAGCCTACATGGGTGTTTTTGAACTTCTTATTTATTCAAATGTTCTGAATACAAATGAACCACCTTGGTTGGATATTTATTATTGTTCACCTGCTTTGACACGGAAACTGCAAGCACTGATAAATGGTTTGAAGGGTTTGGCTTCACGATGGCTCCTTTCTGCTAAAATCGTATTTTGAGAAAAACTTCCCTGCCACTCTCCCCTGGTGAATGTCAGCATCTGTTCTCCCAAGCCAGCGGTATTCAAAAGGATCTGTTTCTTAAACATAAACTTAAAATTTCAAGCACACAACACTGCTTTCCTTATAAAGGGGTTTGGGTTGACTCATTATGAAACTCCATAAAGCAAAAACAATTAGGAAGTTTTCAAGACCAAAAGACTCTAGACTAAAAGGAAAACAAAGGTGGTGTGAATAAAATGAAATGGGAACTCGATATTGATGCTGTACATGGAGGCTAGGAAAAAAAAAGGCCATTTCTGCAGAGGAAAATGAAATCAACTTCTTTGAGGACGTAGTGTCTCCAAGTATGCAGAAAGGATAATTTAAACATGGGTTATAGAGTTTAGAATTTGGCATTTGTACCATTATTATGTACCATGTTGAATGCAAACCAAAGAATGGTTCACTGAGTTGGAGAAAATTTAACTTTTGCCTTCCAGCAATTCATTCCTGCATGAGTCTAAAGACAAGTGCTAATTCTTTTCTTAAAACAAGGACTAGACAACATTGTGAAGGCAAATTCTTCTCTTCACAGAAATGTGTGAAGGCCACATGAAAGGTAGGTTTATACCAGTTTGAGAGTTGGCATTCTGTCTTCACACATTTACTTACTTTTCACAGGGGAAAAAAAAAAGAAAAGGAATGGACTATAACTGACATGGAATATAAACGACCGCCTAAGTTCTGTAAACGGGTATAAATTTTGTTCTTAAATGGAAGGGGAGTTATATTTTAAATAGAAATCCAACACAATGTGTTGATCTATATACTTTTGTTAAATGTAAGTGGGTCAGTTCTGATTCATAGTAATGCAGTGCAGCTGAGTCATTTAAAGATTATGTGAAACCGTAAATATTGGTATTTCTCTTTAAAATCCCCCAAATATAATGCCATACCTTATGTGTAAACCCAGCATGATTAATGTTGCCAAATGCGAAGCAAAGTGATCACCATGATATGGGAACACTGCCCTGGGGCAGGGGGCCTGCACTCAGTTCCTCAGAATGATAGATCTTTGTGACCTTATTTCATTCTTTTAGATAGGATGATTTCCATGTGGAGAATGGCTTAGAGCAAGCCTTAGTTGTCAAAACAACTTATATAATCAACTACATTCTGACTTTAGGATTAATTTCATTTAATTCTTAGTTTGAGGGGATGAAAGAAAAACAAAACAAAACAAAACAGAACTCCTCAAACTCATTGCTGTCAAGTCGAAATTGACTCATACCTGACCTTCCAGTAGGTTTTCCAGAAGCTGTAAATTGCACAGGAAGAGACTGTGCATTTTCCCACCCCCACCCCAGGGAGCAGCTAGTGGATTTGAACCTCCAACCTTGGGTTTGGCAGTGCAACTCTCTCTACTGATAAGGCCAACAAAGCTCCCTTGGAAGTGATTAGAGGTACCACTAAAGCAAAAACTTGGAGTTTTTCAGCAATGCCAAGATGAAGTTCAGTGGAATATTCTGACAACAGCTGCCCATGAGGTTGGCAGTCCTGGCTTTTCCCACTTTTGGATACATCCACAAATGTGGGCTTTTAGCAGCTATGATTCTGTTCTAAGACTTAGTTCTGACTATGGCTTATTGGTTCAGACGCGAAAAGATGGTAAATTGGAATTAAGAGCTATAGCCAATAACATGCTGATAGGTGATATTAATGGTAAAAATAAAATGAATAAATTCCTCTTATTGAGGTCTTCACACTTTCCCAGTCTATGAAACTCCTCAGTATCTTCCTAATGGCCAGTCATATTAAATAACACAACTCATTTTGGATACCGTTTATCCCCTGAGCCATTTTCCACTGCCAGAGTCTTGAACTCGAGTTGTCTAAGCCATCAGTTGTATCTACTGTTACAGTCTCCAGGGACTCTTCTCCCTCTCTGGCCATCACTTCTAAAGAATCTTGATGACATTTTGCTTTGCTGTTGTTGCTGGGTGCCTTGGAGTCAAGTACAATTCACAGAGACGCTATGGACCATTAATCTGAACCCAGTCCTGTCTAGAGTACACTGCTGAAGACACTGTCAGTCCATCTCACTGGGAGTCTTCCTCTCCTTCGCTGACACTCCATCTTTCCTCGCATGATGGAATGCTTATTTTCTTAAGTATTTGGGTAGTCTGGAAGAATAATATCCTGATGTAATTAAAGGATAAATAAGTGACACATTCAATGGCATAAAACAGTGAAGCCTTTAGCAACTAGATTATAAAAAGCACATTGACGGGATGATGAGTGACTGGAATTTGTCAAAGAGCATGAAGACTTTGGAAAATTCACTTTCACGCTTTTGGAAAAGTACTAGGTAGTTTTGCTTGAAGACTCAAGACTTTTAATTATGCTCACTTTCACATCAGGGATATAATGTATTCCATTTTGAAAATATATTAGTTCCTTTTTCATCTTTTTTTTCTTTTTTGACATACTTTGAAAGAGTAAGTTCTTTATTCTGAGAGAAGAAACAAAATTCTGAGACAGTCTGTTGACTTCCTCTCTTTGTTCACTTCTATTAATACTTTTATTTTTTGAACTATGGTTTCCATTTCATTTCTATTAGAGCTGAAGTCCTTTATCTCCAAATAGCTTTTCAACAGAAGAGTCAAATATATGTAAAGTGAATGCCAACAGAGGGTGGAAATGCAGGAATGCCTGGGGGGGAAATGCTAGCAGTGTTTTTCTGAGACAACGGGAATATTCTGCAGGCGGCTCTGCTCTGTAAGAACTCTCTCCCTGCAGGACAGACACAGGTAGGCTTTCCCAAGTCAGAACATCCTAACTGCGTTTATACTATGACATGGAGGTGGGAGGAAACCTTAGGGGAAAACTTCCTGATTGATCTAACATCAGACCCATCTGGACACAAGCATCACGACAGGCTGTGCTCTATCATGTGCATTTTCAATCGATCTCTAAACTCTAAATCAGTACTTCTGTCAGGCTCGGTGTCGTCCATCTGTAAATGCACATTGATCTGCTTCAATGGAGAACTGAAGAAGAAATGTGGGGTGAAAAGCCCATGATGGTTTGAAGGAGAAAGTGGCCCACAGAGAGCCCGGTACAGTACGATGCTCACCCGCACAGGTGCAGCTTGCCGAAGTGCACCACCTCTCTCCTCCAGCCCTGGGTGGTGCCCGCATAGTAGGTGCTGCTGGGGTGATGCTCCGTGGAACACAAGGAGCTGATGTGGCTGCTGCTGTGGTAGCAGAGGGGGAGCAGCAGATGCCAGGTCGCCCCAAAGTCCCTTGAAAATTCCAGTCTGACCGGATCAGCAGATGAGCTGTCAGTGGAGCACCCAACATTGATCTTGGAGGAAAAAGAGAAAAAAAAAAAAGGCACTGATGACATCGGAGCAACGAGCCTTGAAATGACTGGGTACTGCGTTATGTTTCCAGCATCCCTTTTCCTGGGAACTGTCTTGGTGAAATATTTAACACTCTAATTCTGTTTTCACCTAACCAATCTGGCATATTACCTTCAAATAATAATTTTTCATAAAGAACCTCAAAGGATAGTATGAAAAATTTATTTTCTCCCATTTTATAAAATACTAGGAACTAGGAAAGGCAGAGTCTGGGGCAGAATTCTAAATTTTACCTTTTGTAGCCATGAGGAACAAACTGTAATGAAAAGAAACGATTTTCCTAAGCAGTTAGTTTCCCCCTCATTCTGTTACATCTGGACACCTTCTATTTTTATTCTGGTGACACCTTCTAAGTACTTCAAAAGTTTCATACTTGGAGAAACCTTCAATACTTATTCACTTTAAAACAAAATATGTTCTATGGACACTATTTCTCTGGCTTCTAGAAAGAGGATTCTCAAACCTAATGTAATTACTTAGAGAAACCACCACTCTACTCTTTTCTAATTGTAAATAAATTAAATTAAAAGCTTGCTAAATAAATGCATTGTTATTCTATGCCTTCCCCACCCAACCAAAATGACCATTTTCTTGCCATGACAGCAACCAGGTGTACACACGCACACACACACCTCCACACACACATTCACACACACACCTCCATACACACACATGCACACACACACACACACCTCCATACACACCTACCCATATAGAGTCTATCGTGTTTTGATGAGCTTCTGTTCTTGTCTTCTTCTAAGTAGATTATCAACATTTGATGCATTTTTCAATATCAAGTACTTATATCTATCTGGCTATTTTTATCACAGGCCATTTTTAAGGAGTCAAAGATATACTACCTTTAGTGAACATTTTAACATGTGAAATAAAATTTGAACATATAGCAGAAAGTTTAAAATGGATACACAAAAACTTCGCCAGTACTGTATAACTTGGCCTCTGACTTTTGAGATGCAAGAAGAAATTCTAATTTAGAGGATAAAGGAAGTTACTCTAAAACAAATATTTAAAACTGAGTTTTTGTCAATGTTGTTGCTGTTATGTGCAATCAAGTCAGAAGTGATTCATAGCTGACCCACCAGAAGGTTTTCAGAGGCAGTACACTGTACAGAAGAGACTGCCCATACTTCTGTGGAACAGATGGTGGATTTGAACTTTGTGCCCTTGGGTTGGCAGTGCAATGTCTTATCACTAAGCCACAAGAGCTCTCTTTATTTTTATTGCTGTAATTAGGCACTATTTCAAATAAGAACTCAGATATGAAACAAGTGTCTTCTGAGGTCAACACCATTGAACATGCTAAATGTCTGGTTCTGCTGATTCCACCCAAGTGTATGAAATACATAAAAGTTTCTTCTACACATTATTAATTTGATCTCTAAAAAATAAACCCAGAGTCATACCATTAATTTGAAAAATCTATAATATGATGATATACATATCATATAATTTACATATATACTTCAATGTGCTGACATGACTATAATTATATGGACTTGGAACTTAAGTAACATTATTTCACTGTTGTTGTTGCCAATAAGTCATTTCTAACTCATGACAACCTCATGTGCATGCATCACTAGGATAGCATGGTCTTTTTAATTTTTATACTGTTGGAAAGAATTTATTTCAGTAATATCTCATTGCATTAGGCAAAGAAATTATGCTGTAAATAAAGAAAAAAATTCAGAAATAAACCTTGATAACACAATTGGCCTCATTCAGGCCATAGTCTTTGCAATTACTTCCTATGAATCAGAGCTGAACAATGACTAAGGATGATGGAAGAAGAACGCAATGCTTTTGAATTGTGATGCTAGAGAAGAGTCTTGAACATACCATGGCTGCCAAGAAAACAATTAGGTCTGTCTTGGTGAAGATGAAACCAAGTTTCTCCTTGGAGACTACAATTTTGAAGCTCCGTTATCACATACTTTGTGCATATGGCCAAAAGAAACTGGTCGTTGGAGAAGGACATCATGCTCGGAAGGGTGAAGGAATAGTGCAGGAGAGGAAGACCCCAGATGAGATGGATTGATACAGTAACTGGGGCAATGGGGATTGGTGTGTCGGAATTAGTGAGACTGGCACAGGACAAGCAAGGGTTCAGAGCTATGGTGTCTCTATGGGTCACAGGAAACTTGATGGCACGTAACAACAACAACAACAACAACAACAACAACAACACAATTGGTGGAGAAGTTCTATCCAGATAATAAAATTGAATTATTAAGTCAGAATAGCTTATGTCTTTGCACAAAAATGGGAGTCAGAACGCAAGATATTTCCCAAGACATAGTTAACAAATGTCTGATATTTCTTTCTTCTTTCTTAAGTTTTGTTCACAATACACCTTGAAAGTATATGTAATAGGACAGAGTTGTACCTCAAATTGGATGATGGTGTTCTCATTCACATTCAGGTCCCGGGTGGTAATGGAATGCTCACCAATCTCATTTGAAACAAACACCATGGCAGAATCTTCCTCACTGATATTCAAGAAAGACAAGATGTTATTCATTTATGCAGAAATGGTTTGTATCGAGCAGTGGCTTGCTTTTCAGTCTCTTAACCAAACACTTACGGGGCTCCCTTTGAAGAGTATGGGCAATAAAGACCAATGTTCCCACCAGGATAGAAAAACCAATTGTCTTCTCTGGGTCCAAAGTCAAACGTATCCAGGAGCATCACAGGGTTGTTCAGATTATTTCCATCGATAATGAAGTCATCAACAATCCAGATTTCTTCTTTCTTACCTAAAGCATGTTTGGATGAAGCACATTTTATGAATGATGAAAATCAGCTGGGCATTTCTGCTCATTGGAAGAAAGTAAAGGACATAAGGAACTCCGAAACAACAGTTTAGACATACGCTTGCCAGCCAAGAAACAAGAAACAAAAAAAATGCATAACAGTATTTACTGTGATTAAAGTGTGAAAAATGAAGCTTGCAACCATGAAAAAATCTGACAGACTGCAGAACAGCCTCTTTAATTTCAGAAAACTGTGACAGCCAGCGAGTCCCGGAGGCCTGCACAGCCACCAGGAAGCGGGAGAGCCTGCACGGCAGTTGTTTTTCTAGTGATATGACAGGACCTGCAAGGTCACTGCACCTGTGAGGACAGGGTGGGAAGCCTGTGATGTTAGGACCAAAGAGGTGCGTGAACTTGGCCACTCAAGGACCAACACATGACTTTTTTTTTTTTGCCAATCTATGACTTCTTCAAATCATGCTTCAGGCAACAAGGCAGAGGACCATGGATACTGTAACATTACCCTAGTTATTGTTATTGTTGAGTACCACCAAGTTGAAACTGACCCATTACTGGCCCTCTGGTAAATTTTCACAAGTATTAAATCGCATGGAGAGACTTCTTATCCTTCTCCTGCAGAATAGCTGGTAGATTCGAATTGCATGCCTTTGAGATTGCAGCACAGCTTCTTACCACTAGGCCAACCTTATGCATACTTTCTCTGACTGATAAAAAGTGCATACAGAAAGTACTGCATGTGTTCTAACACAAGTTTGGTTCCATTTATTCGAAGATAGGTGGCAACAGTAGAAAACTTGTGAAATCAGCCTTTAAGTTGAAAATGAATTTGCTTTGGTGGCTTAGGTTAGGGTTTTGAAGATACTGGTATAAAAGTTGGTAAGAAGGGTAAAACCGAGGCTGTATTTACAAAGTGCTTTTTGGCTTGAACTTGAAGCCAGGGGGCAGGACTAATGGTGAGCAGTGACATCAGATTACCCTTCACTACTGCTTCAGTGATCTCTACTTTCAGTGCAGCTTTGAGAACTCTAGAAAGATCTGTAAATAGGATTGCATAAACATGATACTTTAAGAGAACCTGAAATACAACATTAAGACAATGATCATCTGAATTTTGAACCTAGTTACTCTTCCTTCTTAGACTTTGAATGGATAATTAAGGAAGATTGAAAAAGTTAGGGTGGCAGAGTGGTTAAGAACTCAGCGGCTAACTAAAAGGCTGGCAGTTCAAACTTGCCCATGGATCTGTGAGAGAAGGTTATGACAAAGCTTCCATAAAGAATAAAGCCTTTGGAAACAATGGGGCAGTTCTACTGTGTCCTTTACTATCATTGTGCACTGGACAGGGCTCAGCAGCACTGGGTAGACAACACTCACAGCTGTGTTGTCTATTCTGACTCATGGTAACGTCCACCCCCATTACTGTCCAAGGCTGTAAAGCTTAATGGAAACAGACGATTTCTTCTTTCATCCTCGGAGTGACCCTTTTCAAACCACTTGCTTTTCAGTTAGGGAGCTCTGGTGGCCTAGTAGTGTTAAGGAGCTGTGCTACCAACCCAACAAGGGCATGTGGTTTGAATCCACAAGCTTATCTATGTGGTTTGAATCCACCAGCTGCTGCAACTGGGGAACAGTGGGCAATCCCCTTCGGTGCGATTTCCTGCCTCTGGAAACCTGCTCGAGGGTCAGCTGTGATTGGTTGCGACTCGATGGCACACAACAACATTAACTTTCCAGTTAGGGGGCTCTGGTGGCTAGTGGTAAGGAGTTATGCTGTCAATCCAAAGACACAATTTGAATGTACCAGCTGCTCCACAGGAGAAAGACAAGCAGTCTCCTCCAGTTCTATTTATGTTGGAGGGTCAGCCATGAGTCAGTTCTGACTCAATGATACAAAATAGCAATAATAACAACAGTTATTTAATTAGCAGTACGACATGTAAGCTGCTATGCCCCTGGGGCACTTACAATGGGTTTATGGAAGATAAGGTTGTTTCTATTAAAAGAAAATTGTTAATCTTATCTTTGACTTATTTTTTATAAAGGAAATACTCAGGTTAAATTTTAGAGATGACTGTATATTTTTCTTATCAATTTATGTGATACCTCAACAAAGAATATACTTAATGGGATTTCTCAGTGCTTACTTAGGCCACTAAATGCATGATTTAGTAAAGACTGGTCCTTTATAATAAGCAGTTAATAGAAAATGTAGAAAGCAATAAAAGGTTACCTAGTTGCACAATCACTTTCTGTAGCCATTTGAAAACCCTATTAAATTATACATTCATTTTAACTTACCACTGGAGAAAGAACATAATTTTCATAATTATATGTGAGAAGAATACCTGATCTAAGTCACGGTTAGTTTGGTCTAAGTCCCCCTCACTTTGTCATGCCATTTTACTGTACTGTTGTCCTATTTCACTAATGAAATGTCACATTCAGCAGAACTGTGTACCCCTCAATGAATTCAGCAGACATGTAGTTTGGATTGATGAATGCCTTATGGTAATGCTAGATGGTTCCGAAAAGCCCTAGCTCTGTAACAGGGTTCAGCTCTATTTATGCCACTAAGAGACTTACTAGACAAGTACAAAAAGGTGATTAACATACATAAAGTTAAATATTAACTGAGGCTCATCCAAAGAGAAGCAAGTCTTGTGTGTGCTACGAACCACTTAGCCCTTAGCTGTACAAACACTTCCTTCACACGTTAGAAGCAAACAAGCCAGCACATCACAGCGAGATCTGATCACAGGAGAGCACATGCATTTTTACCATTATTGTAGGGCTGCCAGAGCCTGAATCTTGTGGCGTTGGTTTGGGCAGTGTACGGCAAAGGAACATTAATGAAGAGTATATTGGTTGTTTGAGGGAAGTAAAATTCGTCCATCAGATGCCAGATGATGCCTCCATTGATGGAGAATTGTAATAAAATGGAGTGAGACCTCTCTGGGGTACCTAGGAAGAAGAGAGGAGGCACAAAACAAAAGTTATAAAAATGCGAAAATGGTATGTTCTTAACCAATTTTGGCATCAATGCATAAACTGAGCCTACTGCCACTGAGTCAGTTCTGATTTTTTGAGACACTCGATTGTTTTTCCGAGGCTGTACATTTTACAGCAGGAAACAACCCATCTTTCTCCCACAGACAGCATGGTGAATTTGTACCACTAACCTTTTAGTCAACAGCCTGATGATGCATTAAGCCCTATACCATCAGGGGTCTTTATCAAAGCACAAGTCAATTTATATTTACATAGGTGTCCTGTACTCGACGGCACATAACAACAACAGGTGTCCTGTAACACAAAGTTGCTTGAAAAGCATCTTAAGTGATGATGGTGGGGCTTTCTGAGATATGACTATATTTCAAAATATACACCACATATTAGCTTCTCACCCAAGAACCCCTCCCCTACTCCAATATGCATATGTATTTCCTTTCTGTGTTTCATTTAAGAAACATTACCTCAAAACGTTTTGATTCTACAGAATCAATCGTACAAAGTGTCAACATTTAAATTGGATACAAACAAAAAAGCATTATGTCCCAAACACTATTATTTTTAAAGAAAATTTATTAATTAAAAATCAGGCTTTTCTTGGGTGAGACTCAATGGCTGTTGGATAACTTTAACTCCCAAAGAGTCGGTATATGCCTACTAGAGCTGGTATATAGTTAGTGTGACCATATAGCAGAGGACTGTCACAACAGTAGTTATCCTATTATATATGAAAATTCAAAACTCAAATTCACTGCCACTGAGTCAGCACCTACTGCAATGGATCCTCTATTGGATTTAAAATTCCAGACTATAAATCACTCAAGAGGAGACTGCCCGTCTTCCTTCTATGGAGCTGCTGGTGGATTCAAAACTCCAGAGAGTTATGGCCTTTGGGTTTTCAACATAACTTCCTATGACTTGTGTCACCAGAGTTTCCTACTATCATATTGCTATTGTTGTTGTGGACCATTGAGTCAGAACTGACCCACAGATGACCCTCTAGTGGGTTTTGCAGAGGCAGTCAATTGCACGGGAGAAGACTGCCCATCTCACCCATGGAGCAGTTGGTGGATTCGAACTGAGTGCTTTCAGGATTGCAGCGCAGCTTCTTACCACTAGGCCACCAGAGTTTCCTACTTTGATATTAGGATAAATTTTAATTCTAGGAGAACATTTGTAAACATTTATGTATATAAATTTCTGTTAGTTCTTCTATATAACACAATTTATTGGGCTCAAATTAATTCTTTCTTTGAGAAGGAGGAATTGTTCATGGGGAATTTTCTTAAAGGAAAATATTAAATGCAGATCCGTGAATATGGCTTACCTTTTGCTATAAATCTAAGTGAAAACTGGACGTACATAGTATTGGTACAATCTAGATCTCTTGAAATAAGCATCCTTAGTCCTTCCTGAAAACGAAAACATATTTTACTTAACTTTATTTGCAACAGTATTTGCCTTTGATTCAATACCCTTAACTTGCATTAGCTAAATACTAAAAATATACAGTAGTGAAAAAGAAGCAGAATCTAAAATTGTGAGACACAACCAATTATATTTCATTCAGTTAAAAAGGAATAACTGAAGAATCCTTTTTTCTCCCATTTTAATGATCTTCATTAACTATTCCTGATTAACACAATTTTATTGTCTCAAGTCAACACTTTTCTGTGACTTAGAAAAAAGAGTATGAAAGTGATAGCATCACATATCTACAGGCCTTTTTAAAAATAGTCTCCTTTGATCACAGCATGTCGTGAAAGGAGTAAGAGGAAGTAGATAGAAAACGTGCCAACTGCTTCTGCTGGAAGCCAGAAGCTAGTGTGTAACTTTCTGGGGTTGCAAGGAGTATGAGGAACCTACTACTTCTGTGCTCACTCCGGCAGGCCCAGGGGGCTCTCGTTCAGGCTGACACAACAACTCTAGAATGGTCAAGTGAAATAAGGCATAACTAAGGCAAGTCCCCAGGCCCCGGCTGGAACCATTCATGCAGGCAAGCCAAGGAGTGAGGAAAACGACCACATTAGTGTCAGTAATTTTTTCTGCTAATTTACTATTTCTGCTCGCCTGGGATTGACAGCTCCAATGGTTGTTTCTGTTTGTTTTTTTTTTTAAATGTATACATGTGACAGTGGGGAAAATAAAATTGTACTATGCTAATGTCTAACGTCCAAGTAGTCTCTCCGCTCTGGCTTCTGAACCCAGTGATGCTTCAGGGATACAGAACAATGTGACACCGAGTGGACACTGCTAACTCATTTCTTAGTGATAAATTATAAATTATAGATTAAGAAATCTAAAACATTATTTTAACTATGGAACACAAGTGCTTTCTTTTCTTCTGAGCACTTATTATAGGACATAACTCCTAACAGGTGACATTTTAAAAATAAAGCTAATTTAATAATAATAACCATAGGTTCAGTGCCTCAATTTGATGAATTTCAAAGAGGATACTGTGATCATGTAAAATACTTCAAGTTCCTAAGGAAGATACTGTTGTCATGATACAAATAAATAAACTACAATTCAGAGGGGTGCCCAAGCGACGTGGCATGATTATATTGTTGTTACTGATGACGACAACATTTGAACCCAGATATTCTGAAATCTGCTCTCTATGCTTTGTAAGATACTGATATTTTGTTTGTTATACCATCTTTTAATTTTGGGAAGGGAAATCCAGATAATATATTTAGAATTTGAGAATTACATTAAACCCCCCACTGTTTTATTATCATATTTGAACTTCACAAGGTATAACTTATACTATCAGTACTAAAGGTTATCATATAAAACTTAGAATTTACCCTCTTTGTTCTTTTATGTATAAGTCACTTACTTTTTCAATCAGGGATATTAAATCAATGATCTTAATGTCTTCAATCTTTTCCTTATACGCGTCATTCATTCCTACCTGTTGAGTCAGAACAACTGACCCTCCAGTGAGTTTTAAGGGTAGCCTAGCGGTAAGAACTGGCCCTGTAATTCTGAAGGCACAAAGTTCAAATCCACTAGCTGCTCTACGGGAGAAAGATGGGCAATGTCCTGTGAAATTATTGCCTCCGAAAACCTGATGAAAGGTCAGCCGTGGGTTGGTTCTGACTCGATGGCAAACCACAACCATAAATTGCATGGGAATATTCTTCCCATCTTTCTCCTGTGGAGCAGCTGGCCTGCCTCTGTACTGGCAGAGCAAAGCTTTACCCACCAGGCCACCAGACTTCTTATATACTTACAAATTCTTAAAGCTTTGAATGTATTTACAGCTTGGTGTCTTGGCGAGGCTGAAGGTGTGAGAAAGGTCGCTTCCTCAGCATAAAATGACTAAGTTCTGAGGTGGACAGTTGACAGGTTAATTTAGAAAATACAATCACACCATGAAGGCAAAGGGACGGGACCACCTTTCCTCTTTTAGTGTGGAAGGGAGATTTAAAACTGTTCCTAAGGCAAACACAAGCCACCTGTAAAAGGGCCCAACATTCACTGCGTTTTAAAAGAACATGTTTTGTGGAAAATAGGCATGATCTATAATCTGAACACAGGCTTCTTCCACAGTTGCGAGTTGTTTATAGTTCAGTAGTTACTGAGAGTCACATGGCAGGAAGAGTCAAGCCCAGTTGACAGGTATAGTGGAGATCACATTATGTCATTTTCATTCTTTTCCAGACTCAGTGACCCATTTGTGCTAAACATGACACATTCCTTTGAACCCAAGAAGCTACGTTGATAGTAATCCAGACTCCATGAACATTAAACAGAGATGATCATGTCCTTTCTCATGAGAGAATGCCTTTCTAGGTCAAACTGCAAGATGCTGAATGGCCCATAATGAGCCCAATTGACTGTGTACTTGTTGTTAGATGCTGCTGCATCGGTTCCACTCATAGGAACCTGATGTTACAACAAAACAACACACTGCTTGGTTCTGCCGTCCGCACAGGTGTTTCAGCCCTCTGCGGCAGCCACGGCGCAGGCCCTCTCACTCAGGGGCTTCCTCTTTCCTCTCCTTCATGATATATGTCCATTGGTCCTGCCTGACCGTATGTGTAGAGCACACAGAATGCTTGGTTTGTTTTTGCACGTGGATCGTTAAAGGGAAAATAGAAAAAGGCCGCATGTCTTTCTCTTATACAGGATCCAGAGACCAGGTCTCTGGAGTTCTACAATTTAAAACTCCATCAGGGAAAGATGTTTGCATCATGACAAGCCACAGCACATCTGATTCTTTTTTCTGATCAACGTGCTTTGAGAGGTTCTCAGGTGAGTAACTGGCAATAAGAGCAAATGTCTTCAACAAGTCTCAAAAGAATGGCAGTTCCCACCCTCAAATGTTCTCTCTCGATTTCTTTAGCCCCTCATACCTCATAGGGACTCGTACATTTCTCAAACCCCTTGGTAATTTTTCTTTCTTATCCAACACTTGAGACAATTCTGGATTCAACCAACGATGATAACCAGCATCCATTAACTGTAATTGAAATAGTCTCAGGGTGTCTCACTCTCCACTGGTTAGGTGTTAATCGTCAGGGTAGCACAGAACCCATGCAGGTTTTTGTTAAAGATTTCATTTGCACACCTAGATTAGCCCCTTTCCCCATGCTGGGCGAGATGGGATGCAGCATGCAGTCACGGGAAGAGGTGCCAGCTTTACCAGTGAGCTTCACACAACTGCTTACGAACATCTCTCTAATCACAAAGCAACGTTAAAGAAAAATACTAGCAACGCTTGAGAATGACAGTCGACTTAAATATCTGCTTTTCTTAAAGGCACCAAATATTCTATCGACAGGAAGAAGAGGAGGAAAAAGCAAATATTCATAATATTTTTTTAAAATTATAAATATGTAATAATTGTAAAATACCACATTTTAGAAGCTGACAGGATTCTGAATATCTTATGTATATAATCCCAGCTGAATGGATAGCAGGTCTGATTACCAAAACAGAGGGAAAATTTTATGTCTGGGTGATTATGGAAAGGTTGGGCTGATTAGAAAAGGAAACTGTGTTTGGGCTAGAATATAATAATGTCATCTAAGCAGAGTCAGAAAAGCATTTATGTGACTATATTTGTAGTGAGTGAAGATGGGAATTTTGTACTAGTGTGGAGAGAAAAACAAAATTTATCTGACCCCTTTAAAAATGAGAGATGTTCCAGATTTGATGGTTTCACCATTTAGATTCCCCCTTTCGGCACCAAAGACTTCAGGCCATAGGTCAGGGTGTAAGTTTCCATTGAAATCATCTTTCAGAATGGATGGCAGGGGAACGACAGGAACACAGTAGGGCCCACCAAAGCCCCGGTCACACCTAAGGAGAAAAAAAAAAAAGGTAGGGAAAAAGAGAGTTGTTTTTATTATGAGTACAGAGAATCCTTTTTAATTATGTATTACAGAGAGAGGGGCTGTCAGTTTTATTAACTTACATGCAGCGTCCAGCGTCACAAATCCCTCGTCCTGAGCACAACCAAGGGCACCCTGAGGCCAGGATAACATTATCAATCGCCCAGGAATCAGCCCCCACGGTGTAGTTGGCCTGAATCCATCTGAACCGGGTCCTGGGAGAACTAATCAATGAAAACATACCATTGGTTCAACAAGGAGCCTTGAAAGCACAAAGACATCTATTTCAGTTCTCTTTCCCTCTTTAATGTACCTTCCTCCAGGCTTCGTTTCCCTGTTACTTCTTGAGACACTTTATTGCCATACTCAGTATTGGATGCTGTTCCTTCTGGACCCAGACACAGGAGCACTGAACACACTACTTAAGTATTGTACCGTATCTGCCAAACCAGCCTCTACAAACATATGTGTATGGCAAAGCTCTTTGAATGACCCTATTCTTCCACCACTACAACATTTACTCTTCTTGAAACACATACAGAATTTGTATGTTTAAAGTTTTTAAATTGCTGTTCAGAACTGAGCAAGAGATGGAGGCATGCAAATGTGAGGAAGAGTTTAGATCTTCCAAAATTCTGCCATTCAGGCCCCTGTTCTACTGCCATAAGTAGTTCTTGAGATGGAACTTCTACCCTTTATTGTTGTCCCCAGGTCTGGCTCCTCAAGGAAAAGGGTCAAAATTCTATGAGGTTCTCTTTCACTTCTACAATATTGCATGTTTCTACTAAATCTGAGTTTTGAAACACATTGGACTGACTGACACCAGAAATAGAGGCAGCTTTTCAAAACAATAATAATGGATTAGGCCATGAGGCACGAGGTAGCTGGCTTATATACTTTCACAAATGTAGTTACTAGTAAGATGATTGTAAGGGGATGAAACCCCAAAACATCCACGGATGAAATAGAATGTAAATAAAAGATTGTACAAAACACAATGTACACGAATAAAAATATTAACTAAAAAAAAAAACAAACACCAAAACACAGCCTCCAAGGACAGGTGTTATGAAGACTCCTTGATGAGCAAGTTAATATTGCTACTGACAGGCAAAGTGGATCAAGCCCAGACTAAAAAAGAACAGTAAAATAAAAAAAAAAAAAAAAAAGAATGAAGGAAAAATAAACCCCAATAGTAATGGTCCCTTTTTAGGGACAACTTATTTAGTCTAACTGTATTAAACAGCTATTTCAGTTTGGGGCACAGAACAAGATTTCAGTAGCACCATGTGAGGGACTCATGGTCTCCTCTTCCTCCCAGACAGGCTTCCCCTTCCATGCAACTCATCATTCAGGGCAGAGAGTCTAGAACAGAAAACTATGCTAACACCCTTCAGTGGTCCTCCACTGGTGTCTTCATAGGCACGTGAAGTGGAGGTCAAACTAGCTGACAAGTTTACAAACACAGCCCCTGGGTACCCCCTGTGTCAGCCTTACCTCTTCCTGGTCCTTGACTTACATGTTATACCCTGGCCTCATTCATTCATATCTTCCTGGTCTCTGAGACTCTATTCCGGCTCACAGCAGCCTCCTCTTCCCATTGATAACCTCCTGCTCACTTTATTCAGCTCAGCCATCACTCCTTCATAATGTTCTCTCTGACTTCCCCAGGCTGAACCAGGAAGTATCCTCTGTGTCCATAATGCCCCCGGACACACTATTATAACTGTATAACCTAGATAGCAGCTTAGCTGTCAGTCTTCCCAGAGTTCCTTTGGAGCTTGGAGCAGGCTATGATGTTCTTATTCATTTGGTAGCAGAATTCCCTAAACATGATAGATGTTCAACCAATGTTTGTCCAATCAAAAGAAATCAATAAATGAACTAGAAGCAAGTACTCTGGAGGTCTCCAGAAAATGATTTCAGGGTAAATATGAAAATGCTGTTTACTGCATTATTTTTCTGTCATTTGCTTATGCTTCTCTGTTAAGTGATCAGAACTGAACCATGAAAACATAAATCACTTTAAGTCTTTAACATAGAATTTCATGAAAGGCACTGGTTGCACAGTTAATGAAGGAGATGAGAAGCCAGGAGGGGCAGGGAGGAAACCTGAGGTTAGTGAAATCAGGAAGTCACTACCACGCCAAGGTTGACGCGACAAACGGTGGAGACACTATTATTAATGCCGAAGTCTCCAGGAGGGTCGGCCTGGGGATCTGGACCCACTAAATCAGGCGGAGATGCAGCCTGAGGCAGAAATACAAATCTCATTCCAAAGCCTGTTGTTGGGTCCTGTTTTGAGACTCGCAGGGTCCCCACATGACAGCGCAGAACTGGGTCGTGACTCACTGCTGAGCTCCAGAAGGTTTTCAGGGGCAGTGATCTGCACGGGAGATCGCCCATCCTTCTCCTGTGGAGGCGCTGGTGGGTTAGAACTGCCAGTAGGTGGCACCTTTGATTTAGCAGCTGGTCGTCTAAATGGTATTCTTAACCAGACTGCCAGGTTTTTCTCTCATGAATCTTTAGGTGGGTTTCAACTGCCAATCTTTTGCTTATCAGCTGGGTGATGAACCATTGAATTAACAGGACTGCTTTTCCAGCACCCCCAAGCCCAATCCCCACTGCTTTCCAGTCAATTCTGGCTCATAGAGACCCTCCACCTGTTTTCCAAGGCTATGAACAAGGGGAGAGAGATTATCTTTCCTAAGGAGCAGCTGGTGGATTTGAACTGCCACGCTTTTGGTTACCAGCAGCACTGTGCTGTGCATGCTACCAAAGCTCCACTGGCTGGCACTTCCTGCTGTCTCACTATCAGGAAGTCAGGGCACAGTGACCACAGGAAAAGCAACCAGCTGAGACCCAGGTGCCTACCCTTTGGGGGGTGGGAGGAGCAGCAGGCTCTGTGGGGAGCAGTTCCAGGACAGCACACCCTATAATCAGTCCCCACAGTACAGTTAGCTCCTAGAAGATCCTTGGAATTATCCACATGTCTGTGCCACACAAGGGGAACCCAGTCAGGAGTCTCTGTGAATTACCTTCATACAACCCTTGAATGCAGTCTGAAGTGTTGTGGAGAGTAAGAAAGACAGAAGAAAAAGTGCATTCTTAGCAGGGTACTGAAATAAGAAACTATGTAGTAATTTTACATACTCCTAATTGTTAAAACTCTGGGCTCTACCACTAAACTACTAGAATTATCCTCATTCCTTTAGTTTCATCAAGCTGTCAAAGACCTGTTATTTAGGAAGTAGTTGGCCCATGCTGCTTCCTAGTCTGTCTTCATCAGGGAGTTCCACCAAAACCTGTCCTCCATGAGTAACCCTTATGGCATTTGACACAGCAGTGGCACAGATTTCAGTATCACAGCAACCCCAAGTTATCTCAGTACAGCAAACTGACAGGCCAGTGTTGTACCACTTATAACAGTGTTCTCCTCAAACACAGTTAACACCAGCCTTTGAAATGTGGTGGTGGAGAAGAGCACTGAACATCCGATGCATGGATGAAAGAACCAACAGATATGTCTTGGAGAGGGCGCAGCTGGAGTGCTCTTTGGAGGCTTTGCCTCACATGTTGCTAGGAAGGGGTATTCCTTGGAGAGAGACATGATGCTGGCAAAGGAGGGAAAGACCCTTGATCAGATGGACAGATACGGTGACTGTTGCAATCGGCTCTGTGTGTCAGAAAGTGTGAGGACGGTGCAGGATAGAACAGGGTTCAGATCTTTAGTTCAAAGGGTCACTGTGAGTCATATTTGATTTGACGGCACCTAACAACAACAATTGTTAAAAGGTTATCCATCTGGTTTGGGGCATGTTTCAGAAGAGACCAGTCCCTGGAAAAAGACATAAAGCTGGAAAATGTGCAGGCTCAGATAAAGAGAGGAAGACCCTGAACAGACAGACTGACACAGTGACTGAAGCATGCTGGAGAGGGTGGGGCGGCACAGGGTAGAGCCAGGCTCAGATCAATTTTTCTTAAGGTTGCTATGAGTGGTCGTCAATTCAAGGGCACTGGACAGCAGCAATGGCACCATCCAAGTGGCTTAAGAGTATGTACTTATTTGTAGCAATGATCATGAAAGATTAATGAAATCCTCAAGTGGACTTAAAATTATTTTGAAATGAAACAAATGAGACTCAAAATTCTGACAAATGACAGTTCTCACATGGTGGCAAGAGGAAGGTAGACAGTGACCCGCTTCCAGTTCTGGAACCTTTCTGAGGTGTAAACGGAGCTCTCTGTGTAGTGCACACAGCCAATGGTTGGAGGAACACACTCCTCGGTGACGAGATGCCAGGCCCTGCCATTGTTCAGAGAATACTGCAGCTGCACGCTGTGGGCGCTGCCGAAGGGCTTGCTACAGCCCATGCTCATTTCAAACTGCAGGAAGGTTGGCGCGGACACGTGGAAATCCCAGGTCTCAGCATAACGTGGTTTTCCTGTTGGAAAAGCAAAGTTCAAGGGTGGCGCGCTGAATTGTGCCCTCTTTTCTGGTTTGATATTTATGCTTGTAGTCATTATCCTCTCTCCCTCTCCCTCTCCCACTGTCGTTGAGTTGAATAACTAGCAGTTAACCCTCTACTTAGTTTCTGAAGCTGTTAGCTCCAGAGAGGCAGGGCAATGTGACGCCCTCCCTGCGGACGACACTGCCAGGACTCCCCGTCTTGGGGTTGATACGTGTTGTCAGGCTGGAACCGATTCATAGCTGACCCTCTAGCAGAGGGAGCAGTCACATAAGAGGCCACTGCCCATCCATCTCCCATGGAGCTGCTGATGGATTCAAACTGTGCGCCTCCGGGTGGGCAGCACAGCTCCTTACACTAGGCCACCAGAGCTCCGCAAAGCAAATAAAAATGATTGGTTTTTTTTTAGTTAATTACTATAGACCTAGACATACTAAATGCTTTACAACCTTGAAGGATTAACATAGTCTTGTTGTATACCATCAAGTTGGAACTGGCCCTTAGCTGAATCTCTGAGGGTTTTCAGAGGCAGTTAATCACATGGGAGGAGACTGTCCATCCTTCTCCCACAGAACACCTGGTGTCCTTGAACCACGTGCCTTTGGGATTGCAGAGCAGCTTCTTGCCACTAGACCACCAGAGCACCCTAACACAGTCAAGTTTGTAACTGTACAAACTATGAAAACTAGGCAATGTCTTCTTCTTGCTCTGTTTCTAAGAAACCTTGCCTTGTAATATATTCTCTGTGAAAGACAGTCCTAAGTAAATTCCAGGCACTGGGCTCACCAAATTATATTAGAGGACAATGTAACCTTCTCCCCTAAGAGCCCCCCTTACTTAACACAAGAAGTTATGAACAGTTGTGCATTAGAGACCTTCCTCTGGTGTTGAGTTAAATTAGTTTTCAAGTTAATCAAATGTTCTCCCTCTGCCTGTGATCATCCTTACCTATGTTTTCACTGAATATCAAAGCGGTGTCCATTGAGAGACAGTCAATATCCACTTGGCCTCCTTGGATTCGATACCAGTTGGCTTGCAAATCTATAGAGCCATCAAATTTGTCTTGAAACCCAGTTTGAGAGCTGTCATTCATTCCTATAAGGACATCATCCAAAGCCCACTGGGCCGAATGTTTCCCTAAAACCAGATGAGAAAAGACAGAGAAGGCTCATTATGTAGCAATTTGAATAGTTTACGACTGCGATTTTAAATCCGCTTATTTGAACTTGACAGCAAAAAAAAAACCACGCAATTTGGTGTGGCCTTGACTGTAGGATCTCTATGAAACTCGGGGCGAATGTTAACTTACCATGTTGAGGCTGCCACCATCGAAAAGCCGTTGCTGATGTCTTTGCCTCCCTGGGTAGGTCAATGGACACGATCTGTGGCTCCAGAAACGACATGAAGTCCAACTCCCGAAGCAAATGCCATAGTATTCCATTGTCATTGGAATACTGAACAACCAGCCCTGAATGAGGGACATAAACCCAGTTACTCGGATTGATTTCCTGGAGGCAAAGCAAGGCCAAGAACAGCCATTCTACAATGGCAAGGCTCCAGTAGAAAGTTCAGCCTGTGTTTCAGACAACGAGGACAAATTCGTCTAACTCCCAAGAATGAATTAGTAGACCCGAAGGCTCATCAATTTCTTGACAGTTTGTAATGCACTAACTCCCAGGAAATGGAGGGGAAAAATATATATAAGCTCTTCGAAAGACCACTCAGCTTTGCAGAAGTGATGAGTAGGTTTGGAAGGGGAATTTAAAAACCCTCCCTGGACCATGTATTTGAATTTTAGATTCTGTCCTGAACATTACGAAGTCTCATATTATTATATAGTCTGAAGAAACATCTCAATCTCCCCAGCACAAAATCAAGTTATGCACTTCGCTGCCGGAGCTGCAGTCTGCACTGCCTGTTCGGAAAGTCCATTAAGCAGAAAGCTTCTTTTTTTACTGGCACGTCATACTTTATCACACGTTGGTCACCGGAGCCTGAATGAAGGCAAATGACTAAACAGCAAGGCAGGAGAATTCACTCCCCTCCAATGTTAGGGCGTGCCTTCCTTTCTTTGTATCACCTTTTCATCTCTCCACTCTGCCCACTCCTGTCCCTCTGCCTGTCACCAAGGCAATGCCATCCAGGGTGTTGGGAACCTCATGTTCTACCCTACTGCCTCTCTCCAAAACATGTTTATTTTAAAAGAAGAAACAAGGAAAAGGTAATATTAAGTTGTTGTTGTTCATTGCTATCAAGTCAAGAACGACTCATAGCAACCCTATGAACAAAAGGCCTGAAGGCTTTTTATAACTATTGTCATTTCTTATGGTTCATAAAGTTTCCAGAGGCATGTGGTTTAGGAAGTGGATACTACTCCTGCTTCCAAACCCATCTTAAAACTGGGGGCTCCACCAAACACTATCCACCATGGGCAGTCATTATGGCATTTGACCCCAATGGCACAGGGTCCAGTTTTACAACAAACCCAGATTACATTAGTACAGCAAATTGAAAGAAGAGTGCCGTAAAACTTACAAGAATGTTCCTCCAAAATGAAATAACAATAACAATAGCAATAGGTAATTGGCCCTTGGGCCAACCGACATTTAAATACAAGGGCCCTCATAAAGTTTCCAGAGGCATGTGGTTTAGGAAGTGGGTGCTGCTTCTGCTTCCAAATCCGAATAAATCTAGGTGCTCAACTAAACACTGCCCATGATGGGTGGCCAATATGGTGTTTTACACACCTATGGCACAGTTGCCATCACTGCAGCAAGTCCAAGTTACTTCAGTAAAGCAAACAGACAGACAACTGCTGTACCACTTAAGAGAATGTTCATCCAAAAATCAATTAGCATTTTAAAAAATATTTAAATACTTAAAAATGCTGGTGGAGTATGAGCCAAAGACCCCTAAGCCATCTGGCAAGTCCAAACTGCTGCTGAATGGATCAATAAAAGTCAAAAGGTGGAAACAACTCAAGATCCACTAATAGGTGAATGGAAAACATGCTTATATTTTGTTTATCCATATCAACCCAAAACAAACCCCATTGCCACTAAGCTGATTCCAGCTCACAGCAACCCTACAGAACAGAGTAGAACTGTCCTATGGGATTTCCAAAGCTATAACCTTTATGGAAGCCAATGCCACATCTTTCTGCTATGGAACACCTAATGGGTTTAGCCTTTTTGATTAGCCGTCAAGCAATCAGCCATTCCACCACCAAGGCTTATACACACAGGAAATGGAATATAATGTAGCAATAAAGTGAACCGAAGCTCTGGTACAGCACTGATACATGCTGTGATAAGGCTGACACAACAGAGCAAATATGGATTGTTCCGTTTTATAAACTATCTAGACTAAATACCAAGCTTTTCGACTGTTACCAGGGATAGATGAGAAAAATAAATTGGAAGCTATTGTCCAACAGTATTCAATTTCTGTTAAAGGTGATGAAAATCTTGAAAATGGATAGTGGTGATGGTTGTAAAAAAAAGTAAACTAAATTCATACACTTTAATTGTACACGCAAAGAGCAAATATATTAAGTATAAAGAGGAAAAAAAATAGCTAGAAATGAAAACTGGGAATCAACAGAAGTTCTGTTGTTGTTGACCGGGGGCAGGGACTTTGGCCTTTCTTGGCACCTAACTGCCTATTCCATACCTGTTTTCAAGGCTGGTATTATATAGTCATAATTATGCCTGAGGTTATTATCTCTTTTAATATTTCCTGAACACTGTAAGTAAATTTATGTATGTTATAGTTACTCTGTTACACAGTAACTTTATTGGAAAGTGCTAACTCACTCACAACATAGTCACCAATTCTTTTTATTTATCAATTCCTCACTGGGAAGAAGAGCATCTCAATCCAACCACGCTGCAAAATAACAGGATTTATGAAGCTAATATTTAAGAACTGTTACAATAAAGTGGAGAACTAAAAGAAAGCCTTTTAAGGCTAATCAATAGCATATGGAATTACTGTCACCACATCTGACAAATGACAATGCCAGGAACAATAATGACTAATACGTGGAAAAATTAGTCTCAGAAGCCATTCAACTGATCATATTTAAAATAAAAGAAATCATCAAGTCAAATGAGAGGCTAAAAATGGCTCCACGAACAGGAACTCTTTGTAGAGACAGCCTGCTGCATGCAGGTGTCGAGCCGTATTAGCTCCAGTGGGCCGAGGTGAGAGCTCCGAGCTGATGATGGAGAGGCACTGAGGTTCCTGATGGAAACTGCACACAGGCTGCTCCTAGTTCCTAGTCTTCAAACATCTTCAGCATCTGCAAACCTTACTGTTTGCTCAAAATGCAGCCTACTGGTATTTTAACCTGAAGTGGATGGATGGAGTGTGTAACAAGTGTAAAAGTGAATTCCTAGGAACAATTTACTGTTGCAATACAGTTTGTATTTAATATGGTAAAAAAGAAGATGAATGTTTTATAGGTATCTGTGAGTGACTTATTCAGAGGGTAGATTAAGCACTAGAAACAAAGCATTGTGAGAATAAAATCTTACTGGCTGTTCAATTATTGTTTTCTAATATGCTGTTAAGGACCTCTCCAGAGTACTGAAGAATAGCAATGTTAGTCTGGGGACTGAGGTGTGCCTGATCCAGGTCCTAGTTTTTGCAATTACTTGCTCTGTATTAGAAAGCTGGACAATAGCTAGGATGATAGGAGAAATGATGCATTTGAGATGTGGTCCTAGAGAAAAGTACTGATTATACCATGTACCCCTAGGACCACAAACAGTTTCATCCTAGAGAGGGTGAACCCAGGCTGCTCCTTGGAGGCAAGGATTCTGAAGCTTCGTCTGACATACTTTGGACATGTTGCAAGGAGGAACCAGTCCTTGGAAAGGGACATGCTTGGGAGAGTGAAGGGACAAGGCAAGAGAGGAAGACCCTCAATGAGATGGACTGACTCAGTAACTCGGGTAATGGGGTAGGTGTGTCAGAGACAGTAAGATTGGTACAGGATAGAGCAGGGTTCAGAGCTGTTGTACACAGGGTTATTATGAGTAGCAAGCACCTTGACAGCATATAACAACAACAACAACTCAAAGTATAACCCAGGGACCAGGACCTGCATCATAGGTGAGTACCTGGCCTGTGGTGGTTTCAGAATGTGTCCATAATTCTTTGACACTTTTCTCTTCAGATGTTGCATACCATCAAGTCGGAAGTGACCCACTGCTGACTCGCCACTGGTTTTTTAAAGGCATAAATGGCATGGGAAGCAGATGTCCATCTTTCTCCCATTAAGCAGGTGGTTGTTTGAACTGAATACCTTTAAGTTGGAAGCACAATTCTTTACCACTAAACCATCAGAGCTCCCTTTTCCTTTTCAGATTGTTGTTGTAGTTGTATGCTGTTGAGTTGGAACTGACCCATAGCTGACCCTCCAGCAGAAACAATAAATTGTACATAATAAGTCGCAATAAATGGGAGGAAACCATCTGTCCTCCTGTGGAGCAGCTGGTGGATTGGAAGTGCATGCCTTTGGGATTGCAGTGCCGTCTTCCTACCACTAGGGCACCAGAGCTAAGTACCCTGCCTGTGAGTGTGGCCGGGGTTAGGTACTTGCTTCTGATGAAGAGAACATTGTAGAAGGGAAAGTATGTGTGATTTCCGAGAGTGGATCAAAAAGACAATGCAGTCTATTACCTGTTCTTCCTTTAGACAGCTCACTCCAAGGAATGCTGGTTAACATAAAGTAGGGCCACTCAAGCACACTTATGAGCAGGTCCATGGAGCAAGAAACTGAGGCCCCTTTCAAACACCCAGAAAAGAACCTAAATCCCTTGCAACCAGCCATGAGAATGAGCTTCTTTCTTTGTAAAATTCTGAGCCAGAACCAGCCTTTTAAATGACTCCAGCATTCTACACAGAAATCACAGATCATGCTCATTGCTTTAAGTCATTAAGGTTTTGGGTAATTTATTGTGGAACATACTATTACAGACCTACTGAATCAGAACATGCGTTTCAAAAAGTCTCCCTAATAATTCAGACACATAAAATATGAAGCACACGCTCCAAAGCATCGTGCCCCACTTGGTTTCTGCTCGCTGCCCTTCTCCTAATGTGCTTTTGCAGGAATGCCACTTAATCCTCCGAGGCTGGTGGAGTTGAGGGACACAGTCTTCCAGGACAAGGAAGGAGGTGCTTCTGTGATATATGTGAACAGCTGGACAGAACACAGGAAAGAGAAATAGCAATATCCATATTTTATATCAACTGCTGAGCCTCATAAGCTGCATGTCACTGAACACGCTGTACATCTGGATAAAACAAGAATTTTAGCTCATCGACTGAGTGTTCAAGGCATGTAAAACATCTTTCTTTTCAAACTACAACTCCATCTGCATTCTGCCTAATCTTAATGAAAACAGCCTAATTTTAATTCCAAATATGTAAATTGGTGCTTCAACTTGAGTAAGTAAGAAAAACTTGACTTTCATCCTGGGAAGAGATTCACCCAAGGATTGGAGCAGATTTACATTTCAACAACCAGTTTTCAATATAAGACTGAGAAAGGCCTGGGCGATGTGAGCTATGTGGCCAGCACTGAGTTTAAGAAAAATTGCTCTATGCGTAACATGGAGAGAGGATAGCACTGAGAAAGGGGACTTTCTACAGATTAAGTCCCTGTGTGCATTAAAAACTATTTCCAATAGAGTGAGAAGAAAGCCAAATGACTGGGAAAAAAACATTTGGCAATGACATCTCAGACAAGGATCTAATAATGAGAGTTTAAAGAACACTATAGGGAATTCACAAAAAAAAAGAAAAAAAGGAAAAGACTGATAGCTCAATTACAAAATGGGCAAAAGGTATGGAAAGACTTCACAGAGGAAGACACTTGGATGATCAGAGACACATAAAGAAATAAAGAAATGTTCGAAATCACTAGCAATAAGAGAGATGCAAATCAAAACCACAATTAGATTATCGTCTCACCCCAACGACAGTGGCAAAATTTCACAGGACAGCAAGCAATAAATGTTCACGAGGAAATGGAGAGATTGGAATTCTCATACACTGTTAGTGGGACTATAAAATGGTATAACCTCTCTGGAAGGTAGTTTGACATTTCCTCAAAAAGCTGGCTGTAGAGATTCCCTATGACCCAGCTATTCCACTACTAGAAATATACTCCGAGATAAAGAACTGAGACATAAATGGAGAGCTCTACACCAATGTTCAAAGCAGCCTTATTCACAATAGCAAGAGACTATGAAAACAGCTCAAATGTCCATTAACATAATTGGATTGAGAAATTGTGGTATATTCACACAATGGAAAACCATGCATCACTCAGGAGCAATGAATTACAAAAATACTGGCGAGCTCTGGTGGCCTAGTGGCAGGAAACTGCACTGCAATCCCAGAGGTGTGCGGTTCAAATCCACCAGATGCTCTGCTGAAGAAGGAGGAACAATCGCCTCCTGTACCAGTCAGATCCAATTTGACAGTACACACATTAAAAAAAAATGAAAAAATACTATATAACATGAAAGAAGCTAGAGAGTTCACTCACTTATGCTGAGTGAATTAACTCAGGCTTGTAGGGACAAATAGTGCACAAGACCATTATTGTGACAATGAAGGAAAACTAAAAAGATGTGTATGGGTGAACTGAGGGGAGGGTATATCACATGGTCAAAGAGTTTGGTGGGGAGAGAGACGGGGTGAAGGAATTAGGAAAGATCCAGTGGGGAGCTGAAAAGATGGGGTGAAAGTGGGTGTAGATCAATGGTGATGAATTTTATAAGACACAATGTATGGGAATGATTGTAAGAAAGCTTATGAATTGGCAAAAAAAAAAAACAAACCAAAAAAACTCCCACCAAAAATAATAAATTTTTTTTTAAATAAGAAAAACCACCCTACACTAGTTGAAAATATGCTGCTTTGCACTAAAAGGACCCTAAGGGGAATTTCCCCACAGAGTGCATGGCAATCAGAAGTCAGGTATAGTTTGGGGATTCATATTCACATTAAGGGATGCTCCCTGTTCTACTCTACCCAGGGTTTAAACTCACACTTAGAGGTAAAGATGTCAAAAAATCACAGTGCAACTATTATAGTATCTCAGCCACAATCATTTGCTTACAAATATACAACTCCCTACTGACTGACTCTCTTGTTATCTGACATTTCACATTTATGATAATAATGAAGAATCTACTACTTGACTATTTGGAGCATTAACCTGGATTTTCCTCCCATGTCTATGTTCCTAGCCCCTAGAATCACCGATGCCTTTCAGGCTCATGCTAGCTCTCCAGAAGGCCTCTTGCTTGTCCCATCCCCACAGCCCATGTGAAGATGGGACTGAGGTGGCTTTTGAAGGAGTCCTTCTGAGAAGAGCCCAGAAGTGGCTGGAGGAGGTATGGCTTGGGGAGGTTGCTGCGCTTCTCCTCTGTACTCAGGAGTCCTTCCTGAAGCAGGAAGGGGAGGCAGTGGGGACAATTCAGGGCCTGGGGCCCTGTGGAGTCCTCTCCTCTGTGATGCAGTCTGGTCTGCTGAGCCTCTTCAGAGCACCAGTTAGTTTAGTTTATAGCCTCTGATTCTAAGCTTCCTACCACTTAGCTATGGAGAAGAGGGGCCTTGGGCCAGAGAAAAGCTTGTCTGAGGACATGACTAAGAAGGCAGGTCACTTTCTTGATGGAAGAACTGTATCTTCAAGTCATTCTTTTTTTTTTCTATATTTTATTAATTTTCATAAACATTTACAGAGATTTTGGGTTTCCATTCATTTCTTGTTGCACTATTCTCTCTACCCTCCTCCCAGTTTGTTCTTGTCCAAATGCCACAGTGCTTGTCAAAGCCAGTTCTGATTAATCTTCTTTGTCAGTGTGTCCTTTGCCATTCCCTATCACTCCTCCCTGAGAGAGACTTCACCCTGAGTCATAAGGAAAAGGGGATGGTGTATTCTCTTAGCTACTTCCTGCTGAAAAGGGACGCTGTGGGTTTCAGGGTGAAGATCTTCTCTCACTACTCTAGAGGGCCCCTTTGGCAGTAGGAAACACATAGACTATTATGGAGATTGATTTTGGGATTTAGATGCACTCTTATTGATTGTGCTTGGCCGTACATGTTCATATCCTTGAAGATGTATCATGGGGGTGTTGCAACCTAGAAGGCACAAATTTGACTAACAAGTTATAAGTACATGAGTCCAAAAATTATGGAAAAGTAAAAGAAAAGATTCTTTCATTGTATTACAAACCCTCCCCCAGGTCCCCTTCACCATGTAGCCCTCGCTCTAGTCTCCTGTGATGACAGAAATACCTAGTTATATATCTCTTTTAAACAGTTTTCTCCCTCCTCTGTTTCAGAGTATACATTATTGAACCCATCTTACTCAGTCTCTCCCCAACAGTGGCATCATGTAATATTTGTCCTTTTGTGACTGGGATATTTCACTCAGCATAATGTTCTCCAGAGTCAACCATTTTGAATAATATTGCATGAGTTCCTTGTTTTTTAATGCAGCATAGTATTCCATTGTGCGAATATACCACAGCTTCTCTAGCCATTCGTTTGTTGATGGGCACTTAGGTTGTTTCCAACTCCTTGCCTTCAAGTCATTCTTAATCCTAAATTATAGCTTGTTACTTCTCTAACCCCCTCTAAAATCATGAGTATTGTCTGTGAATTCTGCATGGCTGCTGCAGAACCCAGCAGAGAAGTAGAGAAAAAGAGAGACAGCTGGACTGAAAGAGTTGATTTGAACTTGATGCACAATTCCATGCACTCTGGAGAGCTTCTGGGGTTGATGTATACTTTTAGCTTTCTGCATGTATTCTAGAAATGAATCATCTGATAACATGAATGCCTAGGTTGGGTCAAGTTCAGGGTAAGGAGAAAAACAACATAGCATGGTGGTTAGATCGCAGGAGTTGCACCTAGCATAGGAAATTTTAATCCCTGTGTCTCTGCTGATTAGCCACATGAACTTAAGTTACTGAAACGCTTTATACCTTAGTTTCTATATCTGTAAAAGAAGACTAACAATACTACCTATGGCAAAGAGAAATGATAGATTAGATGAACTGACATAGACCAAACCCTCAGAACAGTGTTTCACTTTCAATAAGCTCACAGCTGTCCACTCAGTTTTGACTCGTAGTGACCCATCACTGGGTATCTGAGGTTGTAAAGCTTAACAGGAGAAGATGGTCCTTATTTTTCCCGTGGGGCTTCTGGTGGATTTGAACTGCTGGAGAGCACAGCTTTTAAGTTAGCAGAGCAACTGGCTATGGGCTATGCCACCAGCGAAGACACATATAACAGATACTCGGTAAAAGTGAAGTTTATTAAAACCAAGAACCACTCCTCCTCTCCCCGGGGCTTCCTGTCCTCCCCAGGGTGTTTATAGGCAGGAGAACAGTTTGACTTTCATCCAATAAAGACCTATGTGGGCATACTTCTAGCTTTCACACGGAAACCTCAGCTATTTTCTTTTTCTCCCTAAGGAAAGTTACAGAGAAACAGGCTTCCTTTAAGCAAACTCTCTTTGATCTTGCCCACATCCAGGGAGGACTTGATGTGGGTCAGAGTTAGGGGTTCAAATGAAGGATGCTCAGAGACATAGCTATTGCTGCATGCAGCCAGCTCTTCTATGATGAAGCAGAGATATAGGGAGATGTTAGTCTGTAAAATCCTGGCTGAACGTTAGGAAGAAAGAGGACTAGTCTGCCAACAGTAACTGTAATTACTCCGCAAACACAGCAGCTTACCTTCGTTTCTTGCTCTTGGTTTGATGCAGGTAATGCCTGAAGTTTTGCTTCCAATTTGTATGTAAAATTGAACAAGTCTGGGGGAGAGAGATCAGTCTACTTACACAAAGGAAAATTCAAAGATTTTAATCCTTTCCATTTTGATATTAAACATTTCCTGTGATTCTTAAATTCTGTTTATAAAACTCAAAGGCAGAGACTATACAGAGTATCACAAATTCTGTAATAACTCAGGAAGATTTAATGAACATGACCACTCATTTAACTCTGTAATAATCTAAGCACAAATATCCCAAGATACTAACTTCATTTTATTGTGCTGATGCTCTCATGTAGTGTCCAGTCACAGCTGCCTCAGAGAGAGCTGTCAGCAAGTTTTCAGAGGCTGTGACTTGGATGGGAGGAGACTTGCCCCACTTTCTCCCATGGAGTAGCTGGTGGATTTGAATCACCTGCCTTTGTGTTGACAGTGCAACTAGGCCACTAGGGCTCCTTATTTAGGTGTGCTACTATTTCACTGTAAAAAAGGCAATTACTTATTTCACCAGTAGGTGTCAGTGTATGTATTTAAACTCCAAAGGGAGGGGCAGTTTTCCAACAGTAAATACAAATAAATTTAGACAAATGGAGATGCCTCATTCTTGAATCAAGAATAAAGTCGGGAAATTATTTGTTTCACATAGTACATATTAAAAATTATACCAAATAATACAGATTTTAGAAAACCAAGCTGTTGTACACTAGACATACATGCCTAATAAATTGTGATGTAATTTTTGCAGGAGAGAACGATTTTATTACGGAGCTACAGTTATTTTGTATCTCATATACTGAAACTATATGATACGCAAAATATGCTCATAAAGTATGCAAGTGACATATTAATGGCTTACCTGATATTCCTGGTGTCCAGAGGGACAGTCCTTGCTTCCCTTTTCCCAGGGCCATTGAAATACAGAGACTTGCCATCGTTAAGTGTGCCACAGCCAGTGCCAACCTGGCCACCAGTTATCTTGTACCACAGTGGGCTGAGCTTCCCCTCAAACCTGTCAAACATCTCGCTGTGATTTGGGACACTGGACACACAGGTGCCTTGGGCAGCTTCAGAGAAAAGAAATACAGAGAAGAAATGTTTTGTTAAAACTGCTTAACAGAGGAAGCAGTATTGGCATATGGAAAAGGAAGTATTTCCACTCTTTTAGGGGGAAAGCAGAAATGTGAAAATGTGTATCTCCCAACTATCTGAAATACAGTCATCTAGATATTGAATGTACCATGGACTGCCAAGAAAACAAACAGATTCATCCTGGAGAGGGTTAAACCAGGCTACTCCTTGGAGGCAAGGATTCTGCGGCTTCGTCTGACATACTTTGAATATGTTGTAAGGAGAGACAGGTCCTTGGAGAGGGACATCATGCTTGGGAGGGTGGAGGGATGGCGCAGGAGGGGAAGACCCTCTATGAGGTGGATTGATTCAGTGACTGGGGTAATCGGGATGGGTGTGTCAGAGACCATGTGATTGGCACAGGACAGAGCAGGCTGTTGTACATAGGGTTGCTATGAGTTGCAAACGACTCGATGGCACATAACAACAACAACAACAACAACATATCATTAAAGCACTATTCTACCTCTGGTTGTTGTCATGTGCCACTGAATTGGAACTGACTCATAGACGACCCTCTGGCGGGTTTTCAGAGGCTGTAAATCACGTGGGAGATTTGTCCATCTTTCTCCTGTAGAAGAGCAGGTGGAACTGAACTTTGTGCCTTTGGGTTGTCAGTGCAGCTTCTCACCCACTAGGCCACCAAAGCACCCTTATTCCACCCCTAGGTTAAAACATTTATCACAGATACAAATCAGGAACAACACATTTCCATAGTTCTTGCTATAGTCTGAAAACCAGCTGGAGAGTGAGCTGTCAGTTCCAACTCCAATGTACAATGCCAACATATTAACTAGTAGGTAGCAGGCCTTAAGAAATGTTCAGTTTTAATAACAATGAAGGAAATCTGTGTCATTCTAAGTGTTCCTACTTTGCACACTTCTCTTCCTCTCTGCTGTTAGTGGTGCTGACTCCTGGTGACCCTGTGTACATGAGAATGCGGCATACAGGGACCATGTGCAGATCAGACAGCTGTGATCCACAGGGGATTGCTGGCTGAGATTCTGGGAAGTAGAATACTAGCCTTTATTCCTGGGTACATCTTAATAGGCTGAAACTTGTTCCATACACAAGTTTCAACTGACAAGTGGGGCACAGTGGTCAGAAATCAAACTAGGGTCTCCAGTATGGAAGGGGGAATTCTACCACTGGACCATCAATGCCCGCCGTTTCATCCCTGAATCAGTTGTTGTTGATTCCTGCTCAAAGCAACTTTATAGGGCAGTGGAGAATTGCCCCATGGGATTTCCAATGCTCTAATCTTTATGGAAGCAGATGATCACATCATTCTTCTGTGAGCAGCTAGTGGATTTGAACCATCAACCTTTCAAAGAGCAGCTGAATGATATATGGCCAATGTACCACCAGGGTTCTTTTACTTTTGGGATAGCTCAAAACAAATGTTCAAGACTCAGCAAAATGCAAATTTACATGGTGTTTATAATGCAGAAATGAAAACTGAAGGATCATTTGAAAAATCATTATCTTAACTATTTGACCCACTTTTTCGTTCAACAAATGCAATGAAAACCAGCAATCAGTTATCTATCTACTCTGTTGCTTGAGTTTCTGACCATTCTTCTTAATCTACATTAGCATTAAAAGTGGGAGATGCCTGATGTTATGTGGGGACTGAATTCTTTCTTGGATTCAATTAATAACACTAAAACCTAGAAGTTCCTAGAAATGAAAGGCATTGTGGAGGTTGTTATGAAAGTGCATGCTATCTTTTTTATATTGTCTTTAAAAAATTTTGTCCAATATATCAATTTGAAGATAAAGACATTTTTAAAAAGGGGAGGAAAAAATCCCTACCATAAAACTACCATAGCTTAGCATTTCATGCGCCCGAGCTGTAAATTCCTAGAAATCTCAGGCTTGAAGGGTCATAAAATCAGTTTCTATATCCTTGGGAGAAGTGAGTGGAATTATAGTAACAGGAGATGAATATTTTACCGACAAACCATCAGCCACAACACAGCCAGCCTTACCCGTATATCCCAGGTCGCAGAAACACACTCCTGAAATGCAGTCCCCGTGGCCACTGCAGTAACTGGGGCATGGCTCAGAGATGTATACTCCGTCCAGGCCAAACGCAAGCACGTGCTTCTGTGAGCTGCTCTCCTGAATCCATCGGAACCTGGTCTTGCTGCTTGGAAAAACAATATTTCCGCTCCTTAGAATAACATTGTATACCAAAGCACTTCAACACTAAGTGGTTCAGAAAAATTCAAGAGATTTAATATTTATTTGAAGGTCATTCCAGCTTGATTGCACATCTTACTTTCATAAGGCATTTCTCTCAGATGTTATGAGTAGTTCTTGATTTATTCTTCAACTTAACTTTTCACATAACAAGACTATGTG
This sequence comes from Elephantulus edwardii, assembly GCF_000299155.1. Taxonomy (NCBI): domain Eukaryota; kingdom Metazoa; phylum Chordata; class Mammalia; order Macroscelidea; family Macroscelididae; genus Elephantulus; species Elephantulus edwardii. The sequence goes on from NW_006399772.1 coordinate 6,236,196, forward strand.
ATATAGAAAACTTCAGTGTGCGCATGTGTGACTGGATACGACACAGAACAAGTGCCATCTCACCATCCTTCATACTTACAATCCACCTTGGGGAGGAACCATTTCCATTTTGTTGTTGACTGCCGTTGAGTTGAGCATGACTCGTAGCGACCCTATGAACAAAAAGCCTGAAGCCCCTCTACAACTATCGACATTTATCAAAGTTCACAGAGTTTCCAAAGGCATGTTGTTTAGGAAGTGGATGCCACTCCTGCCACCCCCAAAGATATTATTTCTTTCACTTAGGTGGTGGTGGCGGCTCAGGATAGAGAGTTGAGCTGCCAACTCAAAGACAGAAATATGGGCAATCTGCTCCCACGTGACTTAAAGCTTCTGAAAAAATCACGGGATGGTCAACAGGGAGTCGGTCCTGACTTGATGGTGATGAGCTCAGTTACTTTTTCATCCCTTCATTGTGCCCACTAGGTGGGCCTTTTGAGAAGAGGCTGCCTGGGTATTTGGCAGATGGGTTTTTTTTTTTATCTGCAGTCACCATGAATTCTGGTTGTGAAGACAACTCTCTCCCTATCCGCTGCTCTCCTTCCCTTCCTCTTTATAGCTCCTCTCCAACTCTGTGTATACACTTAGCCACCAGCTCGACTGCCCATGAACACTGGTAACTGGAAGTGGACAAAGTGAGGGACCGGGAGCAGTGTTTACAAACCTAGGAAAACCAATGTCCTCTCAGAACAAGTTTTTAGTCAGCCAGACTAAAATTTGCATCACTGTTAAGCTCTTTTAATCCTTTCAACACATCTGTTTTCTTTTCAAATATATGGGGACAGACACACACATTTATAGTTTCATACCAGAAAAACCACCTCTTTGCCCCTAATGAAATAAAAGAAAGAAAACTATTTCAGGGGAGCTAGAGTCTAAGTGATTTTACTAATATTTATAGACTTTTGGATGAATTCAGTTTCTTAGTAAGTAAGAGTAGAAAATGTAAGAGATAAGTGAAGGTTACCAAGGAGAACTGTACACAAAGATGGCTCCTTTCCTCTCCTATTACTGTGAAAATACCAGCATGTGGTTTGTTTTGGCTTCTCACATAGCTCTTTCATGATATTAAATTATCTACCTAAATTATCTATCTAAATTTGAAAAATTTAGACAAAAACATTACTAGGTTTACAAGTTTCCAGACACTAAAAAAAAAAAAAAAGAGAGAGAAAAGAAACAAAAACAAGCTAGGGTGGATAGGGAATTGTGCTGTCAACTCAAAGGTAGTTGGTTTAAATCTACTACCTACTCCAGAGGAGAAAGATGGGGCAATCTCATCCCATACAATTCCCAGCTTCTGAAAAGTCACTGGAGGGTCAGCTAGAAATTGGTTCTCATTTATTAATTCAAGTCCTAATTTTTAGTTTGCTTGGCTCCACAATCAACACTATTGGCACCAGTAGCCAGGAAATTAAAAGACAAGTTACACTGGGAAAGTCTGCTGTCAGAGACCTCTCCAAAGTACTGAAGAGCAACAACGTCAGTCTGGAGATTAAGGTGCGCCTGATACAGGCCATGATCCTTGCAATTATTTGCTATGCATTTGGGAGCTGGACAATGACTAGGGATGATAGAAGGAGAGTTGATGCCTTTGAGCCATGGTGCTGGAGAAGAGTACTGAGTAGACCATGGACTGCTAAGAGAACAAACAGGTTTGCCTTAGAGAGGTAGAAACCAGGTTGCTCCTTGGAAGCAAGGATTCTGAAACTTCATCTGACACACTTTGGACATGGTGCAAGGAAGGACGAGTGGTTGGAGAGGGACGTCAAGCTTGGGAGGATGGAGGGACGGCACAGGAGAAGAATACCCTCAATGAGATGGATTGATTCAGTGACTGGGGTGACAGGGGTAGGTGTGTCAGGGACAATAAGATTGGCACAGGACAGAGCAGGGTTTAGGGCTATTGTTCATAGGGTTGCTATGAGTCGCAAGCAACTCGATGGCACAAAAGAACAATTTTCAAGTGAATTAAGATAAAACTGAATACATTAAAAAAAAATCTTTGGAGTTAATGAAATGTTGTGTTGTTGACATTGAGTTGAGCACAACTCATAGTGACCCTATGAAAAACAGGCCTGAAACGTTTCTATAGCTATCGTCATTTGTCAAAGTTCATAGAGATTCCAGAGGCATGTTGTTTAGGAAGTGGATGCTACTCCTTCCAATTAAATGTATATGGGTCTTATTTATGTATTTATTTTTTAGGTAGACTGTAGGAATGGGCTTGAGTGTGTCTCAAATTGTGGGGATGGCGTAGGGTAGGGCAAGGGTTAGATCTGTTGTTCATAGAATTGCTGTGAGTCATAGAGAGAGCTCAGTTTGCCTAATGGATAGAAAGTTATGCTACCAAGCCAAGGGTGGGTGATTTTAACTTGCAGCCCTTGGGCCTGGTTTTAACTGTTTTTGGTCAAACATTCTTCTAAGTGGTAAAGCACTGGTCTGCCAATTTGCTGTACAGAGAGGTAACTTGTGGTTGCTGTGACGCTAAACACTGACACTGATGGGTCAAATGCAATAATGGGTACTTATGGTGGACAGTGTTTGGTGGAGCTCCCCGATTAAAACAATCTTGGAAGCAGGATTGCTATCCACTTCTGAAATAACTTGCCTCCGGAAACTCTATGAACTTGGAGAAACGATGAAAGTATATAAGTGTTCAGGTCTTTTGTTCATAGGGTCACTATGAGCTGTGCTTGGCTTGATGGCACTGAAGAACAACAACAACAACTGAATTAAGAGTATTAGAAAGGCAAACAAAAAAAAAAAGAAAGTAAAAGAATCAAAGAAAATATCAAGGCAATTCACTCACTGTCACTGAGTGGGAAGTGACTCAGAGCTGACTTTCGAGCTGTTTTTCTGAGGACGTAAATCGACTGGGGTGAGGGGAGACTGTCCATCATTTTCCTGGGAAACCACTGCTGGATTTGAACTGCCTGAGAGATGTCCCTTTGGGTGAATAGTGCAACTTCCTACGCACCACAACACGAGATCTCTCAAAGGATATATAGGTTATCCTAATGCCATGGACCCCACTTAGCTGGTAAAGAATATTTTAATATTGAAGTAGAATTTGTGAGTGGAAGCTTTTGTCAATTGCTCTTAAGCAAAATGTCTTTTTCAAAAGATAGGTTGTGTATCTATGATGAAAGAGGATGCCAGTTCCCTGAAGAAATCCTCTTTGATTAGAAGCCATGTCTACTGCTGTTTTTTTCCCCCTTATTTTTGTAAATAATAGAACTCAAAGACACGTGCATTGAAAACTTTTTGCCCCAATGAGAAAATAATAAAAGAGGTAAGAACATCCTCTCTTTCACTGACTCAGGCAGTAGCCCTGGGCAAAATGAAGGCATCTCTCCATCACCTGCCCATTCTGTTTGAAGAAGCCGACTCAGACTTGGGTACAGATATGTTCAAAGTGAAGGATAATTCCCTCTTCAGGCGGAATTCTAGAAGTGGTTTTGGTGATTTGATAGGGAACGAAGGGCAAGTGAAAGCCCATTTCTGTGGGTCCTGCAATGTGTGTAATGGTGAAACAATCAAGGTCTGGGTTGGCCAAGTGTCCATGCATCCAGATCTGATCTCAAGTTCCTAGTGGCATGTTGTTCTAGAAGTACTGTCACTGCTGGATGTTTGAGAAGATATGAGACCTCATATTCAAATGAAGAAAAAAGAAATCAAACTTGTGTCGTCCAAGAAGACAAAATTATATTTCAGAATGAGGGACAAGAGCTTATTTTTCTCTTTCTTCTTTCAACCTTTGCTAGCTGGTCTTTGGTTAATCTCCTGTGGGTGATTTACAGCTTCAGGAAACCCACTGGAGGCTCAGGTATGAGTTGGTCCAGACTTCATGGCTATGAGTCAGTTGTTTTTTTTTTTTAAAGTTAGTTTGTAACTGGAATACATTACTTAAAGCAACAAAGTTGTTGCTGTTCACGACACCTGTTTCATTTCCATTCGTCCACACTGCAGCTGCTTCCTAGTGCTTGTGCTGCTCTGTGCTCTCCCTGCAGCACAATTTGGGGTGCTGAGAGCAGTGATTTATTGGCAACCTTAGGGTTGTAGGAGTAAGAACTGGCAGAGCTTACACAAAGTACAAGTCACAGAGTGACCCCCAGAAGATGGGAGGGCATATGCAAATCAAAGTCTGAAGCTAATCTGGATGTCAAGACTTCACACTGGTTTTATTTTTTTTTTAAAGTAGAGGTGATAAAGACTTGTGATTATGCTGGTGATAATAAGGATGATGTGTCCTCATGAGTTAGTCTTCCTTTCCAGGCAGGCACAAGAGAATCAGAACAATGTTTTCTTGGTAAAAAGTTTCCCATTTCTTTTTTTAAAAAAATACATAAAAAGCACCTGTTTTCAATGCAGTTGGACACCTAGTACTGGTGCTTACTCCTCTTCAATTTCCCTTCCAACATTCAGCAAGCGTTCACACTATGCAGGCTTGGTGTTAGGGCTAAAGATATAACGGGGGTCAGAACCACACCTGGGCTCTGCCTTCACGTAGCCCACAGTTGAGTGAGGAAACACTGTCAAATGCTTGCATGAGAAAGTGTCAATTGTGCAATGCTGATAACAGCAAGTGTGAAGAATGACACAGAGGTAAGAGGGCATGTCACAGAGGTCTCTGACTGAATAGCAGCGAGGTCTGAGTCTGGGAGGATACTCAGGAAGCGATGATTGAGGGGAAGACTTTAATTTTATATGATTTTACCAGAAACAGATCCCAGTGTGGTGCTGATAATTCAAGTCATTAACAAACTTCTCAATTGTCCTGCAGATCCCAGATAAGGAAGAAAAAGAAGATTCTACTGTCTCCTTCCTCTATTTTATCTGGGCTTAGAAGATGCCCGAGTGAGCAGGAAAATTGATTTCCATGCACTATCCTTCCATCGGCATAAACTTCAAAGACATGCTGGAGGGGTTCCTGCGCAAAAGGACACTTGTGGGGCAAATTGCAGTACCAGGAACAAACAGGAAGCAGAGAGCACAGTGCGTTCTTTGAGTCAGAGATTCCTGTGTGAGACGGACTGATGCTGAGACAGGGAGGGGGGCAGTGCAGTGGCACTGGGAGCAGCAGAGATGACAGAGGACAGAGACCAGAGGGAGTCATAGCTGAACTGGATACACTATCCTCCGCAGCCAAGGGTGAGAGCCCTGGGCTAGGAGAAGGTGAGGTGCATAACTGTCAGAAGTTCTGTGGCCGGAGCACAGAGCTCTGAGACAGGGCTTGGAACTGTACGGCAGGTCCCAGAACGTGGAGCCTGAAAGTCAGGAGGGAGGCTTGGCCGAGGACATGCCTGGAAAGAAGCCATCCAGATCTTATGGAAGTTGTATCCAAGTGTTTTTGATCAAAACCATAATATGTTACTACCCTAATTCAGTGATTTCTAAGAACCTGATTTGTACTGTGCTGCAGTTCTACCTGGCTGTGCTTGGCTTACTGGGCTTTGGAGGGAAAACTTCCTGTGAAGCATGATTTTCTTGCCTCAGAGTTTCAAGAACACATCCAACATTTATTCCTGGGTATGAAGAACTAATTAACTTCTTAAGAAAAAAAGTAAACATTGGGTCCTTATGGTCTGTGAAGTCCAGCCATCACAAGAAAGCCAAGTCTGAGTTCCTGAAATGTTGCATCTTTTTAATGTTAAAAAAAGAAGTAAATATACCAATAAAGGAATTTTTCTTTCACTTTTCAAAGAGAAGAGGGAGCGGCGGGGAGGGATGGGCAGGGAGAAAAAGGCAACAATGAATGAATGGAAATCCAAAATCTCTGTAAACGCTCATTAAAATTAACAAAAATAAAATAAAAAACAACAGTAACCAAACACCAAGGGGTATACTAGTGATGGGCAGAGGTGGAGAAAATACTCTTCACAATATAAAGTATTGGTGCTTGTGCCTTGTTCAGCAATACCATCCTGTGCATTTTGCATAATGAACCTAAGTCAGGGTATGTGGCATGCTGTATGGCTGCAGAGGCCTCTGGTCATCAGAAGGGACAGTCAGTGAACATTCACTGCCAGGACTGTTCTGTAGACAAGGACGTAGCGAACGAACAGGAGCACAAAATGCTGCCTTGAGAAAACCAGCTTGGGGTTCTTTCTTGAAGAACACTGTTTTAGCACTTGGAATTTTCAGCTTGGAGCTCTCTGAGGTTGCTGGACATCCACTGTTGTTGCTGTGTGCTCTCAAGTTGGAAATGACTCACAGCTGACCCTTCAGCAGGTTTTCAGAGGCTATAAATGGCGCAGGTGGAGACGACTTAATTTTTCTTTCATGGAGCATCTGGATTTGAACTACCTACGTTTGGGTTGGCACAGTAACCCCTCATTAACTAGACCATCAGATATTATGTAGTTGTTAAATGTCAAGTTGACTATGACTCACAGCGACCCTATGGACAATGGATGCTATCACGCCCTATCCTGTGCCATTCTCATTATCTCTGACATATTTGGGCCCACGGTTAGTCACTGCATCAATCCATCTCATTGAGGGGTTTCCCTTCCTTTACTGGCCCCCCACCTTTCTAAGCATGATGTCCTTCTCCAAGAAATGACTGCTCCTAATAACATGCCCAAAGCATGTGAGACGAAGTTGCACCATCCTTGCCTGCAATAAGCATTCTGGCTGCACCGTTTCTAAGATATTTTTGTTTATCCTTTTGATGGTATGTGGGATTATTCTTCTGTCATCTTTATTCACTGTCCTACTTTCAGCTGCATAGCAAGTAAGCAAAACAATCATAGTTTTGATCAAGTACCCTTAGTCTTCAAACTTACATCACTGCTTTTCAGCACTGTGGAGAAGCTCCTGACAGCAGACTTTCCCTACGCAATACGTCTTTTGATTTCCTGGCTGCTGTGGATCTAAGCAATTTCTATTTCTTCTCTCCCTATCATGACGTTTGTTGCCTATTAGCCCAGTAGAAGGATCAATATAAGCTCACGTATTTAAGTTAAAATGGGAACGTATTTGTTGTTATACACTATTCTTTATCACAAATACTATTAATCTGTCATTAATATGAATAATATTGAAACAAATTACCCAGGCAAGATTTAATTTTCAAAACCTGAGGTCCAAGAAAATATTGATGAAAAAAAAAAAAACCCACTTCTGCTGAGTGACTAACAGCAAAGAATTCACACTGACCCTCCAGCAGGTTTTCAGAGGCTATAAATCACATGGAAGGATACTGATCACCCTTCTCCCATGCACTGCTGGTGGATTCAAACCAGGTTGATACATTGGGAACCTCAGAACACTGGCTCACTTTGTGACACTGTGAACACCCTTCTCTTACTTCTCGTGTGGCTTTACCAGTTAGGTTATTCCCCCAACATCAAGCCCAATGTAGTTTCAGATTCAACTATATCCTGGCTGGCTTTGAGGAAATCCAGCCAGATTGGTGCTCCTTGGTTCCTGATCACACTGACTAATTTTTCATAGCGATGTCTCTAGGACGCCAATATTTTATTTAGTGTAGCAAATATGCACCATTTGGTGCCTCCCAAATGCACATGGTATGCTGCAAATGTCTGTTTGGAAGGGCTGTGACTGAGCTAGTGTCATAAAGGCAGAGTGGGAGGAAGGCAGCCATGGTGGTGGGGAGCACAAGGGCTGGACTATGACGTCCACTGCAGGAGAGCCTGAGGCTCTGAAAGCCTACAGCAAGAAGGCAGTTCAAGGGCAGGTTTCAGCTTGCGGAACTATGCCAAATTAACCCCTTACGTTTGGAAAGGAGAAGGCGGGAAGACAAGCCCCTGAGTAGATTTTGGAGAGCAGTTTCACTTATGTCTTTGTGTGAGACTCTGAGGCACAGCACAGCAGATCACACGTGTGAAACAAACCCTTCATTCTTGGAAGGATTGATCAGCACTCTCCCCGTGTGAATCAAAGCTTAAAAACCCACTGGAGAGGCAGCTATGTGCCACTTCTGACTCAACGACAATGAAGGTTGGTTGTTTTTATTTTTTTTTTTAAATTTTCTGGGAATATGTAAGAGCTAAATATTGTTGTTATTGTTGTTGGGTCCCAAGGAGTCAAAATTAACTCACACTGACCATATAAACACGAGATCTGAACCCTGTCCTATCCTGTGTCATCTTTATCTTCTCCAACACATGTGAGCTCATTCCTGTAGTCACTGTGCTTGTCCACCTGGGTGATGGTCTTCCTCTCTTTTGCTGACCATCCATCTTTCCAAGCATGATGTCCCTCTCCATAGCATAGCTTCTCCTAGCAACATGCCCAAAGTATGTGACATGAAGCTTTATCACCTTTGCCTCCAAGCACTCTCACCATACCTTCCCCAAGATTTATCTTTTTTGCTTTTTAGTTCAGAAAGCACTCTTCTCCTACATCACAGTTCAACAGCATCATTTCTTTTTCTGTCATCCTTCTTCATTGTCCAGCTCTCAGATGAATAGCAAATGGTTGGAAAGACTATAGCTTGAATCAGGTTCACCTTAGTCTTCAAACTAGTATCATTTGGCCACCATATTGGAAATGTATGTGTCTGTTGATTTGTTTCTTAAGTTTTAGTATTTCATACACTTCTGAATTTTCTTGTCTCCAATTAACCCTTTTGAGTCCTGACTTCCAAAGGTTCAGCTCTTGTATCTCTTGTCTTTTTCTACTTATACTTTCTTGTTATTGATACCATAGATGCTTATTTATCATCTTTCTGTTCCTAACTTCCAAACTTCTACATATAAAATTCAAGATTTACATGTCCAGTTGTCCATGCTGTGTTTTTGCTTGGCTTCCTTAATAGACTCTAAATTCAATATATCCAAAGCCAAAGTTTTTGCTTTTCTTTTCCAATAACTGCTCTGTAATAAACTTAGCATATGACTCCATCTTTCATTTAGATGCTTCCATCAGGACTTTGTCCCTTTGCTGCTTTATAATGTTATTACAAGTTATATGATATTGCATATTAAGTATTATACTCTCCTTATTTTGTCCAAATGTCCAGAAAATTCCCAGTATCTATAAGGAGCTCAATTAAGTATTTACTGAATGAACAGAAAAATTTAGAAAATTTAGAAAAATTTCTTAAAACCGGTGTTTGTTTCTGAGTGAAACTTTAGTCAGTGTAGGTGCCAGGAGAGGTGGTGGTAGTTTGTATGAAACATGGTATGAATGAAGAATAGTGACATATGTGTGTGTGCACGCATAAGACTTTACATTCTTATTATGAAAGTCTCTTTTCATGCTCAAAAGTAAAAAGTTTCTGATTACACACACACACACACACACACACACACAGAATGTTGAGCCAGAGTTTTCCTGTGTACAAAATAACATCCAGAATTTGAAATCCCTGAATTTTAGTAAGCATTTCAATTATTACTGCAATGAAGTGTTAGATTAATGGCTCTCAGTAAATCATACTTTCCAATTTTACTCTGTCATGTGGAGTTGCTATGAGCAACAACAGTATTTATTCCTTTGAGTACTTTCCTCTTCACACACCAATTCTAGGTTTGCTCAGATGAATGATTTTGACCAGTGGGACACTAAACACACATAATGACAACTTGCATACAGAGCCTGCCTCTTGAAATGTTCTCTATAAAGTGAAGATGCCTGTGCTGGCTTCCTTAAAGATGAAAGTCTATTTGGAAAATTAAAACCAGCTGAGGTCTTAGATATAATGTCCATCCCAGCCGACCAATCACAGAAATACAGACACGTGAATGATCTCAGAGGACACAAGTGAGCCAGCCAACCCACAGAATCATGTGACGTGAATGTCATTTCAACTTACTAAGATTTAATGTGGTATTTTATACAGCACTAAGGCAACCGGTACAAAAACTGTACCTGACAGTGATGTCTTACAAAAACCTAAATCACAATTATGGCTCGCTTTGATCATTGCACCCTGGCAGGTAATACAAGGCCTTGAAGCTTCTATGTTTGTTCTCTTGACACTCTTGGGTTCTCTGAATCATGAACAATATTGAGATGAAAGAATGCATATAGAGACCCAGTATGTGCACAGAAACCTCCCTGAACCCTACTGTGTCTTGTCCCAGAGCTCTTCTGCTCAAGAATTATTTCTTACATAGGTATTTTCAGGCTATATACATTATCTTAGGCCATTAAGATATTAAGATAGAAGTCCATGGTATGGAAGTTATGGCCCAAAAGAGGGAATGATCTACTTTACCTGGATGCAAGAGACCTTGGAATAACAATGGTGATTCTCGTCCACTCTTCAAAGTCTCCTGCGTGATACACGGTGGGCTCAGTGAGCTCTCTGGAGTTTCCCTCACAGCCTTTGCCGGCAGAGGCGGGGTAGCAGCCTTCCTTCACCAGAAACCAGGACATCCCAGCGTCATGAGAGTATTGAAGAAGAACTGGCGCGGTGCTGCTGAACTGATTGGCACATCCTATGTTCAGCTGTTAAAGAAAAAATAGAATTATAAAGGCTCTGGTTCAAAGTCATAATTCAACAGATGAGTCGCCACAACCGCTTTCATTCTGAGCCAGCATTAAATTTACAACTAGAGCTGTGAAGTTCAACACCAATCAAAATTCACCCATGTTGTTGTGTGCTGTGAAGCTGGAAGCGACCCATAGCAGATCCTCCAACAGGTTTTCAGACGCAGTAAATTGCACAGGAGGAGATGGTCCATCCTTTTTCCATGAAGCAGCTGGTGGATTTGAGCTGTGTGCCTTTGGGATTATAGCACAGCTTCGTACCACTAGGCCAAAAAAGCACTCATTGTGTTGTTGTTATGTGCCATCCAGTTAACTCTGACTCATAGCAATCCTGCTCTATTCTGAGCCAATTTCACTGTCTGACACATCTACCCTCATTACCTCAGTCACTGAGTCAATCCATCTCATGCTCGGTCTTTCTCTCTTGCATTGTCCCCTCACCCTTCCAAGAATGGTATCTTTCTCCAAGGACTGGTCTGGTCCCTCCTGGCAATATGCCCAAAGTATGTCAGATGGAGCCTCAAAATCCTTGTCTCCACAGAGCAGCCTGGTTTCACCCTCTCCAAGACCAACCTGTTTGTTCTCTTAGCAGCCAAGAAATGAAAAGACAAACTGCACTGGGGAAATCTGCTGTCAGGGACTTGTATCAGGGATTATTACTGAAGAGCCGTGATGTCAGTGCACTCGATCCATGGTCTTTGCAATGACTCATTTCACATCAGGGAGTTGGACAATGACTAAGGATGATAGAGTACCCATCAGTTCTAGATATTTTACGTGGCATGATGATGATGATGATGATGATGATGATAATGAAAACTCCCAACTAAAGGAAATAAATTGCTTTTGCACCAACTCTAAACCATGGCAGCCTCATCAGAGCCAGAATACAACTGTGTTCGAGGGGTTCTCAATGGCTAATTTTTTGGAAAGTAAATTTCCTGATCTTTCTTCTGAGGCCTCCCTGGCCTCCCTGGCAGCCCAGCACCTCTAATTTTTGGCTAGCAGTACAGCACCAGGAAGTGATCTTTAATAAAAAGCTGGAGCAGTTGCTCATTTTGTGAGTGAGGGGACAAGCAATGGTGTTGGAGTCTCAGACTAAAGATAAGAAGCCAAGAAACTCTTTTGGGTTTTTCCCCCCTTCTCTTGTTGGAGGGTATAGATAGAGGAAATAACCAAGATGCAGAGGCAGGCTGCTTCCTTCTTCAAGACCTCCAGTGGGATAAGCTCCTTTATTCTGCTTTCCTGCAAAAGCCCAGTAAGAAATAAAGATCAATTCACACAAAACAGCTGAGTTGTTGTGGTTCCCTCCCACCCTAGCATTAACTAAGTAACATAAACCAGAACTAAAACTATAACTGTTCAGTGCATTTGTGCAGGGGGTTGCCATCATAGGATTGTTGTTGTTGTTGATTGTCGTCGAGTTGAGCACGACTCATAGCAACTCTATGAACAAAAGACCTAATAACTATCGTCGTTTCTCCAAGTTCCAGAGGCATGTGGTTTAGGAAGTAGATGCCACTCCTCCTTCCAAACCTGTTTTACAACTGGGAGCTCCACCAAACACTGTCCCCAATGGGAAACCATTATGGTACTTGATACCCAATGGCACAAGGTTCAGCATCCCAGCAAACCCATGTTGCTTCATACATTGACAAAGAGTGATGTGCAAAGTGGAAGACTATTCCTCCAGATTTAACAGCACTAGTTTCATTTAGCAGGGGTTAAATATTGTCAAGTTGAATACGACTCAGAGTAAGCTTTGCACAAACGACCTGAACTCTTTTCTACAACTAAGATCATTTGTGTACATTCATAGAGTTTAAAGAGTTTGTAGAGTTTCCAGAGGTATCTAGTTTAGGAAGTGGATGCCACTCCTGCTTTCCAGCATGAATCAACCTGGAAGCTCATCCAAACATTGTACATAATGGGTAACCATTTTGGTATTTGACATGACCGTGGAACAGTGTTCAGCATCACTGCAGCTCCAAGTTGTTCAATACAGCAAATAGACAAGTGATTGTTGTGTCTTTTAAAGAATGTTCATTCTAAAATTAATAAATTTGGCCCTCACGCCCTACAGGTTATTAAAGTCACACCCTCTAGCTGGCGTCCACTTTTGGTCAAAGTCTCAAGGGCCACCCTCTTTTTTTGTGGGGGGGAACAACAGTAACACCAATAAACACAACCCAAAAACTTCTCTTACGTGACCACCATCAAGACGAGACTGCCATTGCGATGCTAGCTGGCAGCCATTTAAAAAAAGTTTAAAATGTAACCTAAATGCCAATATCCCAGGCAAAAGTTTTTATTTTTCTATTTTTCCTCTTTCACACCTGTATGGAAATATGTATTTCTGTCTTAATAGTGGAATAGGAGACTGAATGTGCTAACAGAGACAGGGATAAGGATTGCTGATATAAATTCATCATAGCAATGATTCACAGCCTCCATTAACTTTCAGTTCTAGGTAATTCTATTTGGATACTTGGTGTGTTTACTGCAGCATTTTAAGACAAGCCATCATTATCTCAACACCAAATCCAGAACAATTACTAATTTATAATCACTTATACTACTTAAGTGTACTTGCAGGATACTGATCATTTTCTGGACCTAATTTCATATACTAGACATACTGAATAACCATAATTTCCCAGTATACATATTATCAAGTAATAAAGAGATTTATTAGGTCACTGCTTTTCTGGAAGTCCTCCCTTGAATACAGAATTACAAGTATATGTGTTTTTCCTTGAGGATGATGAAAGATCAATGGATGTTTTAAGTATCTACAGTCTAAAATAGACTTAGGTTGCTTATAAACTCAGGACTGTGGGCTTGAAATTCTAAACTTTTATAAATTTTCTATGTATTATCTGATTATTACACACAACACTGTAAAGAATCGAATCGCTATTTTTATTTCAGTTAATGTATGATACAGAAATTCCTAACAATCTACAACCAGGAGAAGATAAAATAGATGAATGGGACCTTATAAGAATCAAATCTCTATGCACATCCAAAAACGTCTCCAACAGGATAAATTATATATATATATATATATCTATCTCAGAAATTATAAAATACTTGAGCACCACAACAAGATAAAGGTAAATAATCCAGTTGAAAAATGGGTACAGGATATGAACAGACACTTCACCAAAGAAGACATTCAGATGGTTAACAAGCACATGAAGAAATATTCAAAATCCCTAGCTCTAAGAGAGATGCGAATCAAAACAACTATGAGATATCATCTCACCACAGTCAGAATAGCAAAATTTAACAGAACAGCAAACAACAAATGCTGGCGAGGTTGTAGAGAAACTGGAACCCTTATTCATTGTTGGTGGGATTGTAAAATGGTGCAACCACTGTGGAAGGCGGTATGGCCCTTTCTCAAAAGTTGCAAATAGAGATGCCATTTGGCCCAGTAATCCCACTACTGGGAATATACCCCAAGGAAACCATAACTGACATTCAAGCAGATATATGCACAACCATGTTTATCGTGGCTTTGTTCACAATAGCACGGCAATGAGAGTGAGTCAGAAAGGCTTGTTATAAGTCAGCATTGACACAATGGCAGGGGGTTTGTTCAGCCAGAGGGATTCATTTCCCAGCTCTATATTGGAAAATATTCTCCTGTTATTCAGAGTCTCACTGGTTAATTTTTAGAAGTAAATTGCCAAGTCTCCTAAGACTGCTCTTAGTCTGGAAGCTCTGCTGAAACCTATCATCCTGCCTCTGTAACCTGTCTACCTCCCTAAAACAATTCCTCTTCCTGTATTTCTAATTTCAGTGACTGGAGGCAGAAATGGGAGAGCCAGGCCAGAAGCTATTATATCACTGAATTCTTTACCAAAATATGTTGATGCTTTAACAGCTCTCAGACTTATCTACTTCTCTTTATTCCTCAACGTCATGCTATATTCTGGCCTTCTGAGAGCTCACTTTGACTACTGATGCTTATTTTATTCAAACTCTGTCCCACAATCTGACAACTTTTGTCTACCTCTTTGACTATCACACAGGTCAAAGTTCTCCTCTCTCTTTAAAATAGTATTTCATTGTGCTTTTTGCAGAAGTGTACATAGATAATCATGTTCCTATGCAAAGTTTCACTGCTAATCCAAAGGAACATGGTTCAAATCAACCAGCTTCTCCACAGGTGAAAATCACGCAATCTCCTCACAAGTGATTTACAGTTTATGAAAATCTGCTGGAAGGTTTGCTATGAATTGGTTTCAACTCCATTGTTCACAACAACAACAACAACATATTCCTAATATATAGAGTTTGGACATGGTAAGCAGTTAAAAAAAAATTATACTATCACTGTGTATTTTTTATACAAAAGATACCCAAAACTCATTTTTCTATAGGTATCAGACATCAATCAGCGAATAACACACATTGCATAGTGATTATCAGCAAATTGCCATCACTCTACAGCTAGCCTTCTGTTAGCGTGACATGAAAATTTAGCCTTTTTTAAGCATTATGAGCTCTGGTGACCTAGTGGTAAGAAGCTGCACTGCAATCCTGAAGGCACACCATTCGAATCCACCAGGGAGAAAGATGGGCTATCTCCTCCTGTGCAATTAACTGCCTCTGAAAACCCACTGGAGGGTCAGTCATGACTTGGTCCTTACTCAATGGCACACAATAACAACAACAAGTGAAGATTTTTTTTTTTAAACTTTGAATACCACTTTGAGAACTTTAACATTTATACTACTATTATGACAACCATTTGGAACAAAAAGTGCATTGCAAAGTAGACTGGGGGTAGGAAGAAGGAGGAAAGAAAATGTACAATAATGAATGAATAAAAATGATATGAAAAATTAATGAAATAATTGAGAAAAACCCACCCATTTACACTATCATGATTTTATGATTAAGTAGAAAACATGTCAAATGACAAATGGCATAGTATTCTGCTAGAAGTGTTATTTTGCAACCATTTTATATGGTATCAATGTGTAGGCCTTCGAGTTGGAACCAACACATAGCTGACCCTCCAGTGAATTTCTGAAGCTATGGATTGTACAGGAGAAGACTGCCCATCTTTCTCCCTCTGGGCTGCTGGTGGACTCGAGCGGACAGAGAGGACCGGCCTTAGGTTTAGGAGGTATTTGGTTTAACTCCCTTCAGATTATGCCTCCGGGGCTCCCTTAACAACTGGTATATGTCATGTACCAGTATAGGTAAATTTTCACTGCAGTTTAGCATCAAAATCTGAACAGAGAGAGGCAGCCTTGTAAGAACTGTGGTAAATGTGTATATAACAATGGAGCTCTGGTGGCATAGTGGCAAGAAGCTGTGTTGTAATCCTGAAGGTGCATGGTTCAAATCCAGCAGATGCTCCACTGGAGAAGGAGGGGCAATCTCCTACTGTGCCAGTCAGATCCAATTCGACAGCACACAACAACCAGAAAAAAAAAATGTGTATATAACAAATTGTTTGCCTTTTTAACATTTGGGAACAAGAACATTTTACTAATAATTTTATTTATGATTAAACTACTTGTTACAGGCTTGTGGAAATCACATTTGAAGAACTGTGCCTGATCTCTTTAATAATTCCATTTGTAAATGATTGAGCATCTGCATCCTGCCGTTATGTAAGGACCGTGCACTTGCGCTCATTAAAACTGCATTACTTTCGACCCCAGAATTCACCAATGGGATTTTATTACAGACACAATGAAATTTTGATTAGGATTCTGAAACAAGAGCTTGTCAAGGTAAACACTTGTTTTACACACTGACATGTTATCTCAGGGCTGAGAAACAACAAACGTTTAAGAGAATAAATATAATTGGGGTTAAAATATACTGAACCAATATTAAATAGCAATTGCCAGAAACTCCTGCAGTGAAGCTATAAAGTAACTCCAAAATTCCAAAGCCACTTACAAGCTGAAAGGCAGAGTTGGTCTTACACCATTTAGCATTATGGAATCCACTATCACAGACTAAAGACCTAAAAGTCAATTTCTTTTTCACTCTGGTAGAATTCCATGAGTACTTAGACATAGTAAGACACGCACATAACCTCAGAGGCTCACTTAACATTGACAAGCTGTTTTCTTTACAGCTACAGGGGGAAAGCTTTGCCATCCTAAGACAGCTGAACAGCCACGGATGTTCCTTTCTTTACCAGAATATGAACTAATTGTGTTCTCTCCGACTTTCAAGTTTTCAGTCTGAAAGACTGTTTCTCCTTAACCTGGACTGGGATGAAGTTTGTGTGTCAATACCTTGAACTGAAGCACGTATCCAGGTTTCAGAGTTAAATCTCGGGTTACTGCAAATCGATCTCCATCTGATTTTCCAAACACCATGGCTGACGGCGTGACAGAGCAGAAAGTTTCGTTCTTAACCATTCCTTCATTAGCCAACATCAGCCACACACTCATCTGGTTCATTGGGTAATCAAAAGCTGGCTTCTCATAAAAGTTCTAAAGGAAACAATACAAACAACACAGAGAGGCAATTTGATAGCAGTAAAGACAGGAGGAATGCTCAGTTCTTAACAATGGCAGGACCATGGACTATTTGCATCTCTAGGAAAAAACCAAGCAGAATTTCTAAGTTGACTTTAACCATTAACTTTTTTTACTGCTGATTTTCCATCTAAATAATTTGGCATATAACCAAAACTGAAGGGCAAATACCTAAAACAAAAACAAAAAGAAGAAACAGGTGTCATTAAGTTGGTTCTGGAATAGAATTGTGCTCTGTTGTTATGTGCCATGCAGGCAAATACAACTCATAGTGACCTTGTACACAGTATGTCTGAACCCTACTCTATCCTGAGCCAGTCTGTCTCTGACGCACCAAGTTTCATTACACCAATCACCGTGTCAATCTGTCTCATTCAGGCTCTTCCTCTCCTGTGCTGTCCCTCCACCCTTTCAAGCATGATGTCCTTCTCCAAGAACTGGTCCTTCCTGGCTACATGCCCCAAGAATTTAAGACAGAGACTTCTGGAAGTAGATAACCAGGATTTTCTTAGGAGGTACTTCTAAGTGGACCTGGACCTCTAACTTTTCAATTACCAGTTGATCACATTAATTCAAATACCATTCAATGACTACAATGAAAATACAGAAATCTTACATTTATTTAATATTCAGTGTTTATGATTAAATTTTTTTAATATATATTTGTTTTATTATTTTTTTGTGCATGTACCGTCAAATTGGATCTGACTGGTACAGGAGGAGATTGTCCCTCCTTCTCCAGCACAGCGTCTGATGGATTTGAACCATATAACTCTGGGATTTCAGTGCAGCTTTTTGCCACTAGGCCACCAGAGCTCCCTAAGATTAAATTCTTAAGAATTCTATCCTACTCACTTAAAAAAAATTTTTTTTAATCCCATTCACTTTGATAATCTCTGTCTTCTTGGAGCTCAGACAGAGGAGACACTTTACCTGGGGTAAGGTTGGGTTAACGACTGGGATGATTTGCTTTTGCTTCTCAGAGAGAATGATGATGTCATCAACTGCCCACTGGTCATAGTCCTCCCCAGAGAACACGGGCTGCCACCAGCGGAATCTGGTACAAGGGGTCTTGGCAGCAGCTGGAAGCTCCAGATAGACGAACCTGCATAAAAATAAATAGTTTATGCCTGGGAAAGGAAAAGTTGTGTTTTCCTACCAGCTTGTTAAAATAACAAGGACAGTAATCTGTAAGTATTTTATTTTGTTTGATCTCTTGATATTTTCTAAGGTTGGGCCAATCAGCGATTTAGCAAATTCAGTCTTGGTTATGTTTATTGTATTTGGATTTGTATCTTTTGGAGAAGTTGTTGTTGTTGTGTGCCCTTGAGGTGGAACAGACTCATAGCTGACCTTGGGTTTTCAGAGGCTGTAAATCACATGGGAGGAGAGTGCCCACTGTTCTTCCTTGGAGCAGCTGATGGATTTGAACTGGTTGCTTTGAGCTGACAGTGTAACCTCTTACCCTTATGCCTTCAGAGATCCCTTTTGGGATCCCCACTTGAACAGAGTTTGATTCACTTAACTAGCTTTTATCTACTATGGCAAATGATCATAATAGGCTTCCAAAAGAGTAAGGATATTAAAATGGCATTTAAAAAACTTACAGTGCTAACTCAGTCCCACAAGGAAAAATATTGTATAAGACCGTTATTGTAGAATGAGTATAATGATCCAGGAGGGGTGCGAGAGGCTGGAAGCAGAGTAATGTGGATGTACAGGGGGAAGTGGGGATTATACACTGGATTGTACAATTTGTTGGGTGGGGAGATGAGGGAAATAGAAAGAATTTGTTCGAATTTGTATTAGAATTTTGTAAATAAACTGGTAAAACAAACAAACAGACAAAAAAACTTACAGTGCAATTCTTGCTTAGTGTGGGCAAACATAATAAATATGTATGGAAAATAAAAAATAATTCACCTATAGTTCACTGCATAGTGTTAACAGTTAACATTTTGACATACATTATGCATGCTGCTGTAAAATAATTAACATATCATGTTTTTGAAAATACCTTGGACAGGAGAGTGTGAATGGCCAAAAAAAGTATGAGTGTTATTTGCTTCAAAATGCAGCAATCAAAATTTGGTAGGTGGAGGGAGGGGGGGTTTAAGGAAATGGGGAAGATCTGGTGGGGATCTGGAAAGTATCTGGTAATGGTGGGGGCACAGTTCAATGCTGATTAATTTTATAAAATATAATAAATGGAAATGATTATATGAAACACAATGTGAATGACAGTGTAATACACAATGTAACTGTAAGCAAACTATATAAAAATATGTAAGATAAAACAAAACAAAATGCAGCAATCTTTTATGTAAATGAAGTTTTGCATGTATAAATTGGCTTCTAGATTTTAAGACTTAACATTATACTAGATGTGAGATTGAAGGCTGCATAAGGGACTGGACTTGGGGGGAGGGATTGCATAGCAATGAAAGAATTTTTCTTTTACTATTCATAGAGAAGAAGGAACTGGGGGTGAGGAGTGTGCAGGGAGAAAAGTGCAACAATGAATCAATGGAAATCCAAAATCTCTGTAAATTTTCATTAAAATGAATGATAATAATAACAATAAAATATATAAAGAAAAAACCCATTCTACTAGATGTGCATTCTTAGGCCAAAAAAATGAATTCTTAAGAAAACTGAATGTCTATGTAACTTCTAAATCTAATATACCTATATTCTCTCCTTTTTAAAAGCTTGCTCTATGCCACTTTGCTTTTAGGAAAACTTACAATAGTCCCAGTTTTTACTAACAGAAAGAAATGTGGTGAAGATTTTCACTTTTTTAAAAAAGACAGAAAGTGAAACAAGCTTTTAGCATTTGTTTTGCATCAAGCCATTAAAAAAGGCAGAGTGGATTTTATTTGGGGTTGGGGGTGGAATTGGGGGAGGTGTGGGGAGGACTGTCTACCAATGAGGGAGTTTTTCTTTTGCTTTTCAAGGAGAGGAGCAAATGGGGGGAGGGGGGAGGGGTTTGTGCGGGGAGAAGGGTGCAACAATGAATGAATGGAATCCCAAAATCTCTGTAGATGTTCATTGAAATGAAAAATAAACAACCTAAATTTAAAAAAAAAAGGCAGTGCGCACTCCTGAGCAGCTGCAGGGGCACTGCCAAGCTCCTCCCCACAGCTCTATCCCTGCATCAGGCCTCTATGGCTTTACATTGTGTCTATAAAGGCACACACCTCAAATCCATCAGCAGTTGTATTGAAGAAGGATGAGTCATTCTCCTTTCTTGGGAATTACTGCCTCTGAAAACCCAAGGGAGGGTCAGCTTTTGCTTGGTTCCTCACAACACGATGGTACATAACAGCCAATGAATACTTACCTTAGTGTTATTTTAGGGTTTTTTAAAAATGTGCTCTTTGGTAAGATTCGGTTAATTATTTTGGAGGGCAGAGAATGCTCAAAAATTGTTTGCATATAAATGAACCACAATTGCTTAACTGCTTTATGTCATTTTAGCTTATATCAGGTTTCAAAGCTCTATGTTAGGTTAACAGAAGAAACTTCTTGTTTAACACGTCACTGTTATGATTTGTGATGAAAATCATTATGAAAAAAGCTTTTCTCATAAGTTCATTTTTTACTTAAACACAAAGGAATATTTTTGGAAATGGAATTAGTGAGTCAAATAAACTAGTCACATTTAAAGCTTTAAATTTTGCCCAATCCCTTTCTGAAAGAGTTATAATGACTCAAAACGGCATGAAAGTATCAGCTAAGTTCTTCCTATGTGGTTAAGAGCACGTCATAAAATGTAGATAGATGACCATTTGTTAAGAAATGGGTATATTTATTGAATATAAACCATAGTTAAAAATTTTGCTTCCTCCTTTCCAACTGATTTACTCAGTCCTTCTGCCACTATTTTGTATTGGATCTTAGTATTTTTCTTGATAATTTCTATGTAATCCTTTATACTGACTGTTTTTTAGACTTGTTGCAAAAGCTTTTTCTCAATTTGCTTTCCTCCTTTTCATTTAATTGTATTTTCTTTGATGTTCACGCTTCACAATTGTATGAAGTACATTTCTAAGTATGTTACGTAGTCTTTCAGAGATCCTCAATATCATTTGTTAAAGTCATTCTTTATGTATTTGCCACTATGAATGGTATCTTTCCCCATATCTTCTAATACTGAGTTTCTTCTAATACCGAGTTCCTTAAGTATTTCACTATCACAGATTTTTTGTTTTTTTTTAGAATTTGGTGAAAATATGATACTCACCAGAAAAAAAAGTACATAACTACATAATCTTTCATATTTTTTTAAGGGAGATCACAGATATCTTGAATCCAGATTAAGACCTGTTAATAATATTACTGACATTTGAAGAAGCTACCTAAGTTTTATTTGTCTATATATTGATCATGTCACTTTACTGAACTCTCAATATTTTTCTGGGTGACAACTTTATTGCTTAGGAAAATAGTTTTGTGCCCTTTTCTGTTAGAGTTTAAAAGAGTTTGTCATAATTCGTTCCTCTACTGGTCTGCATCCTGAGCAACCTCTCTGGGGGACCACTTACATAGAATTCTACGTGTTCCTTTTTTGTGTCTCCTGTTTTACCCGCCTATCTCTTTTCTGCCCATGTCCCTTTGAGAAAGTGCTTTTGTTTGGTCTGCTTTCATGTCTGTTTGTGTCACACTGTGAAAAGTTATGAAACTTTGAAAAGATGTAGTGTCTTAAGAAAGCAAATTTATGATATATAAATATTTAAACTAGGTATATTTTAAATAGTATGGTTAGGATGTATCCAATCTACAAGAATTTTATCTCTAGATTCCTCAACAGTAAGTATTT